>NW_024351073.1:10621385-11171110 GCF_902729225.1 Pteropus medius | reverse complement strand
CCTCCTCCTTCTTCTTTTCTTTATTTTCTTCCCTCTCCTCCCCAACCCCAAGATTGGAAGAACTGTTTTAAGCATGTTCTCCATCCAATATTTTGGCAGGAATAGCTGATTCTGATAAATATCTATCTGATATCAATCATTATCCTCTTCTTATTCATGGGATCCCAAGTTTGTTTAGGATAGTAATATGTCCAGCTACAAATATCCACTTTCTGCATTTCCATGCAGATAATGGTGTCCATGTGACAGAATTCTGACCAGTACGATTGTGAGAAAAGTCTGCATAATGCAGCTCTTCATAATAAAAAGATAAAATGTAAGAAAGATATGTATCACTTGACTCCTTTAACTTTTTTCTTCTCTTGCCTGAAATTCAGCCCCGATCTCTGCATACAGAACAACCATCTTTCAACCAAGAAGACATAATCACATAATATGGATGGCTGAACAGGAAGAGAGAAGGGGTATGGGTCATCAATAACTTTCTCAAGCACAAACACTGTACGGGTCCCTGAGGTTGATTTACAATGTAGGCAATGACAATGAAAGATCTTCACAGAGGCAGATTCATGACATCTGAAATAATATGGACCATGGAGATACTCCTAGATTCTCCATGAACTAGAGGTAGCATGATCGACAAACTAAGTAGCATCTTCTACTAACAGGAACATGAAGTCTTCTCTTCTGAGAGGAGTGTGTGAATGTACATCAGCCAAAGAGATGGAATTTTGTATATGTTTTTATTTGCTTGCCCAATAAGCAGTCCTGTTTCTTCCCTAATAAAATCGGTCTAATTATATTAGAGGTAGTAATGTACCCAGATAAAAGTACTCACGTTGCTTATTCCCTTGTACTTAGTGTTCAAATTACACAGTTCTCATCAGAGCAGCAGAAACTCTATGACTTTTAAGCAAAAAAGAATTTTTTGTATCAACACGATGTGGGAAGAACTCGGGAATTAAAGGTTCAGAAATAATCAGAGAATGTCACCAATGAGTTCCGGTGCAGGTGAACAAATTGGAGCCTACAGAAAGCTAGGTATATCCAACTGCCACAATGGTATTGCAGAGGTGGCTGATGTTGATTTGTATGGAAGGTTGGTGGCTCCATGAATTTAAAATAAAGTTCTTGGAGGTAGGTGTGGGGCCATAAATCATCTGAGGGATAGCAATCGATCAGAAGTAATAAATACTGAAAGATGAAGAAAATGATAAAAGAGAAGAAGCATGGACAAACTGAAGACCACCTTACCACTGTGCTCTACCATACTCCCTCTAAAGCCACCAAGACTTTTGAGAGGGATAGCTACCACCTCATTTTTGCCTACTAAACCTCATGAAGACTTTTTCCAGTAGCTAAATTGAAAATCTAAATTGGAAATACAGAAAAATAAAATTCTGGTTGCAGTTTACTAAAAAAACAAAACAAAGCGAAACAAAACAAAACAAAACAAACAAAAAAATATTGTATAACAATCATAGTCATCCCTGAAAAAAGACAAAGCCTTGCTAGGAAAAAAAGAGCTGGTCCTCCTCCTTATTTACTCTTAATTCTTTCATTGCCATACTTCATGCCTGAAAATAAGAAGCGACATCTGCAGTGGTAGTACAATATCTTCTATCTGTGAGATAAGAGCCATATGGCAGAAGAGAAAGAAAGAAAAAGGCTATGTATGACACTGAAGACTTCTCTATATCACTGTATTGTAAACAAATGTTTAAACAACTATTCATTTAAGCCAGTAGTTGTAAAATTATCTATTATTTATATTTTTAACTAATACATCTATGAAATCAAAAATTATTTTCACAAGGAATTTGATATTTTAATCAGCATATATTTGTGTGTCGATAAACTTATTTTTTTCTTGATGACATTTTTTATATGTAGTTTCAGATCTTCCTTAATATTAGGATTATTTATTTTCTTATCTTTAAATACTATCTCTTTTGGATTTGTTGAATACAATTTTTGGATTTTCTACTTTAAATACTTAAACTATTATTTATCTGTCCCCCATGACCAATATTTTTCTCTCATATCTTTAATTTCTGTTTTTTCTTCTATAGTCACTATAATTTTCTTGTTTCCCTTCTATGTCAAGTTTCAGTTGTCTATTTCTTGCTATTCTTAATAGTTTTGTTAATGCCTAAAAGCACTGTTGGGTTTTCATTTTTCCCTTTCGGCTCTTTAATGTTTTTAGCTAATTGTATTATCATGGTATCTCATTATGAACATTTTCTTTTTAAAAATTGAATTTATTTTGTATGTTAGTTGTTCTTATACACGAAACATTCTGTCCCAGAGCGATTTCTTTGACAATATTTTGCATATTGTGTTTATTTTATTTTTTAAATTTCAATAGATTTTTCAGGTCATTCTTTTCATTCTACTTAATGTTAATGTGGGTTGTTCACATATCTTATTTCATCTGTTGCAGCTTTAGTGAGTTTTTTTGGACTCTCTTCTCTGTTTGGGTGAAACTATACAGATTCCACTTAAGATAGAATATCAGGAAGTTGGGGGTGGGTGGGTGAATTAACTAAAAAGGTTGTTTAGTCTGATTTAGAATAACAACGCCCTACTTACCTGATTGATTTTGTTAAATATACAGTAAATTTATTAGACACCACTGTGAGAAATGCTACCCATCTCCACAGTAAGAATGCGGTCAGGCTTCCTGATTTCTGTAAATTTACTGTGGATTCATGAAACCTTGTTATTCAAGAGAGTCAGCAGGGATTGTTTCTATCCCCTCTTTACGCTTATCTGCAACAGTTATTTCCTATACTTTTCATAGAGGGGAGGGGAAATAAATAATATCCGTCCATTTAATTTTGTTTTACACTCAGTGGAATTATTTAAAAAATTCTCAGTATTTTTGCAAAGTCAACAATGTGTCATAATGAATGGGAGTAAAGTTAGCATCTTTTGCCCATCTTTAAACTAAGAATCATTATTTTTTTTGTAAATGAGCGACTCTTATTTACATTTTTCCCAAGTTTTAATTCTTCTTAATACATTATCTGAAACAGCTAAATCAATTTAATCAACAAGATGTTATAATGACAAGTTCAAAATCTAGATTGCCAACATTGGTAAAAAAAAAATATTCACAGAATTAGTGATAAAACAACTTATTCATTTTTCAGTTATACAAAATACATGAAACTTGAAGATAGTTCCATAAGCTAACAGTTCTTCCTCTTCTTTTATGATAAACAAAATATTGGATTTCTTCATGGTTATATATTAGTGAACTTTAAGTCCAATGAAAACATTCCGTCTCAAATGTTTAGAAAGGATAATGTGCTCTACTATGCTCTACATGAAACTGACAAAATATCATTCAGGGAAATGAAAGAATATCTAAAACATAGATAGAAAATCTCAGTTTTTTAAAGGTATCAATTTTTTTGAGATTAATTTCTAAAGTCAATGCAATTGCAAGCAATATCCCAAAAGTTTTTTAAAAAATGTTTATATGTGTATTACCAAGCTGCTTCTAAAATATATATGAAAATAAAAGTGCCTAAAAGATCCAAATTTGACAGTATGATATTGGCATACATACATACATATGCACATATATAGGGAGATAAATATAGAAATATGTGTGTACCAATAGAAAAGAAAATGAAGTCTAGAAACTTGTACAAGAATGTTTCTATCAACTTTACTAATGTTAACTAAAATTTGTAATATCCCCAATATCCATTAATTGGAAAAAAATAACAAGTTTTTAAATATTTATTAAATAGAATAATTATAAAAATAAACTATTAGCACATTAAAAGCATTATGCTGAGTGGAAGAATATAGATATGAATAATTATATTATTATAATCATTACATTTTTAATTTACATGAAGTTTAAAAATGGTCAAAATTAACCTATAGTAATAGAAATTAGAATAGTTTCTCCTGGGAGTGAGAATTGAAAAGCCATGAAAGAATTTTCAGAGATGTTAGAAATATTCTCTTAAATCTGTACATTTCATTAAATGTGAATTATACCTCATTAAAAAAACAGCATAAAAATATTAACAATGTTCTCATTTTCACAATAGGCATGAATTGGCAGGGTATTTGACTTATAGGTAACTAGCATGCCACTCAAATGTTGTATAATCCCAACAGAAACTGCTACTCAAAATGTTTGAAGAATAGTTTCTAGTTATGTTAGGTAGCTAATCAGACATGAGCAACAGGGGAACAAAGCAATAGGTGCGTAGTCTACAGACCGCCTATTGGCAGTTAGAGAATCCCTCTTGCATCTCCAGAGACAAAGGACAGGAGAGCCATAACCTATAGCTGGTTTAATCCTGCCACAGATGCCTGCATCGAAGGTACTACCCTAACCTGCCCATAATCTGAGCCTCACTATACTGTCATTATAATATCATGTTTATGCCTGGAAGTTCATGAATCTAATTATAATAGACTATTCTGGGTAACCACAACTACTAAAGGTCAAAACATATAAAATGAAACACGCTAAAATATAATTGTTTAATCTGTAAGATGAACAAAAAAAAAAAAGACATGTGGCAATAGGTGAGATATCAATTACACTGCTCATTGATGTTGGCACATTTCCCCTTGGACTCAATTGTCATGTTTTAGGAAATCCACTCTTGCAAGTGAAACGATTAAGATAATTTTTACATTGACAATAAGCATGATTTCAGAAAACAGGATATAATGTCTTAAATAATAACAGATCTCTCATTGTGTATTATTAATACTCATTTTCTATATAGCTAAAACAGAGTGGTTACTATATACTGTATATGTATATTCTATATGTATACAAAACATATGTACTATATATTCTATAAAGCACTGCCTATGCTATCACTAGGACACTAGGGAAAGAAGTATTAGTCATTACAAGATGTACCCTTCATTAGCTGAAATCAAAATAATCTTTTGATAATATTGGTGCCAAGAAAGAAAGACATTTATGATTTGTCAAATTTTATGTCTTTTAAAAATGCATACTGTATTTGGTTTGATATTTTGTTTAGTATGTCCTCTAAATATATATAATTAATTGCTAGGGCTTACATTCAGTGCTAGGTTAAACACTCCAAAAAAATACCCAGATATTTGCTGGAGATTGACAATATTCAGGATGTATTCACAATTCATCTTTTATCTAAAGCTCTCTTTTGCGGTTTAATGCTCTCCCTTCTCTTCACCAACTTCTGGACACCAGTGCCCTCTTATTCTCTCTCTCTCTCTCTCTTTTTTTTTTTTTTTTAATTAAATCTACTGTCAAATTCTATGTTTGAAGCAAGGCTAAAACAGCAGCATTTACATTTTATAGAAATTGAAGGTATGAAACACACAATGCTGAATTTCTGGCTAAGACTAGATTTAGGACAAGGTTAAAGGATTTTGAATAAATAAATGACTATAAACATTTACTATTCTGTAAAGATATCCACTACTTCCTACACTTCCAGGAAATATCAGCTTTTTATTTAATACAGGATAAAGAAATTCCTGTGGCAGAACAAATACACAAGTGAAATATATGGCTAAAAATTTGAACTCTATCAGCCATAGAAAGTTCAGGTGTTTCTACAGCACCATTCCTATACACTAATTCATATTTTTATTTTTTCAGTGGTCCAGAAGTTTAGCTAAATAAATGTGTCAAATATTGGCCCTGGGAGTAAACCAAGACCATTAGACCTTGAGATATCAGTAAAAGTTATTTCGATTAGTGTTATTGGAAAAGAGGAAGAAAACTCTGCAAACGCCAGTTGGTGAAATATAAATCCTGATTCTATTATTAATAAAAATAGATTCTACTTGAAATAGATATGATGTTATAACATTCTATACATATTCAAGGTTTTTTAGAAAATAATATATTTCTCGTAATGAAAAGTGATTAAATAATAGTCTGATTTAACGACACATTAACATTTATTTAATCATTAATAAGATACTATACTGTATATAATTCTGATAGCTGAATTGTTTTCAATATGAAAACTAACGAGCTTGGCAAATATTTTCCTTTACCACTATGCACTACAAAATATTGAAGGAAATATTTCAGAATATCTGTAAATTGA
Organism: Pteropus medius; assembly: GCF_902729225.1. Classification (NCBI taxonomy): domain Eukaryota; kingdom Metazoa; phylum Chordata; class Mammalia; order Chiroptera; family Pteropodidae; genus Pteropus; species Pteropus medius. Next base: position 11,165,015 of record NW_024351073.1, on the reverse strand, counting down.
CTATAATTCATTTTACGAGGATAGCAATACATAAATAGAGACTTACTACTTATTTACTACAATCCAAAGATATCTTCAGGTAGATGTGTTCAGTGGTCAGTGTCATTTGACTTTATTAGTCACTAATAGATAAAAAATTGTTTTCATCATAGTTTGATTATTTTATTCAATTTGACAAGTTCACTTATGACTCATTTCTATCACATGAACAAATTCTCACATATATACAAACTATTTTAATTTGTAAGCAATGAACACATCTACTAAGTTATCTTGTAGGATAACTTTAGGTAGAAAACTGAAAAGTGCATAGCAAAGTAAAATATTTTGGTGTGTTTTTCTCCTAAAGGAGCAAAACAACACTAGTGAATTCACTTTGAAATCTTGCTTTGTGCTGACAGTTGAACTATAACTATATTTCATAAACCATAGAGCTCCCAAGTTACTGAAAATAAATTGATTTTCTGGAAATATGCGACACACAGGTTCTCAATATGGTCTTGAACAGTCTGTCCCTAAAGTAGTTATTTCCATTTACACCCCTGACCTGCCAGTATCTTTGGTGCTACTGTAGTTTTTCATGTACTTCAAAAGCTACAGATCTGTTTCCATCCCTCTTAATCTAATATAAACTGCACATGCTTCTATCAGTAAAGACCTTCATTTTTATCCTTCTTCGATTTCATGACACCAATGGTTCTATATTTCACAGCAAAGGGAGTGGAATGAAATTACATATTGCTCAGATTTCAGCAATATCTGTTTTATGTGATTCGGGACCTCCGTACAAAGAGAGGTCATTCTCAATATTTTAGAAAATGGCTCTTTTTGGGGAGTCTGTATGATAAACCTGAAAATGTGTTTGATTGGAGGTGGTAAAAATGTTTATTTGAACAAAACTAAAAATGACTGATAACAGTCAAGGCCTAAAATGACAACTGTCAATATAAACATAGGCACTTAATAAACAAGTTGGTGAAAAGCAAGGAATATAAAGTCTATATAACAAAAATGGAGAAACTGAGGAAGCCCAGTTGTTAAATTATTCTATATCCAGTGCAGACATTACCAGTGAAGTTAAAAGTAAAACCCAAAAAGCAACAAGACTCAAAAAAAACCTCCCTGCCCCTCAAAAAAATGAAGCTAAAAATGAGAAAACATGTCATTTTACTAAACAGAAATGGTTTTATGTTTAAAGATAAAAAAAATATGTAAACAAGTACATTGTAATGGAAATTTTTTGTTTTTGACGATGTTGTTCCACTTAAATATTTCCTCCTGAGCTTAAAAAATATGAGAAAAATAAAAAGGATAAAGCAAGATGAAAGAGATAAAAAAGGAAAAAGCAAAATGGAAGTGACTTAAAGCTTAAATGCAACAGAAGATAGCTGGGAGATAAATTTGTACTAAAAATGGAAGGATCTAACAGCAATTTTCTTTCAAGGTATGTGCAAATAGGTAATAAGATAGTTGGGGGTCAAGGTCCAACATATAAAGGTATGATAGAATTAACTTGGGTCAATGTTGCTATTTAAGTAATTTTAATTCTGCACTGGATATGGTAGCAATAGTTTGGATGTTTCAGTTTGTTGATCTGAGATATTTTAATATATTAACTATCTTCCACAGAATTGCCAGAAACAAGGGAGAATGTTAAGGTCTCGGCCATACAAATTGTTAGAACAAAGATCCAGTGCTAATGTGAAAGCAAAATTCTGAATAGAGATTTTTACTAGAAGAAGATTTCATGTGCTAAAATCCATGAGGCTAATCAGGGGTATATGCCACGAGTCTAACTGGGTAATTGACTGGGATGGGTTGTCTAATTAGATGGAAGCTGATTTGAAATGATGGTGAATAAAGCACTACTGGGGGCCTATTGCAGTATATGAATAAATGCAGGGGCTGATGCCAGAAAGTAGGAATTCAGCCTCCTAAAAACCAGGGATATGTAGTGATGTAACAGGAATGGTTATGTCCTTTCATTCAAGATGTTTGTTTTAATTACCTACTTAGAGTTACAGCTTGAATTAGTGTATCACTCCACCTAGTGTAATTTCTGGTAGAGGACAGCTGATTTAGACCTAATGTTCATCAGAACTGGTTCAGAAACTCAGTAGGGTTTATCCTACAGATTAATATCGGGTTCCACATGTGGAAGAGACTGGGAAATTAGACAAATTATTATACAAATATACAGCAAAATTCTTTTGAAATCTGTTAGATTAGTATTTTTCTACCTTGAAATAAATAAATGGGCAACTTTCTTGTTTGTGAAGACCGTTAGTTTGGTTATATACAGGCTGTGAGGTAGAAATTTACACAGGTCAAGAAAAATATGTGATCAAAATGTTTCAGAAAAAAGATTTTTCTCTCTTAATGCGACAACTTTCTTTTTGTGTTGTAAATCACCCAGGCAACTGAATCCTCTTTCATTCCTCTATCAAATTATCTTTCCATATTGGCAACCAGCTAAAATACTTTCATCTATGGAATGCATCTCATAATACTGAATCTAACAACATTTGAATGAAACATCTAATATAGGATGGAATTCTATACTTTAAACTTCAAATAGAAAAAAAAAAACTATTATAAGTAGGAAATCTTAGATTATAATAATGTGGGCTCTGAATTTTAAAAGACTAGTTTTGAAACCAGCCACACCACTTATTTGGTGTGTGGCCTTTGTCAAGTTATTTAACCTCTGTTTGCTTTGTACCTCTCTTTGGTATAGTGAGCATAATGATAGCATCCACATGTGACTTTTGTGAGGCTTGTGAGAAAATGCATATAAAATGGCTAAGAATATATGACACATGTTAAGGCAGCAATAAATGGTAACTAGTAATAGTAATAGAACTAGTAGCTGCAGTAGTAGTAAGATTGCAAGATTTAGCAAATAAAAATGATACATCCAATTAAATTTAAATTTCAGATAAAAAGGGATCTTTTTAGTATAAGTATATCCCAAATATTGATGGTTGGCTATAATGGTATTGACACATACTTATAATTAATTATACTAAAATTATTTATTGTTTATCAGAATTTAAAATTTAATTAGGTTTCCTCTATTTTATTTGATAGGTAGGTAGCAGTAAAGAACACCCAGTCTAACTGCTTAATTTTACTGATTCCAAAGGAGCCCAGAAAAGATGCCCATTGAGTTAATTGGTTTTTCATAATGTAAGATATTATGTAATTCCTAGGAAGGTAACAGTAACTTAAGGCTAGTTAACACACTGAAAGTTATAATAATTGATCAGAAAATAAACTTCACCACCAGGTTGACTTTTTCTAGAAGTTTGATTTACTCTGTTTTGAATTCTATTATTCATTAGACAAAACCTAGCAACTCAAGACGGGCTGTGCTAGACTCTACCACTTCCTTTAAAACCTTTCTTCACTGAAAGTTCAAGAAGTTTGGGGATCAAGTATCCCTCAGTTGCATTGTCATATCTGTTTGAACATTTATAACTTTGTACCCCCTTCTGCAGAGTGGTAGGGAAAGGTTGTTTTTGACACAGTGTTAATACTCTGAGTGTATCTAAAGACAGGCTGATAATGGCAGTGGTAAACAGATATTCCAAGTGAAAGGAGCACTTAGAAGCCAGAAACAGGATCTCACGATGGGGTCACCTCATGGTTTTGTTCTAACTCTTAATAAAATTTGTTCGATAATAATTTTTAGTTCATATTTATCAGATATACTAACATTAACATAACTCAGGTGAATATTTTGTAAAATAGGCATTAATCTATATATACATTCAAAAAGAGAAAGGCTGCTGTTCTCAGATCTCGAAAGAATATTTGAAATATGGAAGTATTTCAAGGTAATTTGCTTTATGCTAATATGATAATTTAAACGGTTTGAATTAAAGTCAAAGATTGAGAAAATCTTTTTAGATAAAAAACAAGTCTCTTGCTTCAATTAAAATCTGTCTACAGATATTTAGATATAAAATATAAAGCTACCTGTATTAGGTTGTTAAAGGAATCTAGATTGTCACTGTATTTTATAAACTAGAAAATGAGAATATAGAAGCCATGTTCATAAATAAATATTAATTTAAATTGTGTGAAATAAAATCTACAAAGTATTTGCATATTTCTGAGATTCAACATGCTTTCTGAAGCCAATTTTAAGTAATTAAAATAGAAGTACAATTCAACCCTTTTTAAAATGTGAAAACTGTTATAAAATATTGACCATTTATATGTAGCAATCTCATTTCAATAAGATTTAGACACAGACATATACATAAGCTTAATTTCCTTGTAAATATTTCCATGCAAATATGTACATAATTACATATTTTTATTTATATATATATATATATTTGTAATGTATTACCACTGATATCAGTATCATTTAGAAATGCATAGTTACTAAAAATATGAAATCGTGTGAATGATAACTATAATGCATTTAACTATTTCTCCAAATATTACTTTTCCAAATAAATTATCCTTGCACAGAATGATGAAACACATAATTTGTACCATAAATTAGAATAGTCGTTCTTTCTATTTATGCAAAGAATAAAATTCACGAACAAATTTTGTTTGGGTTATTCTTTTACATATTTATTTTTCAATATGAATTTTAAAATTGGCTTACCAAGTTTTTTGAAAAATCTTGCTGTTTTCATTAGGCTGGATTTAAATTACAGGTAAATATTGAGCACTTATATTTATATAATATTGTCTTCTGAACCAAGAGACATGAGCTCTCTCACTTATTATTTTTTTACATTCTTTTACAATGTGGTGTATGCAGCTTAATGTTTTAGACATTCTTGTAGCAGTATTTTAAGGCATTTGGTAGTTTTATTGACTTTTTAAAAATTGTTATATTTTTACTTTTTTCATTTTTAGTTGACATAGAATATTGTATTAGTTTCAGGTGTACAAGTGGTGATAAAATTCCTTGATTTTTTTCTAGTCTGGGAAGCTCTTCAACTGCTTTTCGATTCTAAGTGATAGCTTTGTGGGTAGAGTAATCTTGGTTGTAGGTCCTTGCTTTTCATCATTTTGAATATTTCATGCCAATCCTTTCTGTAAAGTTTCTATTGAGAAATCAACTGACAGTCTTATGGGAACTCCTTTGTAGGTAACTAACTGCTTTTACCTTGCTGCTTTTAAAAGTCTCTCTTTGTCATTAACTTTTGGCATTCTAATCATGATGTATCTAGGTGTGGATCTCTTTGGGTTCATCTTGTTTGGAACTTGTAGCTGGTTTTCTTAATGTAAATGTTGTGCTTTATTATTTTTTTAAACTGGTAATCTCTAGGACTTAAGTAGGAAAGGCATAATTTTTAAGTACCTTTGTCCCTTTGAATGAAAGCTCTTGCTTTAAATGCTATAATTTTTAAAATTTGATTCTCCTGAATTTTCCTAACAGGATTTTATTAACTATAAATAGTATCAGTTTATTTTTTTCACATTACAATGCAAATGGATATTTTATCTCTTCCATAATAGTAAAAAATGATGAATCTATTCTATTAGATAGTGAAATAATATAAATTTCAGTTTTTATTTTAAATACGGAATTTATTTCAATAGATTTTATATAGCTCTTTGAGGTCCTAAATTATTCTCAAAGTCTCTATAGAATTTTCTTATGACACATTTCAAATATAAGTGTCCAACTAGATTCTCTAATCTAATTCCAAAGTGCCTTCAGCAGCAGTCAGAAAGGAGACTAGAGAATTCTATAAATAACTATAATTTCAATAAGGTAATTTAAGCTATTTTGTATTGTTAGTTGAATATCATATGGAGTGATAGCAGCTGACACAATGTATCATTAGTCTTTTCAAGAGCCATTTATATAGTGCATTTATCTTTAATCCAGTATAATCTCATAGACAAATAATTACCATAAAATCATAGCCTCAAATTACCTTCTCTTGCTTAGGCATCATTAAAATATGTTACTATTTACTCACCCCAAACAGGATATCCATATTTCCTATGCACATTTTATTTTACTCAACTATATTTACATTCAAAAGAAACATAATGTGGTTTCTTTTTATATATAGAAAGGAATTCATACCTCAGTATAATTTTGCAAAATAACTGCTCCTGGTCTTAGAACAGGTAAACTTTGTGAATGGTTTTACGCTCTCCTGCATCAGCTATTTTATGTAATATCTTTTCAGAATCTAAAGTTATACAGGAAAATTACTCCAATCCACCAACCCTATGCACTCCATTGGCATTGATTTATTTCTTGGCAAAGAAAAAACAAATGTGTCTTATAACTTGAATACTTTGAAAATCATTTCTACAAAAAAATGCAGAACATTTGAAAGAATATTGTTTGCATTAGGGTCCCTTCTAAGCATATTTTCACTTTTGAAGAAATATTACAAAAAATAACCTATGTGAATGCTGTCTTAGTCAGCTCAGGCTGCTGTAACAAAATACCATAGACCTGGTAGCTTAAACAACAGACATTTATTTCTCACAGTTCCTGAGAGTGGGAAATCCAAGGTCAAGGTAATTGCCGATTTGGTTTCCAGTGAAAGCTCTCCTTCTGGCTTGGGGACAGCCAACCGTCTTATGTCTCTACTTGGTGGAAAGAGCTGCCTTCCACTTCATATAAGGACACTATGCCCTCATGGTGTCCTCACACTCATGATCTCATCTAAACTTAATTACCTCCCAAAGGCCCCACATCCAAGAAATACCACAATGGGCAGTAAGGCTTCAAAATATGATTTTTTGGCGGAGAGAGGGAAAAGCAATTCATTTTATAGCAAATGCTAAAAGAATTTAAGTTTTTAGAATGTTAAATATCATGCAGATTTGGGGCAAGCGATGAAATTTAATTATGTTGATAGTGATAATTTAGCAGGAATAAAAAATCATTGCTTGAAATAATTTTTATTACACAATAATTTTTTATTAAAAATTAATATTCATCATTGAACATAGAGATAAGAGAATAAATTAAAGTCACCTGAAAATAAATGCTGCAATATTTTGCTTTATAGTTTTCTATACCTTCTCAGAAGATGCATTTCTCACTTCTTTATAACTTAACCTTCATATAATTTATGGAATTAAGTACTTTATAAAATATTGCTTTTGATGGGTTAATATACACTATTAATCAGAGATTGCATTGTTTATGTAACCACTACCTGATTGTTTATATTTCCTTATTTATGTAAATGATTTAGTGAATAAAACTAAATATAAAAAAATCCCAATTGAAAACTGATTTGATTTTTGACTTGATTCGATTTTTACTATAAAGAAATTCTGAATATTGGAAAAAGAACACTTTGTTTGGGAAATTGAGAAACTAGTGTATTGAGAAACTAGTGTATTGAAAGTTCAGATCTGTAAGGATAAAAAATAATGCCTAGAATTGGAATAGCCTCTTTGCTGCAACATTTATGAGTGTGTATTCATACATTTCAAATTAAAAGTATACTGTAAGATTCATAATAGTGATGAAGATGATGAATATTTATCTGATTTTAGATTAATAGAAGAAAACAAACCTTAGTTTAGGGATTGCATAATTTAATGTGTTTTCTCTCCATGTGAATGAAGAGTTTTCTCCACTATAGCGTTCAACAGCAGTGCATCATCTTAATGGGTCTCATGCTACCTTTCAAACAGCCTTACCCCTTTTTCTTTCTGCTGAACTTAAAATGCTGGGTATAACTAAAGAGCTATTCAATCATCTGTTTTTCTATATGTCAACTAAGAAAAACATTCCTTGAGGATTACAAATCTATGCCAATTGGAAAAAAAACCATCAACAATCAAATTTGTCTATTGTTAACTAAGCCCTCAAATTTATACAGTGAACATATTTGTCCCTAGGCAGCTATCTGTAACTCACAAAATCCTTACTGTAAAACTCTGACACTCCAGTCAATGTAATATGACTATTTTGTTTGATATTATCCTTCTAATTTTAGGGAGTATGATTAAAATGATATACATAGCTACCCAACATTGTATAGCTTAGAAGGGGCAAAACAAAAATGTAAATCCAAACCTTAGATAATTAAATGGAAAACATCAATTTCAGTTTTATTTGCAAACAAGACATTCTACATTTCAGATTTTATATTTAAATCTTTTATAGTTGCTATTCTTTACATACATTAGATCCCCAGAACTTATTCCTCCTATTACAGCAAGTCTGCAACTTGGACCAACATCTTCCCATTTCCTCTGTCCCTCAGTCTCTAATGACTACCATTTCACTCTCGGATTCCGTGAATTCAACCTTATTAGATTCCAAATAGAAGTGAGATCACGTGATATTTGTCTTTCTGTATTTGACATTTCACTTGTCATGATGATTTCCAGGTTCATCTGTGTTGTTGCAAATGACAAGATTCCTTTTGAATAATATTCTATCACATGTATTTACCACATTTGTTTGTCTATTTATCTATCAATGGACAGTTAGGTTGTTTCTGTATTGTGGTTATTGTGAATAATGCTACAATGAACATGGGAGTGCAGAGCTCTCTCACAGATCCTGATTTCTATTCCTTTGTATATATACAGAGAAATGGGATTATGGATCATATGATAGTTCTATTTTAATTTTTTTGAGAAACCGTCATATTGTTTTTCATAATGAATGTACTAATTAACATTCCCATTAACAGTGTATAAGGATTCTCTTTCCTCCATCCCCTCATCAGCACTTGTCATTGCTTGTCCTTTTGATAATAGCCATCTTAACAGGTGTGGGATAATGCCTCCTTGTCGTTTTGATTTGCATTGCCTTGATTATTAGTAATGTTGAGCATCTTTCCTTGGTTCCTGTTGACATTTGTATGTCTTCTTTGGAGAAATGTCTATTCAGATTTTTTGCTCATTTTAATTGAATTTTCTTTCTGTTGAGTCGAAACTGTCTTTTATATATTTTGGATATGAAACCCTTATCAGATAGATGATCTGCAATTTTTTTTCCATTCTGTAGATGACCTTTTCACCATGTTGATTATTTCCTTTGCTGTGCATAGAGCTTTCAGTTTGATGTAGTCACATGTTTTTTGTTCACTTTTGCTTTAGTTACCTCTGCTTTTGGTGTTTTATCCAAAAAATTCATTGTCAAGATCAATGTCAAGGAGCTTATTCTCTATGCTTTCTTCTAGGAGTTTTATGATTTCGGATCTTACATTTTAAGTCTTTAACCCATTTCGAGTTAATTTTTGCATATGGTATAAGATAAGGGTACAATTTCATTCTTTTGCTTGTGGCTATCCAATTTTCCCAATACTGTTACTAAAGAGACTATAATTTTCCCATTGCATATTATTGATAACTTGCCAAAGACTAGTTGACCATATATGCATGGGCTCATTTCTGGGCTCTCTACTGTGTTCCACTGATGTATGCATTTGTCTTTAATATCAGTACCATATTGTTTTGACTACTATAGCTTCATAATATAGTTTAAAATCAGGAAGAGTGATGCCCCTATCATTATTCTTCTTTCTCAAGACTGTTTTGGATATTGAGGGTCAATTATGGTTCTACATGAATTTATTTATTTTTTTCTTGTAAAAATGTCTTTGGAATTTTGATAGGGATTGTACTAAATCTGTAGATGATCTTAGGTGATATGTACATTTTAACAATATTAACTCAGTTTAGAGAATATCTGTCCATGTATTTGTACCTTCTTCAATTTTTTAAATAATATTTTACAGTTATCCATATACAGATCTTTCACCTCTTGGTTAAACTTATTCTTATGTTACTTCCTTTTTTAAAAGCTATCTATGGTAAATGGGATTTTTTTAAAAAATTTTTTTTCATATAGTTCATTGTTAATATATAGAAATATAACTGCTTTTTATAAATTTTTACAGGTCTTAAATATGAACATTTAATTTTAAACATGGATTCTGTAGGTTCTCTTGTACCATTATTACATTTCCTTTCAGGTATGTTCTCTCAAAGAGAAAAAATGAGGCTTACTCATGTTACTAATTCTTATGCTCATCTCATCCAAACTTACCTCCCCTGCATCCACTTATAATTGTCTCTCTGCTCTATGGTAATAAGGAATTATTACTTTGAACATTCAGACTCTAGGGCACACATTAGAGCACACTGCACTCTTTTCCAGGATTATTATGATGTGCATAAAGGCTCCAATCCATACCCACAATTTGTACAATTGATACTTTGACCTCTTATTGGTATATTCCTTTGATTTCTGGATTCCATTTGGCACATTAATCACACATGGCCTACCTTGGTAGGTCCCACTACTTTCTTTCTTTCTCTCCCCTCCAGGTTCTCCCTCTGTTTTCCTTCTATTAGAGGGACTTCAACCAATAAACATAATATTTTGAAGCACAAGGAAAAAAGCATTATGGAGAATGTGGCTATAAATATAGTACAAAGAAATATGAGGAAAGTGAAGCCTTTTCATTAAATTTAGTCATAAAGATGAAATTACAAATAAAAGGCAATAATGAGAAGCGATATAGCAGAAGTGCAAAATAAATAAACTGGGGAAAATGGTATTTATATTTAATCCCTACATGCATATTTTGGCAGCATAGAAATATGGAATCATTTGAGATCAAATTTAACTTCATCTTTGCTTTGTCCATTTTCAGATCCAAGCAGGGAGGATATTTTAGAACTGTTGATTTACATTAGACTGTTTTATCCTGTGTTTATATGCATGATTTTCTACTTATAGTTATTCTGAATTAACTGCTTATCATTACCAACTGAAGTGATTTGTCTCCTAGATTAATAATTATATCATTATATCCTTTATGAGACTGATTATGAACATGTATACATACAGAGCCATATGTGTTTATTATATTAGGATTATTCATTAGGGAACTGAGGCACAAAGATTTTAAGTAAATTTCACATAGTAAATGATAAATCCAGATTATAAACTCAAGTGCTCTTATATCAAACCCACTATAAATATTACCTTCCTACAAAACAGAAAACATTAGTTAATTTAAGTACATTAAGCATTTTCAGAATAACTCTCTTGTATTTTAAAATTAATGCCTTGTTAAAAAAATCAGTTTTAAATAGTTGCATGACATATATTAGACTTCAAAGGATAAAAAATATCCTTGGTAATAGTTTCATCTGACCTATCATTACATGCCAACAAACAAACAAACAAATAAAATATGCTAGGATCAAAACATGGCACTCTAGTTCAGAGAACTTCTTAGTAAAAGAGGAGTTAGCAAAAATATAAATGAAATTAATTCACTCATCAAACATTAATTGAATGAATATAACCACTGGCAGTTTAAGACATTGTGAATGAAAAAAAAACTTAAGATCTGATGCGATTGAAAATCAGTTGATGCACCATGAAAGCAGCCTTAGTAACCATTATATTGTGCTATGGGGGATGAAGAAACATTTTATTAAAAAAATCATCTCAACTGCAAATGAATTTTCCAAAGACTAATACCCTAAGGATGTTGAAAAATAAACCCAGTGCAATGATTATTAAGCATACAAACCACAGCTGCTGATTTTAGTCCTAATACAGAATGCTTGGAATAATTTTAATAAAGGCTAAAAGGATTTCATATAACAATATACCTTTTTATTTAACAATGAGATAACCTAAAAAAAGTAAACAAGAATATTCAAAAAAAAATTCAGTACTTTTTAACTTTAAAATAAATTGATTAAATCAAACATTACAAATGAATTATAAATATTTATTTTAAATTATTTGTAACACCATGCTTATTTATTTATTCTAAATTAAATTACAATAGAGTAAAATAATAAAATAATAGAAAACTTTAAAATCGAATGTAAAACTTCCATGTTTTGGATTGAGAACTTTAAAGGCAAAACCAAATAATATAAATGTAGTGTAATGTGAACCCATAAAATATTTTCCTATTATTAGAAATAAAACAGAGAATCATATTAAGTATTTTCATTATTATACCCTTAATTTTGAGAACATATGTATATTTGGCATGAGATAATTATTTTAAATATATTTAAGGAAATGTCCAGCAGCTTTTATTATTTTACCACTAATATATGTTGACAAAATGTCATTTAACAATTTTTAAAATCACTGTATATTTTTGTAAAATATTTAATTATTTTCAATTTTTAGTCCACTCAAAAGATAAAAAATCCAAAATTTTTAAATAAAATATAAGACTAAATTATAAATATATGTAGTACTAAAGATTTTTTTTTTGCTTAAAGGTATGTGATCTTTAACATTTCTCATGTATTATAAAATCTAAACCTAAACACATATTAATTCTTTATCCTTCCATAAGTATTTATCTAGAACATGAAATAGCTCTAAATTAATGATATATCTTTAAAAGATAGTTACTCATTTCTCTCTTTATACATTCCTTTATAGCAGATACTGACAATCCCTCAAACATATTTCCTCATTTATAGAACTTCAGTGCTGTCCTAACTTATGACTGAAAGTCATAAGTTTCTGGTCTCTTTGCTTAAAGCTTGCTCTGGCTTCAGTATCCAGCTTTGCCACTCAAAGTTAGACCTGAAGTACCAAGGGAAATATTTCCACCAGGGAGCAGCCTTCAACCGATGACTGATGACAGAAGTTGTAAAAATACCCTAGTAACTATCCCTTGAGGCAGGGAGTAACTCTGAGATGTACATTCTAAAATAGCATCCAGCATTTTCTCAACAAGGTTAAACTCCAATCACTGACAATGGTAGCTGTATGTGTAGTAACCCCTATATTTTCCCATCTCTTCTCTACCTATTTCTACTCCTAAAGCATTATTTCTTTCACCTTCCAAACAAATATCACACATACCTTTGTCTCAAATTTTACTTTTGAGGTAACCTAAACTCATAAATATCTTCTGCCTGTAATCTGACTTATAATATTGCTACTATCTGTAATGATGTTATCTGAAGTGACTGAAGTGAAATCTAGATTTTCCAAAGGAATTCCAATTGTGTGTGTTCAAGGTGAATTGTTCCTGAGCCTGAGTCAGAACACACAGGGTATGTGGCATTAATGAGATAGATAAATATCTTGATTGTATGAATCTCAACATTTATTACAACCCTTAGACTCAAGTTCAGTTTATAATTCTATTGTCAGTAAAATAAATCTATTCTGCATTCCTCCAAGAACTTTATTTTTAGGATCTGTATTCATAAAGTACAGTTATTTCAAATAATTGTAAATACCATAGACTTTCATACAGAGATATTCAATTGTTAAAAATAGATGCTCTTTTCTGACACTCATCCTCTAGAGGTTAGGTCTATGTTAATTCCCCTTGAATTTGAGCAGGGTAGAGGATTGACTGCTTTGAGTAATAGAATATGGCAAAAGTGACTCTCTGCTTGTTGTCAGACCCAGTTCTCTTTTGGAACCCAGCCACCATGCTATGAGAAAGTACATGCAGCCTATCATAGACCCACATGGACAAAAACCTTGTCTTTGGCATACTAGGATAGTCGATCCAGCAAATGAATACACCCAGACAAAGCAGTAAACTTCAGATTAAATCTTCGGGCCCCAGCAGAGCTGTCCTACCGAAGACACGTACAATGGAGATAAAATGCCCAGCTGAGCAGAACTGATGGTCCACAAAATCATGAGTAAAATGAAATATCTGTCTAAAACCACTAAGTTATAAAGTAGTTTTGATGCAGCGATAGAAAACTGTAAATGTAGAATTTATGCCTTGATGGAAATGCTCTATTTACAAATATGCTCAGATACAAAAAAAAAAAAAAAAAAAACTTTAAAAAGTTCCTAGTAGTTATCAGGGATTCTGACAATGTTGCCATACACAAGAACAAAATTAGTATAATTTTCCAATTTCAGGTTATAAGAACTCTCGCAATTCAGATTAATAAGAAGAAACAAATTTTATGATGTATGAATGCTAATTATTTGATGAATCTATTTAAACTCTTTCACATGTCTATTTATTGTGTTCTGTTGAGAAACAATAATATGATTTAAATGCATTTGGCATGCTATACCTTTATAGCACTTTGATAATGATCACTGACATGTCACTAGCTATGCATGATTTCTCCTGGGGTGCTTGAATAGCCTTACGGATATATTTTTTGGCAACTTCATAAGACATATGCACTCTGAAGACCGAAATGACTTACGAGTGGTTATACTCTGTAGTTTACACACATATTTATAAATGACACACATAAGACATATTTAAATAGTAGAACTATGAAATATTTGTATAGTTTAAAATGTGAAGAAGTACAATGAGATAAAATGATAAAATCTCTGCAGCCTCTTTTTCTATGATAAGGCATAGGAAGTAATTATACTAATCATTGGGAAATAATAGTCTTAAAATTAATAAAATAGTAATAGCAGCTGATGTATTAAGCAATAACTATGTAATTTGATTAAAAAAACATATATACAGCTAATTGTTAAATCGAACCTACTAAATAACAATCTGAATGAGAAAGCCAACCTCAATATGGTAATTTGCTCTAAACCACACAAGAAGTAAAATTAATAACATTTGATTTGAAATTTCTCAGACCACAGATACTGCATATTTTTCTATTTCACATCGCTTCTTTGTCATTACATATGTAGCTCATTAAAAGAGCAATCATGTGCATATCATTTACCCTGCGTATGGTGTCTGCGTGTTCTTTTTGTATTTTCCCTCAGACAGGAACTTGACTTACAAGACAAGTTTTCATATGTATTTTCCCCAGCAGCCAGAAGAGATGTCTAAGGAAATTACAGCTGAGAATAAATATGTATATTATATATATATGTTTAAATATTTAAATCCCCTTGTGGTCTGTCCTTATGTTAACATAAGGTCCATTTTTTACTTATATAGCTTATGTTAAAGACCAGCAACTTAGACATGAACTCAAAAATTTCAACCTGTCTCTGTTATGTGCATGCTTGTATGTTTATTCCTTCCTGTCTCACACATTTCATGTCCTCAAATGATAGCCTGTGTTTCTCAAATGGTAGTTCCTTTGCCTGGAGTGCAAACAACCTCATCAAACAGCCATTACTTATATAATCTCACTAAATGTCTTTCCTATAGGAGTCTTTCCCGACCCCTCACATTAGATGAGGCCTTCCCATTAGAGCCTCTGCCAATGGTCTCGTTTCTCAATTTGTAGAGAAACCCAACCTGTCTGGAGTCCCACTTGATTCTGAGCACCCAACTCAGTGCAGGACAAACCATAGAGGCTCAATGTCAAGTAATACTCAATGACGTTTATCTTAATAAAATTTTCTATCAACTATGGGCTTTCCCATTGATGAAGCTCTTATATTTCAAAACTGAAGAGTTTCTGAAATTCACAGACAAAATTTTACAATGATTTTTAAATCAGTAAGGTAATAACCATTACTGGTTATGTAACAAAGTGCCAGGTACATAGTAAGTATTAAAATTTTTGAATTTGTAAAGGAATTCATTTCTCTTTTCTACTGGATATTATTATTTTATAATAAAAGAAATATTCATTTTTCAAGTACAAAGTCAATCAGATCAATTTTATATTTGTGAATCATGTTTCCATAGGCCTACCAGCTGGAAGTTTAAAATCAATTTATATTAATTAACTTCTTGGTTTTTAATTTTACTGACATGTCCTCAGTATTGCAAAATCTTCATTTCCACTGAAACACACCAACATTCACACCAATGTACACAAATATCAAATTCTTTTGCAGTATCTTTAGAAGGTCCGATATGTGTTCTTAAGTAAGTATTGCTTGCTATCTTGTGACAACCTCTGCTCTCAAAACAACCTGAATCACGTGCACAATTGCCAGTCTTGATAATTCTGAGGCCATTTTAGGGTTCTAACTGCAAAGTGTTCCATACTTACTGTTATTGACATTTGCTAACATATCAAGACATTGATAAAATTCTCCTATTCTGCACCCTGCAAATATATGAAGAATGACTTTCTCCTTAACTTTGGGTTATAATATGTTAGCTGGGTCATTCTTATTTCCTAATGCCTCATATTTTCTAGAAGAGATAGGTCCACCAATTTATCCCAAAGCTTGTACACTAGTCCCCTGGGTTGGGCCAGAGGATCGAAACAGAACTCTGGCTATTCTCATAATTCTTTTTCTGTCCAACACACACATTTATTTAATAAATCGATTCCTTCTTCTGTCTTTACTAAATGTTTAAATTTAAATATAAAAATAATTTATTTCATTGTAATAAGTGGGACGTTAGAAGGTATGTAAACTCAATTTTCAATCTCATAATAATTTGCTATAATCTCTCATAAATATATATAAATATAAATGATAGATAAACATTTTTATTTTCTCTAAAATGGGTCTGTACTTGTTTTTAATAAATTATTTGTATAAAGTGGACCTATTTTAATAGATTATTATTATACATATTGTGATTAGTAACTTTAACAATCATCTCTTTCCATGAACATTCATATTATTTAAATGTGTCTTCATTTGATACAATAGTAAATTTTATTGTAATAAAAATTGCAATGATGTATGTGTATGTTAGTGTGTGTGTGTTGATTTGTGTGTGTGTGTGTGTCGTGTGTGTGTGTGTGTGTAAGGAGGCCTGATTAAAAATGTTTTAGTACACACAGTCCCTTGTTTCTTCTATTAGAATAAAATCGATATTCTCAAAAATGTTTCTTCTCTTTCTGTTCACATTTTCCCAGCTCCTAAATTGCTTATCGGAGTGATCATGAGTAGTGAAAAAAAAATAGATGATTGCAAGGGAAAAGTCTAGGTTTTATTTCTGAAACATAACGATAAGTCATGTGTGAATGGGGAGGAAAACAGCATTTATAGTAATTTTGTGTGTGAGAAAGAACTGAAAGTTATAAGCAATAACTTTATAAAGAAACTGAAAGTTTTAAAACATTAAGAAGGACATTTTTAAAAATGTTCATTTTGACTTATAATTGGAAACCTTTTAATATACTCAGAGAATATATTACTTGTTATTTTTATAAACTTACATTTATTTTGATGTGTTACTATCCTAAGTTTGGGATTTTTTAGATGTCAGGATATATTCATTATACCTTTTTATATTATATTTCCTTGTCTTGCTACATAACTGAAGGGCTAAAGTGAGACTCCCGCTCAACACAAGCATTATTAAGTCCACTTTGATGTCATGCTTCATATTCAACAGAAATTCATTTACTATGACCATATCCCTTCAGAAATGGGTGCTAAGTTGTAGGATCAGGCTTGACAAAATAGATATATGTGGAAATATGACATACTAACAATTTCATATACAATGAAGTTTAGTGTGATATTCAGTGATGACAATAATTCATTAAAAATCAACTAGCCATTAATTAAAAAAGGAAGTCACTTCTACTGAATTCCAATATCAGTAGACTTTTTAAAGTATAATTTAATATTTTGCAAATAAAAATACAGTTTATAAAATTGGTATAATTTTTGCACTATCAAGGACTAAGAATCAAGTACATACCACATACCTATTCTAAAAATAGGCTAGAGTTTTCTTTAATCCAATCTGTAAAGCATAATTTACTATGGAAAATTATTTCTGTCAATACTAAGAGCTACTCAATATTTCTTAATACGACTGATAAATCTAATAATTTTGAATAGTGTTTATTAAAGAACAAGAAATGATTGTCCAAATTCATAGACTTGTGTCATGTCATTTAGTGTTTCTAAACTCTAATACTGTTAGTAATTGCCTCTCCCAGGTAGCAAAAAACACACAAGAAAGGAGGAAAATATGACTGTATCTTAAATAAATCTTAAGTCTCACCAACACGTTGTCCAAGTGATTTACAGACTTTGATGCCATGCATTTGGATGTTGTCTTAAAGGTCAGCTAAGCTGAATCCTTCACTCTCTATATGAAGACAGTGGCCTAGAATAGAAAAGCAAGTGATGTGATATAGAGGCAATCTTACCTTCTAGCTTTGTTTTAGTAACTGATTTATCTCACTAAAAACAGTTAAGAAGTGCAGAGCCAAAGTCTAACCTCTGTCTCTAACTTCAAGTTTATCGTTGTCTTCATTCTAACAGGTCATATCAGAAACATATTATATCAAGTCACAGCATGGTCAGTTATTTTGGAAGCAGTCACACACACACACACACACAGAGAGAGAGAGAGAGAGAGAGAGAGAGAGAGAGATTGAGAGAGAGAGAGAAATAGTAGCATAATAATAAAATAAAATTTATACACCACAAGGCTTGTGTAGAAAAGAAAGAGGTGGATATCACTTCCTAGAGGGTATTCTTTGCCTAATAAAAGGAAGAGGGAAAATGTTGAATGTTTTGAGTGAGCCATATGTAATAATACTAGTTCAAGTTTATAAATAAAACAGGACCATGGAAAAAAATAAAAGCCTTCATATCAGAACAATTTTTTATTTAATTATTAGATTCTACTTTTGATAAGATTTATAGCTATAGTTACCATGTCTGCTAAAAGAAGAGCATCCTTTATATTTCTGCTTTGTTTTACAGTTTGTTAGTATTCTTTGACAGAACTAAATTTTACCAACATTGAATTAACTATAATATAAGAATTTATAAGCAATAAAAAAAATCACAAGATAAATTAAGAGACTCTGTGCTTACAAGGAAGGGGGCCCATGTAGGCAATTAGAACAGGGGCTTTAGTTCTTTACACTGCTGTCAGCCACTAACCTCCTTGGTGTTCCCTTTCATTCATTCAGACTCTAGACCTGGCTCAGTGACTCCAAGTGCCTAGACTAGATCATTTTGTTGCAGATGATAATTGCCCAGATATTTGTTAAATGAGTCAATGAATACAGATCACATCTTCCAGATGCTGGTGCAGGCATGAAAACATATCAGTGACAATCCCAGCAAATCCATCACTTTGAAGAATGTTATACCAAGAGTGGGCATGTGTGATTTGATCAGATGCAGTATATAATAAAGTAGACCCCAGTTTTTGATGTTTGACAACTGACAGCTTTAAGCCACATCTCTCCCACGTCTGCCTTTTCTCACATCTAGACAAGCTGATTAAGAAATCCTAGATGCTCTCTGCTCTTATGAAAGTGGTAGTTGTGTAAAAACTCCACGTGTTCCTTCTTCAGCATAGGAACCTTCAAACCAGTCTCACCTCCTAAATACTATAAAAATGTCAAACCAATATCCTGTCCTTGTACATCTAAGCTATTTTAAGACCAGCTTAGAATGTTTGCCTTACTATCCTCAGGCGCCTCATTGTGTGAGTAATAAAATTTTAATGCCTTCATGATTTGTGTGTGAAACAATAAAACTTTTCATTCTTTCGTAGTTTTGTTCTCAATATCCGAACCAAATTTTGGGTGGGGGTCCATTCTTCTCTATAGCATGGTTACACCAGAGTAGAGACTAGAAGATATACTTATAACCTGATCCTTCTAGGTATAGACATTGAACTTGTTCTAGTGCCCACACTTTCTTCAGGGCTGCTTGTTCAATTATGCTTAAATTCCCATCAAATCCTAGCATTCTTTCAAGAAATTCTCTTCTTTGGTTAAGTTACCCACAGTATGCATCTTTTACTTATATCCAATATTTCAACTGATTGATGTGCAATTTGTTCTTTGTTCTTTTCTATAGTTTCTACATTTTAAAGGGTTTATATATTATACTGTAATCAGAAGGAAAGCATACATATACAGTAATATATATACACATTTAATTTATTACTGCATAATTGTGATGGTTAATTTTATTTATCAACTTGATTGGGCGACAGAGTGCCCAGATATTGGTGAAACATTATTCTGAATGTATCTGTGAGGGTGTTTTGAATGACATTAGCATTTGAATTAGACTGAGTAATACATATTGCCCTTCCTAATGTACATGGGCCTCACCCATTAGCTGAAGGACTGAACAAAAAGGTTGACCTTTTAACAAGTGAGAGGAACCTCCTTATGAATGATTGCTTCAGCTGGAACTTTTTTTTTCCTGCCTTTGAATTTCAAGTGAAACACTGGCTTTTCATGGGTTTAGAGCCTGCTGACCTTGAATTAGAATTGATGCCATCAGCTCCCCTGAGTCTCTGGCTTGCGATTTGGAACATGTCAACCTCCACGTTGTGTGTCTATATAATATTTACTATTGTTAGTAAATGTTCTTCCTACAAATGAAACAATACAGCTATAGAACTGGCTGCTGCTAAGATAAAGTTATTTAAATGCCAAAATCAAGAGATCTGAAATCTAGATTTGAGTTTAGAAGCCCAATATTGCACCATTCTCTACCTGATTAAAAAAATAAAACACATTTTTATGATGTTTGAATTTGAATGAGATTTTAGATAAGTGTGTATTGTATTTTTGAGAGTCTAGTCGTTCAAAAGTCCTTTAAATATTGGTATATTAAGAGGATGTAGCTACTTCAGAGGAATGAAGTCACTAGAGTTAGGTGTTCTACAAGTGTAATATTTTAAGGATTGCATTTATAAAATCCATCGCATATTGCCCTACTGGTTTGTTATTTTATTTACTTACAAGGAATGCCATGTGATTCTCTATATAAAAAATAAAGCCCAATATGAAGTTTGACTGTAAAATACTGGTATATTCATAGTTGTTCTTGTTGAAATATACATATTTTAAGTAAAATATCTCTTGTCCTACTCCTTATGTTCTCTCAAGTCATGTGCTGTGGCACTGTTCCCACATTCATTCAGATGTTAATAACTGACCTCTGTTTAGAAAATTATTTCTAAATTTGTTTTAATACTGTACATATAATGACAGTGCAACAGAAAAAATCTTGGATTTTGTACCACATTTGGCGTATCTCATCAATAAACTTCAGTCATTTGCACTTTTTAGGAGTAGACTATTTTCTCCACAAGAATATAGTGTTAGATTCTTTTATTGGAATTATCGGAGAAATTACTGTTGTTCTTATTACCAATATTCATGAACTGTCTCATGAATCAAAATATATTTCCTCTGCTAACTCACTTGAAACATAAGATACTGTTTAGTTTTGAATCCATAAGAAGAGAAAAAGTAAATACATTCATTATGAATAAAGGATAAGCACATTTAAAAACATACAAAGGGCAGAGGCACACGATTTACCCTTTGATAAAGAGACAGATCAATTAAAAATATAGCCATAAGACAAAATAATAATCTTTGTCCTTTGTTCAAAGCTTAATTTTTTCTTATGATTTTTTTATTTACTTACTGTTTTCTCTAAAGTTTGCTATCTAATTTCTACACAGTATGCTTCAACATACAGCTATGTATACCAATGATACACAACATAAATAATAATAAATCTCAGTTTTTTACCTGCACAATTAAATCTAGCTCATTAATTGCTAGACATTAAAGCCATGAGAAATGGCTTTCCTCATTTTACAGCATAAGTTTCAACAGCCAGAGTGTGGTTTTTCTTACCTCCACAATACTGAAAGCATATGTCAAGAGGGGGTCTCCATCAGTGACAACAAGTTAGAGCAGAGTGCCCTTGTTGACCCACAATAAACATGTGGCTGCTGAGATATTCAGGTTGTTTGTTACAGCAACAGAGTCTGTCCAAATCTGGTTTATGTACCTTTCTGGGTATCTTATACCTAATAGCACTGTGAGAGAAAATCCGTAAATATAAAAATGAAGAAAACCACCTTCCTGCTTTGAAGGAGGTTAAATATAGGGTAAATGAAATACATTCGTAGAATTAATTTACTCTGCAACAGAGTAAGAAATATAATACAGCTATGTCAAGAGAATAGAGTCCAGATAACTGAATGAAAGAATAGCAGGGATGCCTTCACAGAGGAAAAAATATTTAAATTGGACCTATGAGATCAGTAGAATTTTTTTTCAGATGAAGAAGTGCTGAAGAACATTTTTGGCAATAACAGTAACATAAGAACAATAGCATCAAGAAATAAGATGTGTTCGGATTATAAAATGCATATGGATGAGGATAAAGTGTATGATGCATGGAGTTATGGTAATACGTGAAACTGGATTTAGTTTACAGAATTTATAATCTAAAATCGAACAGTGTTACATATTAATCCAATTACGATAAGACATCGATATATTATTATAGAGTTATGGGGATGAGAGAGAAGGTGAGGAGGTCAGCTTGTTCTACAAAAATACTGTTGAGGATTAGTATTATTAGATACAAAGAAAAAATAGAGTAAATTAGACAGAAGTATAAGAATAATCAATTATTAGACACACAGAATGCTTTATTAGTTCAATAAATTTTTCTTAGCTGAATGCTCCAAGCTTTTACCCAAATTTCTCCTTTCTCATATTTTATGCTAACTTCTTTAAAATTCTACCTTCATAGGGAATATTAAAGTTAAGAAAAGGCTGATTTTCTTTACTATGTAGCATATTAATTTTTATTTATTTACAGCCCTACTCCCACTCCCTATTATAATATAGCTTCTTATTTTTTATGAACTGGAATTTAATAATGAGCCTCTTCCAAAGAGCCTTCTTATTTACAAACTTTCCTATCTAAATAAATACCACACAAAGAAGCCAGATTTATTAAACTACAACACTGCTTTGTTTAAGTGGTTTCTCTGCCTAAAATATTAAAATAAATCAGTAACCAGCGACTTAAGACTATGTAATTTTATTTATGGTCAAAGTTCTATACAAATTGGCTGTTTCCTTTTAAATCACTTAGGTTTAGCAAAATTATTATTTGTTTTTCTTTTTTAGTTCTATAATTTTCTAAATGTGTTTCCATCTGTTATATTATCTGTGTTAGTATTATTAGTGGCCACCATCTCTAAGTTCTAATTCTTACAATCCTCAAAAACCAACTAATTATTCTCTGTAGTATTCTTATAAAATAAATAGTTCTTCAAGGAGTCTACCATATATACCCATCAGTCACTTAACTATGGTAAAACATTCTGAGAAATGTGTCAGGCAATTTTGTCATTCTGCGCACATCATAGAGTGCACTTAACAAACCTAGATGGTATATAGCCTACTACAAACCTAGGCTATTGAGTACAACCTTTTACCCCTAGGCAAATGTGACAGACAGATGTTTGAAAGAGAACCAAGTGAGAAACATTGTGTGCCCGCTCAGATATACTATCAACATAATACCACTGTAGGTTTAGCAAAATTATTATTTGTTTTTCTTTTTTAGTTCTATAATTTTCTAAATATGTTTCCATCTGTTATATTATCTGTGTTAGTATTATTAGTGGCCTACTGCACACGTCTGTGTGCCCGCTCAGATATACAATCAACATAATACAGTGGCACACAAATTTATATCAGATAATTATTAGCACATCTCTTTCAAAATTAGATTGGTTAAGCCAACCAAAAATTAACTAATGATAGGAAATATTTGAACAAGTTTATGGAATGCTACTCTTATGAATTATGAAATGCAAACCTTCTATATATCAAGAATGATTAAAAAATTTTTCTAAGAATATAAGCATTTTCTACCACATATTTAAAAATAAATGCTTTATTTCAAACTTCTAAATCTTTTTCTAAATATTAGAGGGAAAAAAGGGACATTCCAAAACTCACTTTGTGAAGTAGGCATGATTTTTATACCAAAAACATATAAGCTAAGGAATAAATAGCTAATCTTACCTAAGTATAAATGGAAAATTGCTATGAAAACAGTAGCTAAACATATATGGCACTGTGTAAGGAAAAATTCAGTGTCGAATTGATTTTACTTCAGAGATGTAAGTTTTGTTTGCTATTTTAATAATTGTAAATTTAATTCACCATACCACCTGATTAAATTTAAAAAATCATCATCAAAACAAAAGGATTAAAAAAGTAAGTAAATCTTAAGACTTATTTATTATACATATGTATGGCAACCTGGGAATAGAAGAAAACAATATGTTCTTATAAAATAATTCCAAAAACCTACAATAACATTAAAAGAATAGTTTAGACTATTTCATCTAAGTGAGATATTATGATTATTTCCATTTGGCAGCGTATCTGAGAGCTTAGTCAGCAGAGATAAGAAAATGAAATAAAATGCATAGAAACAAGAAAGGAAGTAACAACACTTGTTATTCACAAATACTATGGTTTTCTTGAAAGAAAGCCCAGGATAGAAACTATCAGAACACATAGTGAGAGAAACAATATTGCTAGACACAAGATCATTAAAAACAAATGTTTTTACTACACACAGTACGTATATATAAGATATCTAGAAATTAAGCTAAATTCCCTTGTGTTTTATGGTAAAAATAATAACAGTGTATTTGAAGATATTGAGAAACTAAATTAATAGAAAAAATAGATAATGAATGAAAGTGTCGAGCACAAAAACAGACCTTTACAAATTGAAGAACAAAATGAAAAACGGCAGTGGTGGCACTGCAGATCAGTGGGGTAAGATAGACTGATGGGTCGCTAATGTGCCGGGGCACAGAGCTAGCTCTATGAGATAAAAATGAATTCTAATTCACATCACTCACAATTATCGGTTCTAAGTAGATTCATTACAATAATAAATTATAAATATAATTATGTAGTAATACTGCTAATTATTATAGACTTAAATACAATTGCTATATAATATGTAGCATATTAAAATATACAAGTATTCTATAACAGTGGTATTATGTTGATAGTATATTTAAGTTATATATTAATAAAATAATAATGATAGACATTATTATTGTTATTTTTATTATTACTAATGCTTTTCAAATATCTATGACAACAGATTATCCGAGGACTTTAATTGTCCTGAAAAACTGTCAATCTCGTATTTTAATTATCCCTATTTAATATAAGAGGAAACTATAACATACATAGGATAAGCAATTCATCAATGTTCAAAAATCTACTTAATTTGGCAAGACATTTGTTATCTAATACTACCCTGTGTTGCTTATTCCAAACATAGGGATATACCTTGCATGAACTGCTGCCAATGGACACAAGATAACATATGAAAAAAAAAAAATTAAATACCACTTTACATGAAAAAAAAGCTAAATAAGTTGAATAATATTTATACTTTGAAATACTTTATAGCATTGAGATTACATTGCCTGGTATTAAAAAGATTCACATTGACTTATGTTCTAAATATAATATTGAATCAAGAAAATGGAAATTATAAAAATATATCAACAACATAGCAACTTTCATAAACTTTCAAAACACTTAAAATGTTTTCAAACAATATATTTATGTATATGTACATAGAAAGTAAAATATATGTTAAAATATAGATTTTATATATATTACATATATATATTTATATATAAACAGCTTGGAATTATCAACCTAGGAGATTTTTTTAAGTAGATAAATTCCTTAAGGAACAGATATGAATGGAAACTAAATTGTTTTTAGAAGTATTAGTTGAATGTCATCTTTTTTGAAATTATCAGCTACCAATTCCTTAGAAAAAGAAAGATGCAATGTTTTATATTTGTTTTAAACAAAATATCAGATATTTTGTAGCAATAAAGGCTGCGATAATTCTAAGCATTTTAATTTTATTTTTGCATAAAATATATAATGAAAGATGTCTCTTGTGTATTTATAGTGTCAGGTGAGTACTAGACTAATTGGGGGTATCATTTCATAAATTATGTACATGTCTAACCACTATGCCATACACCTGAAACTAATATAAAATAATATTAAATGTCAATTGTAATTGAAAAGTAACCCTCCAAAAAAGAAATTTGTCTCTTGTGATTATTTAATATGTAAAATTACTAATTATCACAGGAAAATTAACATAGCTCTCTGAAAAAGAGCAATATCAAATGCAATTTTTCAATAAGGAAAAATAACTATTACACAGAAACTATTACTGATACAATTCTATGACTAAACACACACACATACACACAAAAACAATACCAATATGAAAATCAATCCTGCTCTGGAAATTCATCTACCAATAGTAACTATATCACATTTACATATACTAATATATATTAATATGCATATAATTTATGTCAGAATACTCTAAAATGTATAATCAACTAAATGAAAAAAGATAGGCCAGGTTTTTCATTTAAAAAAAAATACTTTATGTATTCATCAATAAACTAATTTGTGAATCTTGCTTAATGCAACTCCTAGGACATATTGAAATTTACCATAAGATATCTAATAAACATCTAATTTAATGTATTACACATTACAATTTAAAGTGTTTTTTTTAATAGATTGGGGTGGGGGCATTCAATTCATATTTGTTAGATGAACACAAATATGTTGAATATGTTAATTTTTCTCCCATAGGAAATTGAAATAAAGTTTTATTATATGCACTATACTAAGAAACTAAAATAGAGAAAGTCAGATTGAGGGCAGAACTTTAAAAACAGTAAAAATCTGATTTTGAATGAAAACAAACTACAAGAGAATCTGTAGAATTTTTTTTTTCATTCCAAAAATGGGACAAAAGATTCTATTCCATCTTTATCCATTTTTTTCTTTCTCACAGTTACCTTTCATTTATCCTTTATTTCATTTAACCATTACAAAAATTACTATTTACTTATGACATCTAGAATTATATTACATACTTAGGATTTGTTGATCAAAGGCAGTGCCCCTTCTACAAGTTTTATATTCTGATAAGAAATATGCTAACAGACCATTATAATGTATTACAGTAATAATTAAAATGTATGGGTGTATAAATGAATAAAACAGGAGAAATACTTTCCAGAATATTTAAAACTTCAACCCAGTCACGGAATGAAAAAGACTGTTCATGTGTGTTTAGAGAGGAAGACATCTGAAATTGAATTAGCATGTGCACAGAAAAATGAGAAAGCATGGCATATTTATTAAACAATCATTATTTCTTTGGTATCGGTAGAAGGAAAGTAAAAGAGATGTGAAAAAAAAAAAGACTAGAGAACTAAGAGAGTGAAAAAAGGTATCTTTGAGTCATTATGGGCATTTGTACAAAGTTAAGACAACTGATCTTCAGCATGTAAGCTATGAAAGTAAATGTAGAATATTAAAATGAGTGATCTGACCAAGTGTGTGTGAGTGACAGCACAGTGGATAGTATTGAGGGGAATGGTGCTGGAGTTAAGAATGATTGCATGATTTCAGCAAAGAAATGAGTTGATTATTCAGAAATATTTTAAGTATAAAAAGCAGGCATGAAATATTTAGGAAATAGTATGAGAAGGTTTTTTGTCATTGCTCGAATGCAATATTTCAAGGAGAGAAGAGGTCTAGCAAGAATCTGTTCTCTAATTTGGTTAAGAGATGAATGCCCTAAGATATCATCTTGAGAACTTCAGGGTGAAATAATTGTTTACACTGAGATATTATTAAACTAAAGGCTCCTGTGAGATTATACAAAATACATAAAATAATATTTGACCGTGGCACTCAGGAATAAAGTTTTGGAAAGAGTTATATAGATTTTCATAGTCATGACTTTACAAAATACAACCAAAATCTATATGTGTAGCTATCTGTGGTCCCAGAATTATCTTTCAAGAAATGGACTGAGTGAATTTACCTCATAAAAACAAACAATATTTTATTCGAGTATTAGGTAAATGGTGCTAATGTTAAAATAGATGGGCTTTATGAAGAAATGAACAGTCAAAACACCATTTGATTTTCAGTAGATCAACAATAAAGAGCAAGCAAGACAAGCTGAAACTGTCTTCTTCAAAGGTCAGCAAACTGTGGTGCATGAGACTGACATCTATTTTTGTAAATAAAATTTTAATGGAATATATATATATCCATTTTTTTTTTCTATATGGTCTATGGTTGTTTTTGAGGTTAAAAAGCATAGCTGAATAGACGTGGGAGAAACTGTGATATATAATAATTCTATATTTGGTGCTTGAAGAAAAAGTTTGCTAAGTACTTGTCTATTCAATATGACAGTTTAGAGATATTTGCTATTTCAATTATATGGATATTGTATTAAATTTTAATGTTCAAGATTTTTACTCATAATCACATAATCTATGCTTTTCAAGCAATGAAAATAAAACAAACTGGTAAAGAAATGGGTTTCAATTTTAGTAATAAAAAAAGAAACATGACAAAGATCAATTAAAGCAGGTAATCTCAATCTTGCTTAAATAGTCAAGAAATTTAGACATTGGTACTGAGTCACACCTGAAATGCTATAATTGTTTGTGTATAGCTTGAATATCAGGGTTTTTAATCTCCACTCATGTAATTTCAATGTGCAGCAAGGTTAAAAAATTAAATTTAAAGATAGGAAAAATAAATAACTAGGAGAATTATGATAAAAGTTAATAACAAAGGAGGTATTATACTAAAATAACTTAAATTGTAGCATAATATTTCAATAAATAAATCTATATAGCAAAGGCACAGGAAATGGGAAACGGATTATTGAATATGATAAATAGTTCAGAAAGAGACCAATAAATTCCCCCTGCATGTTGGCAAGAGTTGAAATCTGTCCATATATAGTGTGCCAAGATTCAAAATACTTCAAAATCTCCAAAATATAAATGTCTGTCTCATCAAGAGGATTTTCATTAAATCATTATATTAAATCAATATTTTATATTTCCATTGGACCGAATTACTTCCTATAATTACTTTTTAAGTTAGTAGGTTATATCTAATATATACTTGGAGTTTTTAAGGGTCATTATATATATATTTTTTTCTGCATGTATTCATATATTAATAGAACCCACAAACTCTTATCCTCCAAAACTATGCTATTTATTTATTCTATAGGCATAGTTATCATAACACATTGTTTTCTTGCTTGTCATGATTCTTTACCAGACCAATATTTCCCAAAATCAGCATTTATAGATAATTTTTTGTCAAGCATATGTATTATGAATATAATAAATGCTTTTAAAAACATATCATTATGTCTTACATATCTTAATTTGTAAGATAATCTTATTTCATATAGCACTAAGAAAGAGAAAAAGCTGAAAATAAAGCCATGATATAATGTATTCTAATTGATTGCAAAATATTCAATTTCTGAAATGTTTAATATGAAAAATATGCATTTATAATCAATAAATATTATTTAAATAAGAACAAAGCATATAAAATATATTAGCATATTAAAAAATAGATGTTTTCTACCATGAGATGAAAATTAAAAAATCGACAAAAATAATTTAAACTAGATAGATTTCTAACTTTTTATATCTTTCTACATGACTGATTTAGCACACCATGGCAGCAATTTTTTCAATTGTAGGTAGTCAACTGAAATGCTAATGAATCTGGTAAGGTATTTTCTAACTTTCTCCCAGGGTGAACCATAAATACTTAGAGATTCTGATAATTTGTTTTTTGAGGTTCACAATGAAGAGACATGTTTTTAATCTGTTGAAAAAAATATGCAATATTCAAGAAATCAATATTTTTTCTCCAAATAAGTAAAATGATTTTACTTCGGTGCTTTTGCAAGTTATTTTAATATGGAGACACATAATATAGTATAAATGAAGCCACATTATTAGACATTAAAATAAAATTTCTAAATGTACTCTATCAGATGCTACAGGCAGTTTTTATAGGATTTATTCAAAATACATTAACTATTACTTTAGTAACAGTGTGGTGTATTATTAAATTCATGACACATTTTAAATGCTTTCATTGACTGGATGCAGCCCTAAAATGTTCAATGTCTACTTCACAAGTGACTTTCATATCTTAATTGAACATCATGATAGATGAGAAAATGAAGATAATCTCTGATAATGGGATGGAAGAATCTGTTTTATACTTCTACGCTACAGAGCTGGTCACATTTCCAGTAAGTGGATTTTTCCATAAGTTAAAACGATGCTTTAATTCCTGGGACACTAGGCAAGTACTTTGTTGTTACATGCACAGAGACTGGATTTGATATATGAGTTTCTAAGTGGAAGTTCCGCCTAAATAATTCATTAAACACATAATTATGAGAATGTTACTAAAATTTTCACTTTGTTTCTTATACGTTAAAAACATTAGAAAAATCACAACCATTTAATGCAGAAGCTGTGCATATCAAATAGAGTTCTGTG
Source organism: Pteropus medius (assembly GCF_902729225.1). Lineage (NCBI taxonomy): Eukaryota > Metazoa > Chordata > Mammalia > Chiroptera > Pteropodidae > Pteropus > Pteropus medius. Next base: position 11,134,956 of record NW_024351073.1, on the reverse strand, counting down.
AAAATATTTTTGTATGTTAAACACTCCAAGTGTATGGGAAGCTATATGTGGTTGGACTACTTACCGTTCTAATAGTTGTTGACATATTAGCAGCAGTAGCAGTGGAAAGAGTAGACAATTGTCAGCAGAAAGAATAAACTAGGTGTAGGAACAGTTTTATTATCCTTATTTATTACTTTTTCAAAGATAGGTTTTGAAGTTTTGTGATGATATACATCTGCAACTAATGTAAAATTTTATTAATATACAAAATAGGAATACCCTATCATATTTTATTACAAAATGTTGTTACTATCTCTGAGCATTTAAATAAAGAATTAGAATGTTCATTTGATCCAAGTGTTCAAGAATGTTTTCATCATTTGGATTGCTCAGGATGGTTATTTAGGTCATAAGTTGCACCTGATATCTTAAAAAGAACATTGGTTTATTGAAAATTATAACAATTTAAAACTTTGTTTTTAAAATAAATGAATTCAGGATAGTCAATGTGGTGATATGAAGGGAGATTTACGAGCAAGATACAATTGAGCTTTAAAATGCTTTGTATATTTCCCACAGTGAATATTGTCCAGATTTATTTTCATGCTATTGTTGTTAAAATAATCCATGAGAATAAAGTATTATTGTGGATTTCAAATTGTTTAAAGATAGAGCTATTCCTGTTAAATTTTCTGACTTTTTACCAGGAATTTTTAAAAAAGACCCACTAGAATGTCAGAATCTAGATTTATGTATGTATTATTTGTGGATCTTCGGAGACCCTCTTATATTGCTCTGTGCCTCATAAATCTTTAAGCAATTGAGTTCCTTCACTGAAAAGCTACATATATTAATCTTCCCACAGAATATAGGTCTGATAAAATTACCCTTTCTCTGTCTTTTTTACTTTTCTCATGAAAGTGCTACACCATAAAAATAAACAAATTTTCATATTAAAATAACAAAAAATATTTTTCAAAGATGGATACTTAATAGTTGAAAATACCATTTAAATGTCATTTATTTATGAATGTTATCTGTCCCTGTTTAAAAAAAATACTAAAAAAGAGCATATGGATTGAATTTTATAATTTTCTTGCCAGTTCAAAAATCCGTGATAAAATATATTTTTTTTTCTATATTCTGAATCTCCAGATTTAATTATATATACAAAAAGTTAAATAAAATGAAGGATAATGGGGTGGATTTCCCGAATCCTTTTATGATGAATATGTGACAAAAATAGAGCTTTTAACTCTTTGCGAAAATTTGACATTATCTCTCCTGACTTTACTATAAAAATCCTATCAGTTGAAATTTTAAAAAGTTTATGTATTCAATTTCAAAAGTTGAGAAAAGTAATATCTCATGAGAATTTAGCCCTAGATGCTTGAAAAGTCTAAATTCTTCCTAGAATACTAAAATCACAGATATTGAATTTTTAGCAGATATATATCAAAGAGAATTTGTTTCTGTTCCTTACCAATAATAGAGGCATCAGTCTTAATCTTGGTATTCACATATAAAGAATACAGGAGAATACCTCATGGTTATTAGGCAGGGTTTGCTAGTTTTGTGAGTAAAAGTAGATAAAGCTAGAGTTCTGCCTATCTATCATAATGGCCATGCGCTCTTTAGCCTTGTGAAGTAGCTCGCTGCCTGTCATAAGTAAGAAGCTATATAGATTGAAGTTAAGAGACTCAGTCAAACCAGGAACATTATGTTACATGGAACCCCAAAGAGAATATTTATATGTTATAGAGCTAAAGCATGTGCATGCACAGACACACAGACACACAGACACACAGACACACACAGACACACACACACACACACACCAGTTGAGGTAATTTAATTACTTTTTATAGCACGGAATTTTAAAGCTATTATATTTGATAGTGGTCATACTGCCAACAAAAATGAGCCATCATCCTTTGGTACATATTTTTTGAAATAATATAAAAAATTAGGAATTTCTGGTTAAACTTTTTAAAGTTTGAATTGTTTAAAAAATAAAAATAAAACTTGTACACATAAAAGGGGAAAACACATGGGTACTTATAACTATTGTCCAATTATTTGATTATATATTTTGAAGTTATTTTTCTCAGAAAACAATGATTTGCTCTACAAATGTAAAAAGCAATAAATAAATTGTTACTGTGATAGAAATTCTATGTAAAAATCTATTATCATTTTTTGGTTGAGTTCTTATTTTTTTTGTAATTTTAGGTCTTCTTAAGTACCTTAAAATAAATCTAAAACTACCCAGCTCTCATATTATCTTAGTAAAAATATTGATTTTTTCCTTGATTTTACAGAGATCCATGAGTAATAAAAAAAGGTCTCCACAAATCTGTTTGACATATATAAGAAAACAATGGAGAAAATGTCCTTATTTGCAATGTCTGGGCAATATTTTTCTCATTACACATTCAGAAGGGGATGCAAAAATATATGCTAACAAACATGCTTTATTATTTGACTTGGATATTAAACATCCATTGATATTTGCCTATGAAGTGGTGATGGCCACCTCAAATGTGCTGTGGGACTATATCATAATTCATTATCCTAATACCATAGGCCTGGTCATGGCTTAACAAATATATTTAACTCATATATGTCAAGTTTCCAGAAGTTCATAATCAATTTTGCTATACTTATAATTTTAAATATAAATTCATTTTATTTATAAAAACAATCCAAAGATATATTCTTATTGTTTAAACTTTAACAAGTGTAGAGCCAGAGAGAAGTCAAAGGAATAGGGGGATTGTTTCATAAACTATATACATGTCTAACCAATGCACTGGTTACTGGAAACTGATAATAAAATAAAATTTATATATATATATATATAAATTTATATATATATATATATATAAATTTAACCACATTGAAGACATATCTGTTTGCTCTCCAAAGATTACTGTCATAGTCTTGTGTATATTTCCGGATCATATTGCAGATATTGTATATAAAATATATACTGTTACCTGAGAATTTCCTCATAAATTATCATGTTGAGTTCTTTAATTTTCTTAATGAAATTGTGTTCCCAAAATGTTTCCATGTCTAAATATTGGAAACTACTTCTTTTTTATCTTGTGTGTAAGATAACATAGAAAATTGATTTAGCTATTCTTTAAGCTTGTCAATATTTTCTCTTATTATTTAATAAAAAAAAACTCATGAATTTCCAGTTCTTACTCTGGGATAATAGATATTTTTTGCATACATATATTTTATGTTTTTTAATATTAAATATATATATATATATTTTATGGAACTTAATACTATTTATTTTTAATACTGCAATATGGCAATTATCACAGTTTATTTCCTTCTACATTATTCCAATTATCCCAACCTAATTTATTGAATAGTCCATATGTTCTCACTGATTTAAGTAGCTTCCTTTTTCAGTTGCTATATCACTATTTATATGTCTAATTTCTAACTTTTCTCATCTTTGATGTTTGATCTGTTTCTATGTTACTTCCACAAAGTTTTGATATAACTTTCAACAGAGCTTGATATCTGACATGCTATAATCTTTTTCTTATGCCTGTAACAATATGTTTTAATTTTTTTGTTTAGTAAATAAGAATAAAAGACTCCACAGCATGCATAAGAGACTTGAAATAGTATCTCTGGATAAAATTTACAGAGAAAGAATGAAGAGAAGTAATGTAGTTTCCCTTTCATCATCGGGTCATTTGATAGAGAACAGGGATCCAGCGCACTGGATCTCATAATCTTGATAATCAGAGACTTAGGACTACGATTCTGAGGAGTTTCATAACTGAGAGTTTTAAATCACTTACGGAGCAAAACACAAGGTTATATGGAGTGACATCAGCCAAGAACTCTCCTCCTTTTCCTCAGTGCTTATGATGGAGTTGAGTTTTACTAGTCTCTCTCTTGGCCTGATGAGGAACTGGGGTACAGTGTGCCAGATCTTTTTGGTCTTCAGATTTGATCTGCAACTTCACTATTCAATTGAGCATGTTTTAAGTTCTGCACTCCATATAGTAGTAGGATTTTCTGTCTTACAGAGTTTCTTTCTCCAACCAACCTATTTTATATGAGATTGGCAAACTCTCTAAGAGGCAAGACATCCTGCAAAAAATCAATTTAGGAAAAGTTAACCCTTGCCATTCATGCATATTTACTCTTTTATCTTAATTTAGACTCTGATGATAAAATTCTATTTAAAAAGTCATATTGAGATTTTGAAATAGTTTACTCTGAGTTTGAGGATAGGTGTGAAGGTGAAGGATTGTCTTCCAGGTGGAAGGGTAAATATTTTTATCCATAATAAAAGTTGACCTCTCAACTTATTCAGACCTACTTTTATGTGTATTATTTTTTTAAAGGAGTGTAAAAGAGAAGTGAATAGAATTTATTCATTTAAATAGAAGTCTTACAGAGAAAATAAAGGAGCTGAGAAAAAGCAAGTTGTTATAAACTGAATATTTGGAGACAGGGACTTTGGGAGGTAATTTGGTCATAAGAGTGGAGCTCTTGTGATGAGATTAGTGGTCTTAAAAGAAGAGAAAGAGAGCAATCTTTCTTTTTCTACATTGAAGCACTGATGAAAGGCCATTTAAGGACACAGCAAAAAGGCAGGCATCTGCTATCCAGGAAGAGAGCTCTTACCAGGAAGCAAATCATCTGGCATCTTGATCTTGGACTTCTCAGCTTCCAGTGCTATGAGAAATAACTATTTAAGCTACCAAGTCTATGGTATTTTGTTATAGCAGCCTGAGCAGACAAATACACAAGGTAAATATAATGAAATTAATATAAAAAAATACTTAAAATTATCAGTAGTAAAAAATGTAAAAATGTCTAATATGTAGATTGAATAATAGGAATAGCTAGATTACATTACAACACATAATTATAATTTAGAAAATGTTTTTATTATGTCACATATCTTCCATAATTAAAAAAAAAATAATGACTCTAAACATTATGCCAAGGGAATGCCAAAAAAGAAGAATTGCCTTAGACTATAGTATTATCAGAATAACAGGCTATAAAAAATATTTTATTAGAAAATAAAGGAGACTATCATTTGATAATAGAAGTTATAAGGAAATTGTGATTGCTAAGTTTTATACTTAATAACTTAGTCTAAAATACATACAAACCAACCCTCCCACACGCAAAATTACTAAGATGAATATATAACTTAAAAATTATGTATACCTCTGAGTAGGTGTAAATCACTACTACAAAATGGAGAAGAATCTATGTTTATCAAAAACACATAACTTCTACTTTAAGGAAGATGCAGTAGATTCACTTTTTTCTTTTTCTCCTGGTATGTTCAGATAAACCCCTGGATATTATACATAAATAATCAAGAAGACTGTGAAAACTAGACAGAAGAAAGTTGACAAGCTAGGAAACTGGGGACCAAACAGGCTAACAAATAAAAATCATGCAATCATAACAAATAATTGTACCTCTACCCCACACACAAAAAAATTGACAATATTAAACACCCATTCATGACTAAACACACATCACACACACACACACACACACACACACACACACACACACACACACGATAGGAATAGACAGAAACATCCTAACTTGGTAAAGATGACCTATAAAATGCTTAAAACTAGCATTATAATTATTAGGAGAACATTGAATTCTTTCCATTAAAATTAGGAACCAGGTCAGAATGTCTGTTCTCTCCATTCTTAGTTATCATAGTACCGGAAGATTTAGCCAGTACAATACACAAAAAATGCAACAAAAACACATAAAATGTGTATGGATTATAAAGGAATTAATATGAGACTCTATTTGCAGATGTTATGTTTGTCTACATAATAATCCCAGAGAATCTAATCTCCTACAATGAAATATATGAGTCTACTGACATCACATAGTTCACATACAAAAATGAATTACATTTCTTTATATTAGTATAAAGACTGGAAGAATATATCTGTAAGTTACCTTGTCTACAAAGGACCATTCTCTAGAATATGTAAAGAACTCTTAAATATCAATTGTTCAAAAATAAAACAATTCAATTAGAAAATAGCATGAGACACAAATAAGTATTCACTGAAAAGTTTATACACATGGCAAAAAAAGGACATGGAAACATATTTACACCATTACTATCAGGGAGTGCAAATTAAATCCATATGCTATGTCACTACACAACTATAAGAATGGCTAAAATTAAAACAAAAATAGTGACAACACAAATGCTGGTGAGGATGCAGAGAAGGCAGCTCAGTCATATATTATGAGTAGGAATATAATGTACAACCACATAGAAAAACAGTGTGCCAGTTTCTTAAAACTATGCACCCTACTCTTCAGCGCTTGTCTCTGAGAAATGAAAATGAGTGTTCACAAAAACAAAACAAAACAAAATCTACACATGAATGTTCATAGCAGCTTTATTCTTAATAGCATTAACTGGGAGGGAAAAAAAAACATGTTTTTTCAAAGGGTGGGTGAATGGTTAAACAAATCATGGTGCACCCATAACATTTTAACATGGAATACCATTCAGCAGTTAAATAAAACAAAATGAACAAACAAACAAACATAAAAAACTAAACTAAATGGACTACTGAAGCAAACAAACACTGGATTTATTTTCTAGACATTCATGGAGAGTAAAAAAAAAAAAAAAGTCAATCTCCAAAGATTTTATACTATCTAATTCTATTTATATAACATTCTTGAAATGGCAAAGCAATGACTGATTGCCAAGGTTAAGGACTGGAAAAGAGTGCTAGGAGAGTAAAATGGGTGTGGCTGTAATAACACCACATGAGGGATCCTCATGGTGATGGAAACACTCCATATCCTGACTTCAACGATATCAATACCACAATTGTGATATTGTATTATAGTTTTACAATATGTTATTGTCGAGATAATTGAGAAAAAGGTACATGGGAGCTCTTTGTATTATTTTTATAACTTCAGATGGATCTATAATTATCTAAAAGATAATAATTAAAATAATATTGAAAAGTTTAAAGTTTTTCCATGTATTAAACCACAAACTTAAAGAGAAAAAGTTGATTCTGTTCACACAAGATTCAAGATGCAAACTATATATAAATTATATAAATAAATAATAAAGACAAGTATGGAAAAATTTAAAAGCTTTCTAACTAAAAATTTGGTTGTGTTCACAATGAAATCTAGAGCATATTTGTGCTTTAACAATGTTACAGAACTAAATATTAGAATTGGTACAAATAATTTTCACAAAAAATGAAAGTGTTAAAAACTTAGAAATGATGATGTAAATTATAGTGTCCATTAAAGAAACATAAAATATGCTCCAAGAAGTAAAAGGAAAGACATAAAAATATATTAAAATATAGATTATAAGATAAGGTAAAAATAATAAAAACTAGCTTCTGTAGAAGACTATGAAACAAAATAATTTATGATAATATTGATAGACAAAAAGAAACATAAATTATATAAAAATTAAAAAGGAACATGTTGATAAAGTAGAACTATATATAAAAAATAATTCAAATGAATTTATTCTACTAAATTTATAAATTTATTTTACAAATGCCCACTCTCATGAGATGTATGTATTGTACCAGATGCATAGCCAGTAAGTGAATTAATAAATAGGTAGGTAGATAGGTATATATATATATATATATATATATATATATATATACACACACACACATAGTTGACAGATGTTAGATGATAGATGATAGAAAAACTTGTAGCCAGTAGTTGTCAAGTCAGTAGCATGGTTACTGTTGTTCTGATCTGATTGTCTATGTTTTAATTGATTTTTTTCTTCTCAATTTTGGTCGAATTGCTCAATCAATTGCTATTAGAGGGATGTTAAATCTCCAAATATGATTATCAAATTGACTATTTCTCCATTTAATTCTGTTAGTATTTGCTTCTTTTTTTATGTTCTATTTTTAGGTTTACACACATTTAAGCTCGTTATTTCTTCCTGATGTATTGATTCTTTCTTGTTATGAAATGTCTTTATCTATGATAAAACACTTTTTGGGAAAGTCAGCTTTCAGTGATATTTAATATACTCACTCTCTCCTTCTTAGGTTTATAGTTTGCAGTACCTTTTTTTAATCCATTCACTTTCAAACTATCTATGTCTTTATATGTAAAGTTACTTTGTAGTAGACTGCTATAATAGTTTAATCTTGTTATTTTATTCAATCTGAGAATCTTCATCTTGTACTTGCAATTTTTAGTCATTTAACATATAATATAACCATCGATATGCTGGGTTAGAACTATAGTTTCGTTTTGTATTCCTCCTCCTCATATCTTTCTTTTCTTTCTTCCTTTGTATGTTTTTTTTTTTTTAAATCTAAATGTTATCTGTATATTGCTGTTTAAGTCACAACCAAGGTAAACTAAATGGTAACTTTAAGCATTAAAATGCATATTCTTAATGTTTTACAATTTTATTAGAGTTAATGTCATAACACATAACATAAAATATACATTTATCACTTTATATCCATTCTGCTGAAGTGTGTATACATTAAGTCCATGACATATCATATACTTTTTGCTTTAAAGAACTATGCGTAGGTTTAAAAAATTAAGAAAAAATGGTGTGTGTGTTTGCAACCATCCTGTATAGCTGAGTTTCAATGTGGTGAAAGACATCCTATAACAGTTCTGGTAGCGAAGGTCTTAGGACAAACATCTTTAAAAAAAAAAAAAAACTGAAAATACTTTTATTTACCCTTCATTCATGAAGGATACGGTCACTTAAACAGAACTCTCTATTGATATTTTACTTTCCTCTGGCACTTTGTTATATTCTGAAGTTCTTCATTTCTGATTAGAAGTCAGCAGTGTTTTTAAATTGTCACTCTTTATGTAACATGTCCCCTCTTTCCACATAAACCTTATAGATTGTATCTTTATAATTTTTTTAGGCTACTGGACTATGATAATGGTATGTGCCTGTGTGTGAAGGGGGGAGGGTTATTTAGGGCCCTCCGAGTTTATGAATTTATGAATTTAAAATCTGTACCAAATTGAGTAAATATATCAAGATCATTTCTTTAAATTCTTTTTCATTTCATTTTTTTTCTTCTCACCTTTTGCAAATACTTTAGAGTATTTGCTATTTCCCCGAGAACTGTTAAACTTTGCTTTTTTACAATCTTTTTTCTTTCTTCTTCGACATAGATAATTGCTCTTGGTTTATCTATAGTTTACTAACTCTTCTTTTGCTTCCATTCTGCAGTTTAAACAATATTTCTTTTTTTCAATTTCAGATACATTTTTCTAGTTTCAAAAATTTCATTTGGTTCTTTTTTTATAATTGTAGTTTTCTATAGAGATTTCCTATGTATTTATTTGTTACCAGTACAATTTAATCTCTTAATCATATTTATAATGATAACTTTAATATTTTTGTCCATTGATTCTAAAGTCTCAATCATCTTGCTAGTATGTGTTTTAGACCATGGGTCATACTTTTTTTTTTCCTTATGATGAGTAATTTTTATTATATCATACACGTTGAGAGTGATATGTGGTAGGCACTAAATTCAACGTTCAGTCAAAAAGTAATAATTTTGTATAGATAGTTACTATTTCTGAAATTAAATTATGTTCCCTGCTGTACTGAAATATAAATTCAATTCTTTTAGTTTAAATTTGGTTCTTAGAATACATTTAGGAGTCAGCTGGAAATCTGGGCAGAATTTATGACAAAATTTAGGCTCTCTTAGAGTAAATTTTTCCATTCTGTTTTCTTCCCTTACATTCATTCAGCAGTAGTGTGTTGTGAGCAAGTATGTTTTAAAAATTATTTTAATGTTTTAATTTCCTCTATGTTTTAAATATTTTATTGAAAAAAAATTAAAAAAGGAAATGTGGATACCTAAATTGAGTCTCAGGGTAAATAAAACAATCAGCACTTTGGTCAGACAAAATGCATTTGTTATACTAATCATTTATTTTAAATTCTACCAAAATAATGCATGAATCTCTAAGTGGCTTACAATCTAAGACTTATTTGATAGTATATACAGTGCAATCCAGTAAAAAGAACCATCAAATTTTTTAAGTATGAAAGAGGTAGACATGAAATAATTCATTCAAGAAAAAAAAAGAAGAATTCTCATTGTTCTGCTTTAGTTGTTTTTTGAGTAACTGAAGAATAAAGCCTTACTATTCAAATGATGCCTCTCAGGATCTGCTTTTGTTATGAACAGCAATATTTACTCAAATCTCCACAATCATACACTTTGCAGTTTCTCCCAAAAGCCAAGTGCTCTCATGTCCAGCTCTTCTATCATATCTCTCTTGATAGATTTCTGTGCTTTTCAAGATTGTGGAAGAGAGTATTTGGGCTCACCTCACTTTCCTTGACCCTTTGTGTTTTTGTTCCCTGAGCACTGTCATAGATCGTGGAAAAAGTATTTCTGACTACTTCAGGAAGACGCTGAGTAGATCCTGGGACTAAGATATTGAATCAAGTAAAAACAGGTTTATAGTCCGTAGGGTGAAAATTATTACATTGCTCAGTTATTTTTTTTTTAAACCACATTAATTATTGTGTTAGATTTTTGAAAATATTTAGTAATTATTATATTGAAATATGTTAGTTAATCAGACTAATTATTATCTTCTTTTGACAAATGAGGAAACTGAGGCTCAAAGGGAAAATGAAAGACTGAAGGTTATATATATGTATGTGTGTGTATGTGTGTATGTGTGTATATATATATATAATTTTCCCATTCTATCACATTCACTTAAAAGTGGAAACTGAAAACTTAAATCAGTTCTATCATCCCTTTCTGTACAGATTCAATTTCAGAGAATTTACTTTGCAGCTTATATATCACTGTGATAACATCATGTTTTTTAAAAAAAGATTATAAATTAACTTGAACTGTCAGTTCATTTGTAAAAGGTTAGCTTTTAAATTCAAAGAAACATGCCTGTCTTCTTAAATTAAGATATCTAAATAAAAAAATACATATGTGCTATTGCAATTGGTGTAGAGAAATCTATGGCAATATTTTCAAGCCTTCTCTATATATTTAACAGGATTGCACTTGTCAGACTGTTACAAATTATATTCATATAACAAAATCATATTTTTTGGTTATTTATTTTTCATCTAAACTTTGTTTTCACTTTTACATCTGTCAACTGAAAAATTTTATGCTCTCTATTTAAATAATTCCAATAGAGTTTGTTTTACAGTTATTTATTTGTTGTCTATAAATAACTTCCAATTCTATTAAGGCATATCTGTCGAGAATTAGAATCAGAAGCTATTTTATTCTTTACTTTGTTTTTAACCCTACATTTCTAGCTACTTATAAAAGAATTTAGCATCAAGTTAAATTAAGAAATTCTTTTAAAGACAAAAAAATATAATTTCTTCAATTTTAAAACTTAATATATGTAAGACACATGGCAATTTATGTTCTTAAATAATAATAGTATTTTATTTGGCCACAGTCATCAACCTAAGATTTTTGAATTTTTTTTCTAGACAATAAAGCTTGTATTTTGCTATATGTAAAATGGATTAGATAAATCTAAATGATTTTCTGCAATCCCTGCAACACATGTATTTATGCTGTGATAAATGATGTTTTTAAATTTAAATTTAAATTACATTTTTAAAGGTAGATGTTTAACTGTTATTAACATTAAGAAAAATATCTCACTAATTGCTGAGTAGAGAAAGTAAAATTTTAATATGGAACTGTTGTTATGCAAATAATGTACATATTTAGATATTTTAGAAGTGAAAAGTAAAAAAAAAATACTGAAGTATCAGAAAAGGAATTTACCCTTGAAACTTTCACATTAATTTTAAGATAGTATTTACTTGTATATGTCTATATTCATATTGACCAAATATTTTCACGGATGAATATAAGCTATTATAGGCTCTTGAATTTAACTTAAGTAATTAAAAACAATGAAGTGTAATAGGGAAAAATAGAAATAATCAAATTCCATTGTTTAAATTAAGGCAAGGCCTTTTTTTGAAATTTCTTTTTAAGGTATATGAACTTAGATAACTCAGAGGAAGGGTATGAAAAAATCAGATGTGTCCTATTCCTTGGTACACATTGTGATATTATGTATACAAATTCATACATATATATATGTTTGCATACATATTTGTGTATATACATACATACATATTTGAGAATATTTTGAATATATGCTGTCTTACTCAACATGATTATTTTCATTTTATATATCTATTAATTATTGAGATTTTATGTTTGCTGATTGAAAGACCCGGCATGTTAATGTGGTAAATTATCTATCTATCTATCTATCTATCTATCTATCTATCTATCTATCTATCTATGTGTCTGCATATATATATATATATATATATATATATGCATATATATATATATATATATATATATATATATAGAGAGAGAGAGAGAGAGAGAGAGAGAGAGAGAGAGAGAGAGTGAGATAGAGAGAGAGAGAGACAGGGAGACAGAGAGAGGTGGAGAAAGATTTGAGCAAAGCTCCTTGGTGATATTAGAGCAGTTTCTCCATAGTTGAAGCTTATTTGGAAGCACGTGTATTCTTAAAAAAAAGAATCTTTTCCTCAGATTCCAGTGTCCGTGCCAAAGCTGCTCCCTTAGGAACCCCCAGCTCCTCTCTGTTTTCTCACTCTGCACACATATGAGAAAATGAAGTAATAATTATTTGTAAATGTAGTTTTGAGTCACCAGACATACTCAACTGGTTTGACTTTGGTTTTCTTAGGCCTTAACTGCTTCCATCTGCATGCTGTCCCTAAGGCGGGGAGGCTGAACTACATCAGCTCCACGTGGTACCGAACTGTGCAAGGATAGTCTTCCTGATTCCAGACTAAAAACCCCAACTTGGTTTTATCAGCAATAATAGTGTTTTTGGTTCATCAATAGATGTTCCTTTACTTTATTTCTCAATTCGTTCATCGTCCTACTAAAAAAGAGGGAACTTTTTACTGGGTGCTTCTAAAAACCAAACATACGGTAGAACCTCAGGCAAGCAGTAGTTTCTACAGAGACAGCATAGGTTCGGGAGATGCCACAGGAACAGTGCAAATACTTGAAAATGCATAGCTCTACAGGCCTGCATGAACATTCCCAGTTGAGGCAGAAATTATACATAGTAGCAGTGGCTACAAGAAGGCTGAGCCCCACAGACTGCAGAAACAGCTGGTTCAGAGGCAAAGACCCAGTTTACTAGGAAAAAAAAATGTATAGGACTTTCAAACATCACATGGTTTGGCAAAAGAGCATTTGATGCTTTTAAACTGCAAGGCAGCTGAATTCCCATGTAATACAAAATACTGAAGAGTTCATTAGTGCTCAATTTTAAAGGTGGCGGTAATCTATTTTGTCTTCCATCCTTCTTGTAACTGACTTCTAGTTTCAAACCATTGTGATTAGAAGAGATGCTTGATATGACTTCAGTTTTTTGAATTTATTGAGACTTGTTTTTCGGCCTAATTTGTAAGCTATCCTGGAAAATAATCCATGTGCCCTTAAGAATGGGTTTTCTGCTTCTTTTGGATAGAATGTGCTATATATAAGTGTTATATAAGTACATCTGGTCTAATGTGTTGTTTAAAGCCAACATTTCCTTATTGATTTTTTATCTGGATAATTTATTTATTGATATAAATGGGGTAATAAAAATCCTTTACTATTATCGTATTGCTATTTCTTTCCTTCTGTAGATCTCTTAATATTTGCTTTATACATTTTGGTGCTTCTTTGTTGAGTGCATCTATATTTGCAAATGTTATATCTTCTACAGAATTGACTCCTTTTTTCATTATGTAATGATTTACTTATCTTTTAATATGGTCCATGTGTTAAAGTCTATTTTTTTCTGTCCGATAGGCATACAACTATCCCAGCTTTCTTTTCATTTCTATTTGTTTGGACTATTTTTTTCCATATCTTCACTTCCAGTCTGTGTGTATCATTTTCTGAAGTGAGTTTCCTGTAGGTGGTATATAGATAGGTATTGTTTTTATCCATTCAGTCGCTCTATGTCTTTTGATTAGAGAATTTAATCAACTTAAATTTAAAGTAATTTTTAATAGGTATGTACTTACTGCCATCTTGTCCATTGTTTTCTGGCTGTGTTTGTAGTTTCTCTCTATGTTCCTTTCTTCTCTCTTTTTTTTCATTGTGATTTGATAACTTTCTTTAGTGTTATATTTACATTCTTTTCTCTTTATGTGTGTGTATGTGTGTATCTACTACAAGTTTTTGCTTTGTGGTTACTGTGAGGTTCACATATAACATTCTATGTATAAAACAGTCTATTATAAGTTGATAGCTTAAATTTAAACACATTTCAAAGCTTTACATCTTTTACTTCTCCTTCACCTTGTTTTATGTTTTTGAGGTCACATTTTGCATCTTTTTATTTTATGTAGTTTTAGTTAATTTTACTAATCTTTCCTTTTAACCTTTATATTAAGTTTAGAAGTAATTAACCCGCTACTTTACTACATATTTACCTTTACCAGTGCATTTTACTTTGGTATTTTTTTTTATAGTTGTTATTAATTAGTGCCATTTCTTTTCAGCTTAAGGAAATCCTTTTAACATTTCTTGTAAGGCTGGTGTAGTGGTGCTAAACTCATTTAGCTTTTGCTTGTCCAGAAAAATCTTTATCTATCCTTCAATTCTGAATGATGGCCTTCCAGGTAGAGTATTCTTGGTTGGAAGTTTTTCTTTCAGCACTTTGAATATGCCATGCTATACCCTTTTGGCATGAAAAGTCTGCTGATAACCTTTTAAGGGTTTCCCTTGTATGTAACAAGTCGTTTTTCTCTTGCTGCTTTTAAGATTCTCTTTTTATCTTTAATATTTAACATATTAACTGTATTTTGTCTTAGTGTGGATCTCTTTGGATTTATATTTTTTGGAACTCTCTGGACTTCCTGGACCTTGATGTCTGCTTCCTCTCTGATTTGAAAAGTTTTCAGACATTTTTAAAATTGGTATTATTATTCAAATAAGTCTTTTGTCCCTTTTTCTCTCTTCTCCTTCTGGGACTCCTATCATGCAAATGTTATTCTGCTTGATGTAGTCTCATAAGCCACTTAAGCCTTCTTCACTTTCTATTTATTTACTTTTTTGCTGCTATTTGTGTAAATTCCAATGCTTTGTCTTTCAGCTCACTGATCCATTCTTCTGCTTCATCTTGTCCACTGTTGAACACCTCTAGTGTATTCTGCAGTTCACTTATTGTATTCTTCAGCTCTATGACTTCGGTTTGGTTCTTACTTATATTTTCTTTCTCTGTTGAATTTCTTATTGTGTTCACCCATTATTTTTCCAAGTTCAGTGAGCATTTTTATGACCATTTCATTGAATTTTTTATCATGTAAATTTCTATCATTAATGTCTTTTTATAAGGTTTTGTCTTTTACCTTTGTTTGAAAAATAATTGATTCCTCATTTTGCTTCTATATATTAGGCAAAATAGCTACCCCTCTGCCTTGAAAAAGTGGCTTTGTGTAGATGATGAAACTTATCATTTAACTTTTTTCCTAACTCTTGGTTGTCTCTCAAATTTTTGTGGTTGTCTAAACAACCTGATTTGTTCTCAACAGCTCTCCTTGTTGAGGTGTGTCAAGACCTATCAGTGATGCCAGGAAAGAAAAATGACTCTAGCAACCAATTTCAGGCTGCCTAGAAGCCAGACCCTCAGGCAGGAACTTTTAAATTATGCAAATATATACAGTCTTGCTGGAATGGGATGCTATTATAAACCCTATTGGTCTCCAGACCAGGAGATCTTGAGTGTTAACTTTACTTTTTTCTTTGATTTGCTTTATTTTTTTCATATAGAAAACATTATATTAGGAGTTATTCTGGGTAACATGTGGGGCAGAGCTATGATTAAGCCATCCTAGGTACCATCTCTCAGAGAAATTATATTTTAGTGAGAAAGACACGTTAAAATTAAAAAGCCAACTAAAATCATTGCAAATATGAACAATTACATAAATATGTAATAAATAATTTTCATTTGATTCTAAGTACTATGAAAAAGAGTAAGGAAATTGTGTCTCTGAGAGGAAATCTAAAAGCAAACAATCATGAAAAGCTTTGCGGGAAGATATGCTGAAGCTGAGGGGAAGTATTTTCCAGGCCTCTACGGCTGAAAAAGCACGCCGTGTTCAAGAACCAGAAAACACGCCGGCAATGCTGAATGATAGGAAAGGAGAAGGGAACAGTATGAAAGTTTATGATACAAAACCAAAGGGTTTATGTTACAAAACCAAAAACTGTCTCTGAAAAAAATTGGCAAAAAGTGAATGCAATGAAAAGATATAAAAATTTTAGAAAACTGACACAAAGAATTCAGGATACAGCCACCAACACAGCCATAACTGTGCTACATGGTCAGTCTGAAGAAAATGTCAACATTGTTTAATCTCCTCTACCTGACACAGAATCCCTCTTTCATCGTTCTCTCAAAACTCAAAGAAACAGGCCTAAAAGATCAATCTGTCACATCATAGCTGCTAGGAAGAAAATGAAATGTTTGCTTCTTCCCCATAGTTTTACACAGAGAGAGGGGCAGAGCCCTATTTTAGAGCAGTAAATGCACAACAGGGATATCCTCTCAAGTAGGAAGGAATTCATGATGCTGGGTTAGCTGAAATATAGAACGTCCATTAAAGGGACTTTCACTGGCTGTTCAACATCTATATAATGTTTCTCACTTTATTAAACGAAAGGTAAGGACATTTCTGTTAACAAACGTAACCATCTTTCCACTTTTGCTGTTTTTATTGTTTAATTTTTAAGAATAAATTTCAAATATACACAACCATATAGCTAAGCATAACATATATTCAAATTTTTAAGCATCAAATTTTTCATAAGGATCTTAAAATGAAAAACAAGTTTCCTGTTCTGCTTTTCCTCTTACTTAGTTTTATTTCACATAGGGAATCAATTTTAAATATTTCTCCTTTTGGTTCTAATATGGAGAATTTGAAAAAATTCCTAAATAGCACATCTATTAAAATAAGTTTTAGCTGAGAGTCGTGAGCATCTAGAATAATGGTTTGAACAAAATAAGACTTTGTGTTTTTCTAATATTAAAGTCTGGCTAAGCATTTCAGTGGCTGGTAAGTGCTCCATGCATTAGAGGTGAAGCGGTCTGTCTGGTGTCTTCAAAAGTATGACTCATATCAAGACATAGTTTCATTAACTCAATCAGATGTCATATTTCCATTTTAAGAATAAGAAAATGAGGCACAGAGAAAGAAAACAACTTTCTTAGAATTGTACATCTAATGCAGAATTGCCATTTAAAACCAGGCTGTATGATCCTGCTCTTTCTTTTCTCCATATCATGTTTTATCCCACGTGAGTTACCATTATCCTATTGATGAGAGAGCCTGAATTTATCTTAGCTATAAAGTAGCTAGATGATTTACTAGTAAACTATATACTCCTTGAGATAGCAAGTTTTATTTATCCTAATATCTCTTACAAACTGCCTGAATAACAAACTGCCTGAAATATAGATTTTCAATTGATGCTTAATAAAGGAATTAAGTTTTAAAATTAATGTACATAGAATATCAAATATTAAAAGAAAATGTACTTAAAAACAAAATAAACTATATACACATTTTAAAAATGTGCCCAATGTCTAATATGCATACAGGAATATAAATAAAATCACTACTAGTAAACTCATATTTAGAGGCAGAATTGCAGTAAAAAATAAAGAAACATAGTCATTACTATCTAGAGTGATTATCAGATCTCTGCCTTAGAACTTTGTTAAGTTCCTTGGTTAGACATTCTAGATGGGTTTGGTTAGGATGTCTGGAAACAGATGTTTAGAGATATGTTTTTTTGTTTTGTTTTGTTTTCGAAAGACACTAAACGATGGCTTTTACATTTATTTCTCTCTGTAATTAGCATCTTCTGTTTTCACCCCCTAACTGAGACTATCCTAAGGCTGACAGCCTATCATCCTTTCAGTCCTCTTCCTGGTAGGCTAGGACTTCCCTTACTATGTTGAATAGAAGTGGTGATAGTGGACATAAAAAATTAATACAGACAGTGTTTTAGTCTGAATTTCTGGTCTTTTTTTGCTTTGATTCTGTAACTCCTCATTTTGCCCTCTTCACCTCAAATAACAATGGCTACCTTAGAGCTATATGTATTAGTTTTCTATCTCTGTTGTAACAAATCACCACAAACTCAGTGGCTTAAAACGATACACATATTACCTCACAGTTCTGTAGGTCAGAAATACAGATTTTCTCAGCTGAATGCTCCATCTCAAGTTTTATGAGGTGAAAATCAAGGTGTTGGCCTGCTGGGCTCATCAGGAGACACTGGGATGAATCAGCTTCTAAGCTCATATAATTCGTTGGGGAAATCTAGTCCCTACAGGTTGTAGAAATAATATTCTCTATTCCTTGCTGGCTTCAGCTGGGAGCTGTACTTACTTGGTCTACCATACCATCTGAGAATATAAACATAGTTTCGATGGGTAGCAACACCTTTATTCCCGTATCTGAAAGTAGATTTACAACTTGCAAAAGGACAAAGTCTTGTAACTATTTCAATTTGAGGAGCAAAAACTATTTACTTTTTCTACTTTCCAAAGTTAAGTGAATCCAGTGAGTGAATATTGTTCATGGACGGGCTAACTACTTTCAGTTCTTCTTTCTCACAGTCATCCCCAAATTTTTCTATAGGTTAAACACGATGCTAAGACCTCAGATGCTATGTAGACTGATTTGCATAGTATTGTAAATGAAAGTCTCACTGAGTATTTTATCATTGCATTAAAGAAATAAAAACATCATAGTTTTCCATCTGCAAATATCTATATTCCTATTGCCTGTTAAGCCAATGACACTGTTTAAGCTTCAGCTTTGGCAGGATCCTACTTTCAAGCAGGACATTTTGTATAAGAATTAAGTTTATGTATTAATGATGAAAAATTGTAATAGTGATACTTTAGACAGTATATAAAGTTGTTCTCTCACAGGTAAATTTCAAGGTAGGCAGTCTGGGTCTTGGGAAGGAGCTCCTGGTATCAAGTACCAATGGGCCAGGTCCTTCTGTCTCTCTGATCTTCTTTCCACAGGTTCAACCTCACAGTTTATTTAATATGTCAAGTTCTCTCTTCCAGGTACCCGAGAAAGGAAATAAATTTAAAATGACATAGTGTTGCTCTCTCTTAAGAAGCTTCCTAAAAACTGTCATATAATATTTATACTTACAAATCATTGGTCAAAATGTAGTCATATGCACACATCTAGAAAAAAAAAAGGTGTAGGTAGGAATAGGAGCTTTTAATCTGAACATCTCTGAGTTTAAAAATATGTTATAAGTTTGGAAATGCAGAAATGACATAAGGGATCATGTCCCAAAATGCCTTTTTACCCAGGACCTAAAAAATCTTGAGATTTTCTTTCCTCACTGGGAGAAAATGAAGCAGGTAGGCAAAGGAATCTACAGGAGGGACTGAGCTACAGCAATGTGACAGGTGTGGGAACCTATTCTCCATCCAGAGGCATAGGGCTGTGTGAGATGAAATGAAGAGAAGAAAACAGGAGGTTGGTTCAGGAAGATTCTTTGATCCTGCATGTTTGATTCCCCTTCCCTGCTCTGAGACACAGGGGCCTCTGAGCAGCATCTGTCAGGGATCCCAATATACCCTGCCCCAACTCAGCAAGCCAGGGCTGGGGAAATCCACAGCTCCCACAGACCACATCAGAAGGGACCATAGGGAGGCCCAGCAGAGCCACATAGCAAATGCTCTGACAAACTGCCATTTGTACCACAGCCCGTAACAGTGGGCCAAGGCTGGCCTGCTAAACTTCAACAGGATGACTTTTGTTAAAATCAAAACTTTAAAGAGGACCACTTTAAATGCCACCACTTAGATGAATCTGTTGAAATTATGTGACAAGGATTTTAAAGCAGCCATCAAAAATAATTAATCAATTAAAAATTCTCTTGAAATATATGAAAAATTAAGTCTTAGCAAAAAAAAAAGTTTATAAAAACAAAAAAATTGGAAGTTATAGAATTAAAAAAAATACAGTAAGAGAAATATAGCAAATCCCTTCACTCTTCTATTTCCCAAATTCTTCTAGCTGTCTTATATATATATGTAGTTGTCGTTGTTGTTGTTGTTGTTGTAGTTTGAGGGTAGATACTGTAGATTCTTTTTTGAAGGTATAATTTTTTCTTAATTTTTTCATAGGTAAATTTGAAAGGTAGAAGAAGTAATTTCATTTTTAAGTAACAGATTGCCTAACTATAAATTTAATAGACAATTTTTTAGTATTTGTGTTGCTGAAGCGAGCACTCAAATAGATTTGTATTTCTTTGTTTATACATCAAGGGGGTGGTGTATGTTTTAACTAACTTGGATTTAACTTCAAGGCAATAGGAATTTATTAAAATGTTTAGAATCCCAATAAATTATTAAGAACAAAAAAGTTTTACTATGAGAAAAACTAGGGATATTTAACATTTCTTAGATAGTTCCTACCTTGGCCTTATGAGAGTCAATGTAAACTTTGTTCCTTTGATATGTAATTTTTCCTAAGATTATTATGATCTCTTATTTATACTCAAGTGAGTTTTAGTACAATATGTGGAGATGTAGTTATGCTAGTTATTATTATCTGTTCTGCTTAACACTTGTTGAACAAATCCATGACATGCCTTTCAGCATTTTCTTTAACAAGAAACTACTGTCTTTTAAATTATTATTTATTCCACATCGAATCTTAATTCTGTGAGACTCCAATTATATACATGTCATATATGTAACTGAATCTTATATATCTTTTATGATGTTTTATGTATTTTTACATCTTTTTTCCTTTGTGTTCAATATGCCTATTATATGTATATATACACACACATGCGTGTGAACACCCACACACTTTTTTTCTTATATACGTTTTTCTTTAGTTGGGTCCATTGATTAATTTTTGTAGGTTTGTAAGTTTGCTTTCTTTCAAGTTCTTCAAAAAATTCTACTTGGACTTTTAACTTATTTAATATATTAATTGTAGCTATTTTTTTAGTTTGTGTATGGTAATGCTAATATCTAGAATTGTGATTTCTAGTATCTGTTTTTTTAATATCAGTTTGTAGTAAAAAAAATGTCTTTTATGTGCCCGGGTATTTTTTTATTTTTATTATTTTATTATTTTGATTAAATGTCAGACATGACATATGAAGAATTATAGAGATTACATTAGGATTTATGTTCTTTTCCTATGAAGTGAGTTGACCTTTGCTTTAGGAGAGTAGCTGTGCTGATAATACCGGAATAATTTGAAGCTGCATTTTAGTTCCTCAGCTGTGCTTCTGCTCTTCCTACTTCAAGGATATGTAATTATTGTGTTTCAAGTGAAATATTTCTGTCTTATTTAGAGCTTCTCTTGTTCTGTGATCCCTGAACCACAATTTTTGTTTAGTAGATAATATAAGTCTCTCAAATGTTCTCTCTGGCTTCTCAGCTTCTTAGTTATGAATTTTGAAATTACCAGATGCCTCATGGGAAAAAGTGGTATTAAATGCTGTGTTCATGGACTTGTGCCCTAATTATCCCTTGATACCGGCCTCACAAATTCTCACTGCCTTTTTGAATCTGTGAGTCCTTTATATAGCAGAGTTTTGTTTTTTGAATAGGTTGCTTAATTTCTATGTATTTTCAGTGGGAAATTTGGTCTTGAATAAATTATTCTACCATTACTACAAGTCAAGCTCCCCAACTAAGCTTTTGAGAAACCAGATAAATATATTACAGGAAACAACTTAAAATAATTCTATTCAATTGCTCAATTTAATTGATACAATCTCAATTATCTCTATGCAATTGAAATACTAATAAATTTTTACTACATAGATTTAAAATATAAAACAACCCAAGTAAAAATGTCCCCCCTTAAGGGTTTATCTACACATACTGTATCATGTTATGTTATAGTAGTAAAAATATATAATTAGTATTAAAATTAAAACGAAGGTCAATATATAACCAAATATATTTAAGTTGATAAATCTGAATGTATGTAAAGGAATTATACCATAATTTAATTAGTACTATATTATTGACACAACTATTTCATATACATTGTGATAGTCAGAATCATAAAATTACTCCTCAAGATTATCTGCCCCCATGGTGAAGTACACATCCTATACAATCTCTTAGGGATTGTGATTTTGCTGTCTTTTGTTTTTTATTTTTTGTTTTTCCCCCAAGAGATTAGACATGTGGCACAGTTGATCTTAAGAAAAGGAGATTAATTTACCGAGCCTGATATAATCACCCAAGCCCTTTAAGAGCAGAGATTGAAAGCACTTGAAAAATTCAGCAATGCTCTTGCTGGTTTGAAGATGGCGGCATCATGTCAAAGGATGTGATTGGTCTCCTGGAGTACAGCCAATAAGAAAACAGGGGCTTTGATCCTTCTGCCACAGGAACTGAATTCTTCCAGCAATTTATTGAGCTTAGAAGCAATTTTTTCCCCTAGGCTCTGAATCAGAATCTAGCCTTCATTTTAGCCTAGTGATACTCTGAGTTCAGAACCCAGGCACATTGTGCCAGACTTTTGAGATACAGAACTATGAACTAATAAACTGATGGCATTTTAAGTCATTCAGTTGGTGGTGATTTTTATACTGACATAGAAAACCAAGCCATAACACTATGACAAGAGGTGTCACTTGCAATTGGGATAGATAATAAGGCAAGGTTAAATGTCTACTTCGAAATTGCTCAGAATCCTTATCTGTTTCTTCTCTACTAATGACTGAGTCCATATATCTGGGGCTGAAACCCAGTGATTTAGAGAATAGCTTTTGACTTTGCCTTATGCTTCCTATTGGAATCAATTTCTCTAGTATGATATGCACAATTTCTGATATAATGAATTGTTCTCTGAGATGTTCATCAGATTGACATCGCAATTTGAAATTTGCTCATGTTACATTTCACTTTCTTTACTGGTCACTATCTATCAGCAAACATACAACTCTGTATATTAAAGTCTATGAGGGCTATGCCCAGTGACCTCAAAATGGTCCACAGTCATAGAGAGGAAAGATACAGAACCATTGCTAGAACACCAAATGTTGGGTTCAAAATACGATTCTTGTTTCAACAGAACATTTATAAAAATACAAACTCATAAACATGAATAGATGAAGAATCCAAAATACTACATGAAATTTTTATAGAAACATATTTTTTAAAAGTTTCAAAATAAAATTTTGAAAATACTTCTAAAAAGTGATATACAAACAAGTTTTAGGATATAAACTTTCAGGATATACCCAATATAAAGCATTTCTCTTCTTACGTTAGAGTGGTATAGTGATTCTCTCTCTTATCTCTTCACAGTTCATAATACATTTTAACTAATATTTTTCTTTTTTCCTAAAGATAATTACTGTATATTTTGATAAGAAAGCATTTGTCTGTATTTTTATTAAAATATACTTCTTATTTAAATAATTACATCTAATTTAAAATATTAACTCCACAATATCACTATGATGTTGAAACATTCCAAAATATTGATGAAACAGAACATAACTTTAAGCTCCTCTTTCCAGCAAGGTAAAAATACACTTAAAATAACAAGCTTATATCATTCATATACCTGTGTATTGAAAGAACTTTGTTTTGGTATCTTTATTTTTCTAAGAAACTATTATATTTAGACAGCAAGAATTCATTACTTTTACTCTTCTGAATGACATTATATGCAATCAACAATAGCTTTATGTATTTGTAAATAAATACCGAATTCTTTTATTTGAATAATATGAGTTCATTTACCAGCTAAGATAGTATAACACATGGATTGATATATAAAATATTTTTTTAATAAGGAAATTTAACTGCATTGACTGTGAATGTGTACAAAATATATCTACTATTTAACTAATGATGTAGCTAGGGGGAAACAAAGCATGTTAACACTTTCATAGGCTTTAGAGTTTATCTTTCTCAACTTCTTTTTTCTTAAAATGATAAAAAAAAATGCATATCAAGAATAAGTAGATTCCTAATGGGAAAAATGCATTTAATGTGTGGATGTAGATATTTTTTAAAATATTCACAAATATCATGCAGCCATTTGAAGTTTTCTGAATAAGAATAGAAAATCTACAGTTTCAAGTCAATTGTAAATTTCTTAAAAGTAGTTGTAAGTAGTAGTGGGAAAATTGTACTACTTTGAGTGCCTATTTAATTTACCTGTAAGATTTGGCATAATGTGTGATTCTGTATTTTTTCCATTCCTCCAAATAATTATAACTAAAAGAGAGCTTAAAAGATTTATTCATTGGTAGCTATTTCCCAGCAATAATATCAATACTGGCATTTTTATCATGTAACACCAAGAGAGTGATATGACAAAATAGAATATTTGACATAAATTATTGCTAATAGTTCTTTGATCAAAAGTCTATTCATTGGTTAGGAGTGTAGATTGTGGCACAGATTGGTAAAATTTTGCTGTTGCTCAAAACAAAATACTGCAACTTAGTTCAAAGCAAATATGAGATAAAATAATTGGAGAAAAGAAAACATAAATGTCTGAACTAATTTCTTATTACAGAAGCAGTAACTTCTAGCGGTAGAAGGAGGTCACAAGGATTAGTGTGCTAAAAAGAAAACCTCCAAGATGAATAACTTGTTTTAGTTATTTTTTAGGTATTGAGAGGACTGTAGATTGATTTCTTAGGGGCACGGGGCACCCATAAGAATGAAATTCAAAGGCAAATGTCTGGATTTGGACAAGTGGACATTGCTAGAGCAGATACTTCTGTAGAAATCAGTTTGTGGTTTCACTGGAGCAAATCTTAGTGAAAATGACAATGTCACATGGTCATTAAAATGACCTTGGAGAAGTTACCTAAACTTATTGAGTCAACTTTCTTGTGTAGAACATGGAGAAAATATTAACTATATAAATTCTCTAGAAGATAAAAGTACAAGACATATATTTTTTAAAATACCTTTGCCATCTAAGGCCAATATAGATCTTATGTGAATTTAATAACTTATATTATAGTAAATATCAAATGTATGGTTGAGCAATAACTTATCTAGTCGTTCAAAAATAAACAAAACATTTTCATGTCAACTTTCACATACACACACATGCATACATACATATAATACATGTATTTTTGTGTTGTTTTTGTTCTAGTGTTATGTATTCAGCAGAAAAAGGAAACAGTTCTTTGTACTTGAACCTATCATTTTACTTTTAGCTCCAAATGCCAACATCTTGCTACATTGATTAAGAGCCAAGAATTAAAAAAAAAAAAATGACATACAGAAGTAAAATCTGGCATTATTACTAAATATAGTTGCATGCATCTACTTATTTTTCTTTCTTTTAATTGTGCTGTTTACTCTTATTTGGAAGTCAGAAAAATTAATCAGACTATCTTCACCCAAAGAGAAATTAGTTATGTGCATCCTGAAAATTCTAAGATAAATTTATTTCTGGCATGAATGAGAAGTACAAAAACTCTAAAAAAGTTGTGAATTTCTGAGATTTTCCATACTTGGGTAATTTTTCCTATAAGATGAGTTTTGTCTATCTATTTGTTTTTTATTTGTTTTGTTTGTTTGTTTTTAGTCTTGAGAGACTTAGAGAACATGATTTCAGGGATTCTAAGTTTTCAGCAGTCTGATCACTTGAGATTTCAGACGTCTACGCCAAAAATCTATAGAAAATACTGCTGCATTTGTTCTGTGTTAATGGTCATTCCTGAACCAGTAAGTGTGTGATTTTGTTCATTTCTAACTGGGTCGCATGCTAATCACTATAGGAATTGGGAAATGTGGATGTTTGTGATAAATATCTCCTTTGAATATGCGGATTGGGTTAGAGGTAATTTTCCAAACGTCATTCAAGAAGGTCAACTGATGATTGGCAGCAAAACCACCAATCGCCCAGGTTCATGTGTGCCTTGGTTATGAAATGCATATCCGCCACTTTTCCAGATTTATAATTTGAAAAGGAAATTACCATTACTACACATAACCAGTCAAAAATTTTAACAACCAGTATGGCATGGGCACTGACCATTCAGAAAAGATGCCATTCATAAACAATAATTGTGGCCATTAGGCATATTGACAATTAAATAAATAAAGATCAAATAATATAATTCACTTCCTGAAAATAAAATAAACCAGAGTTTTATCAAGATTTGGTATCTTGGTTAAAGTTCAAAATTTCAGTTTGTCCATTTGCCTTGGTTAATTTCAGTAACCTATGGAGAAAGGAGTTACAACTACTACCAAAATAGCTGTTACACAAGTTAGAACAAAAAATAGGGTATTACAATTAAAAAAAAAAAATAACTTCCATTTGGAAAATTATAAGTTCCATAGTTACACAGCAGATTTTAGCTCAAAGCATATGCCATGTCACAGTGCGCAAAGACTGAATGTATAACTTGATATGGCAGTGAACTAATTTTTTGCTGCTCATTGTTTTGTTCTCAGAAACTCTCTCTCTTTATCATTCTATCCAGTTGGAATGTGTACCTGATATCTTCGATTTGCCTTTCCTAATTCAATCCACATTTGTTACACTGTTTTCTGCTATACTAAGTGTAGTTGCTACATTATCTCTTGCAGTGCCTGTATATCTGCTGTAGGTTGAACTGTATCCTTCCAAAGCTATATTGATATCCTAATGTCAGGTACTTGTGAATGTGACTTTTTTAGAAACAGTGTCTTTGTAGGTATAATCGAGTTATAATGAAGTCAGATTAGGCTGGGCCCGAGGTCCAATGACTGTTGTCCTCATAAGGAGATACAAATTTGGAGGCACGCAGAAACCCAGAGGCGACACAGGGGAAAAGGCCATATGATGATGGAGGCAAAGGTTAGAATTATGAAGCTATAAGCCAAAGAACACCAAGGACTGTCAGTAACCATGAGAAGCTAGGACACGGACATGGGGTAGATTCTCCCTCAGAGCATTAAGAAGGAACCAGCTCTGCTGCTATCTTGAATTTTGACTGCTACCCTCCAGAACTGTTAGACAGAGATTTCTGTTTTTTATGCCATTTAGTTTGTGGTATTTGTTATAGTGGTCCTAGAAAACTAATACAGCACCCAAAGGTTTGGGAACTATTCTTAGATATCTTCCACTGTAGAAGAGATAAAGAGCCCAGCATCGGGGATACATATATCACTTGATACTATTTTCTAAAGCTTTCATTAGCGATACCTTCATTCATTTACCAATGATGTTATCAGATATCAACTGAAGATACTATATAATTACTCTTAGTTTTTATTGAGCTTTAGAGATCCAAAATGTCAGAATCGTTGTATATTAACTATTAATTCAAGTCCTAACTGTGGATCCAATAGGACTGCAATCCATCCCACAGTAGTTTTCCCTATCCTAGAAGATATAGTCAGAATAAATACACTAAATATCTGCCAAAGTCCCCACATTGGTGCATAATCTTTGGAGCAATATTACAGACAGGAGTCATAATGCAAATGGCTAGTTAGAAGCTCCTAAGTCTTCCCACATCTTATAAAGAGAGTGAACATAACAGTATTGTATCTTGAATTGCAGAGAATCACTATTAATACCAAAGGATTGAGGAATAAAGAGTCGACATGTACCACTTTATCTCCATTTAAATCTTTTGATCAGTGCTAAATCCAGATAAGTCAGAGAATTATTATGATACAATTATTCCATTCTTAGGTGAAAATGCTAAGCATAACTGCTATTTCAGATGTGGTACCTCTATTGAAAGAGTGAAAACTCTAGCACCTACTGTGCAGCCTTTTTTTCATCAATAAGAAAAAATAATAATTTATGTTATGCTAAGATTGTACTTGGCATCTTGCCACAGGGCTCTGTGAATTTTCTTTCTCTTTGTCATATTACAATTGAGAAGGAAAATCTAAGATATCTCGTGCAGAAAAATGATGGGGTGTCCTTTTTAGATAAAAGACTCCCTATGCCATTTACTGTATAAAAAAAGATAAAAGTCTTGATGTGTTTCCTTGGATTTTGGAGCAAATACATATTATATTTGGCTATGCTGCTTAACCCATTTATCAGATGAACCATAAGGCTGCCAATTTTGAGTAAGTCATGGAGCAAAATAGATTGAAGCTGTGGTACAAGCTGTCCCATTTTATGATCCAGCATGTCAAATGTTATTAGAAGTATCTATGGCATTGATAAATTCTGAATGGAGTCTCGGGTGAGCTCTCTTTGGAGAATCGCAGTGCAGGCCAGTAGGGTTTTGGAAGTCTTCCAGGTTTCCGCATGCTAATGAGCCCTGGTAAAGGCTAAACTCTTGACCAGGGGATATTGAGTTACTAGTACTTTCTAATCGCCCCTCATAACCACAGCATATAAGATAAACTAAACCAAAAACTGATATGTGTAGTAGCACTCAAGTTTAAGGTAGATATTATACACACACACATTTTGATAAATAGAAGTCTCATCATGGTTTCTCTCCATAACACCACTGCTGAGCACAAACTTGCTAACATTAGAGACCAATGCTGTAACCCTGATGTGACACATTACCATGAAGTAACCAGCTGACTACCTAGTAGTAGGTTGATTAAATCCTTTATGTCATGGATTGAATAGTGATTTTTTTTTTCCCCCCTCATAGGACTAGATACATCTTCTGGCTATGTATTTGCCTTCCCTGACAACAGTACTTCTATCAGTATTACTAGCTATGGACTTGAAACGATCTTTATGTATGCCTTGTTGCCCCACTCAATATTGTTCCTGCTCAAGATATACATTTTACAGTTTAAAAAATGCAAAACTTCCCCTTCTGACCAAGACAGAGTGACAAAGACCAGATCTATCCTTCTTCTTTAAATAAACAATAAACAATCAAAATATAGAAAGAAGTTTGTGCTTGCCTGTTGGGTATGGGATGGGAAGAAATTACAGTAAGTTGACAAAAAACATACATGGTGCTAATACAATATATTCCCTATCTTCATTGTGATGATGATTTCGTGGATGTACACATATGAAACTTATCAAAATGGATAGCTTAAACATGTACAGTTTATTGGATGTCAATCCTACATTAATAAAGCTCTTTTTAAAAAGAAATCCTTGTGCCCACTGAATTTACTAATATCAACATATTCCTGATCTACCATAAGCAGTGACCCTGTAGAAATATGGAATGTCTTATTGAAGGCTAATTTATGGTATCGACTGGAAGACAGAATTCTATAAATGGAGTGACCAGTTTATATTACATAGTATATATTTTAAATCAATGGCCAATTTATGACCTCATCTCCCACAGAGACAGAAGGCATGGCCTTGAGAAGCATATGGTAAAACTGAGAAGAGTCCCTTTCATTATGACTAATAGCACAACATGTTTTTCTGCTATCTCTGGGAAAGAATGAAGAACCAAGTGACCAACAGATGAATGCATCCACCAGAAAAAGCACAGGTTCAGATGAAATGGAATTTAAAACTGTCTTCTAGTAACTTAGATGGGAAGGGAATTGATTCCAATTATGAGGGGAAAATTAGTTTCTGTTATATAATAGGAGCAAAGAGGACAGTCTTTGGGACACAGATGATTCAATGAGATATTTCTTAATACTACCTCATACTATACTATTGATCAGTGGAAAAGCATATCAACCAATTAGGGCAAGATCACTAAGGAACCAGATTCTACAAGAATAAAAGTTCAAGTTACTCAACCAAGAACCCAGTCCAGCTGAGTTGCTGGCAGGATAAATAAGGAAAAAATGGAATGGATGTCTGTAGAATGAAGCTATACTTTCCAGTTTAGGCTTCAATACCAGCTACAGAGGTAAATGTAGCAGTTGTGATTTATGTTCAATAACTGCTTCTTTTCTAACTTTCTCTCTTATCTCCTTCATATCTTATGTGAAAATACCTTGTGTGAAAATATCTAATGGTGGATGATACTTAAAGTTTAAAGAGAAATTGACATTAACTAGTAAAGATAGAATTAATGATGGGACTTCATGGGCCTCTTGTGTTGAAATCATGAAATCCCTACTCTATGCTTGTGGTTTTCCTATATTAACAACTTAAAGACAGAGTCTTTGAACTATGGCAGGTCTTTGAATAACATTGGTTCGATGTGATTTTATACTAATGATAATCAGATGCAATAGGAACTTAACTCTTGTTTGTATCAATTTGCCTATGGTAAAATTTATTTTGTTATGTCATTTTGTTGCAGTTCCAAGAATCTATTAACAATGTTAAGTAAGGATTTAGTGTATTGAAACAAAAGCTATACATAGTACATCATAAATGCATATATATATTAGCTTTTTGAGTTTTTTCTATCATAAGCAATTTATATATGTCATGAACAAATTACATTACATGCCAAGCCAACTGAAACTACTAGTCATGAATGATAGATCTGGATTTGAATTATTGACTAATTTATTTTATATAACAGTTCTTGATCATGCATTTGTCTGAATAAATTTTTCTTCAACTATTTATGAAATTAGCTTGCTAACTGAATCATTAATGATAATAAAAATAATCAATCTATGAGTAAATTGTACAAATTATACTACTTTAAGGTAGATTGATTCATAAAGCTATTTTGGCATTGTATAGAACCAACGATAAATGAAACACATGCAAAAGTTTTGTTCTGAAAGAAATTTATCACATCAAAACTTATTTAAAAGTCTATAATTAGACATAGATGGGAAATGTTAAATTTGTTATACAACTATGCATTTCAACAATCTCTATCAGTTAATGCTTTTAGTAACCTTTTGTTTTGTTTTGTTTTTAATCTCTGAAATATGTTGAAAGCTCCTGCTTTCCTTTCACTGCAGTCTTAGCATGCATTCATCCCCTAATGACTGTTCAGGTTGCTTAGCAAAGGAAGCTTTGCGCTGTCAGTATTTTTTCAAAGAATAAGTGATCATGTCTATCTTTACATGATCACAGTAGAAGGACTAAAACTGACAGTATATCAAAGCATTTCAATTCCGTTTCTAAATGATAAGTGGCTTTGAACAAAGAAAGGTATCTAAACCTTCTAACACATTCTGCATAAATAAGAAATGACATTTAATTGGAATAAGTTGCGTAAAATTGGGGCTCCTGGTTGAAGAGATTAGATGTGATTCATCATATTGGTGAGAGTCAGTCAGATCCTTGCCAAACCTGATCTGCCATGTCAACTGCCTCTGGTATATTCAAATTTTTTTTTTTTTCTTTTTTCAAAATCAAATAAGCCCACCTACATTGATACTATTAAAGAGTATCTATAAAACAGTTTAAAAATTTAAGTAAACTCACGAATATTTTAAATGTTTTTATACTTTTTTCCTGGAATATTTAGAAACTTCTTATAGCAATCAGCAGCTAAGTGTTTAAGGATATAATCCCCTCTCTCTATCTCACTCTCTCTCTCTCTTTCTCTCGCCCTCCCTGCACCCCCTCTCTCCCTCCTCCCTCCACCACTATTGGAAACATTGGTTGAAACTCAATATTTTTATCTTGATTTTAAATATGGCCTTATTCCTAAGGGAAAATAAAAATAAATCTCAAAACTACAGCCTTGTTGTATTTGGCATTTTAGAAAAGCTGCTCAAAAGTCCCGCCTGTCACGAGTTGTGGTTTGGACCTACTTTGACTCACTGAGGTCATCAAATAAACCCAAAAGAGATTATAAGTGGTGACCCTTTTCCTTGTTATCACTTTGTTTGATGAACATTTTATTATCTTTGAAACTAGTAAAAGGAGTTAGCATAACAAGTGTTGACCTAAATTGGATTTGATGTATTAGATTCTTGAAGGAAAATTCTTAACAGGCAAAAGGGATATCAAATTGACATTAAAAGAGAAAGCCTTTAGACATATGGTAGGTGACAAATATCACACGCACATATAAATCTCACCCCATTTCAGAAGATTAGGTAGAACATGAAAGGAGAATTGGCTTCAATACTAAATAAAATATATTGTCAAATATAACATAAATATAACATGTAATGCAACATAAAATATAATATGAGTTAACCTGAACATTTGTTTTCCTACAAATCTTGGTCACATCATCATATGGAGTGTTACTATTCCAAATACTTTTAATCTGATACACATAAATTCTACATGTATATTTATTGAGATATCAGAATCATTTTTAACTTTAAAAACTATAATATAGGATTTTTTGTCATATTTCCTAAGAAGCAAAGGAAATTAATTTTATTCATACTGTTTTAATGAAAACTTCATGCTTTCACTTTTGTCAGCTTAATTGTAAAGATTTAGAATTTTTAGAAAAGTCATAAAATCAATGTAGTATGAAGGTTCTTAACTGTTGGAGCTAACAGTGAAGTCAATTTCATTTCATTGTTCATTGACGATGCTATGATTATATTAAAATCATTTATATGAGAATGTCCATTTTTAGTTGTCTTGAAATTAGTCTCCTGATGATTTTAAAGTTTCAGGGTAAAAACGAATAAAACACTAAACAGTATCTAGCAATGGTATGAAAAGATTAAGGTTGCATTTATTACAATTTATACAACTATGGAGGATCTGGCCCCATACACTTTTTCTCTCTTGAACCTTGTCCTATCTGTGAAGACTTTAAGTAACTATTTAATAACTGTAGTTTCTATTTTCAAATTCTTTCTCATTAACATTTACATTTAAAGCCGTTATATGTAAAAGAGAATTTATAAATTTGTTTGTCTTCTATAGACATAATTTTTACTGCATCAAGATAAAGATCCATTGTAAATACTTAATTTTCCACCAATCTCATTTTTTAATAATAAAAAATTACATAAAATAAAATATTTTTTCAGATCACTTAAAATTCTGCTATGAAATAAGGAGAATAATATGTATTTTCTCACTCTGATTGCTTTAACTATTTGTGTAAGACTAGGAAGAATTAGGGCCCTAGGAACCCCAAGAGCAGTTAAAGTTGGGCAGTGACTATTGCTAGCAATTATTTTCCCACTTTAATAAAAGACAGCAAGAACAGTGTTTGTTCTTTGATGATGGTTCTTTAGGTTTGCTCATTAATTCTAACTTAATTCATATAAAAAATCAATGGGTAAGTGTTTTCAAATACATTCTAATTTAAAACAGTTGACATTCAACAAAAATTTTGTATAACTGGTAGCAATGTATTCAGGTCATTATTTATTAATTGAACATGTATTTCTGACAGAACTCACAGAGCTTATTTTTCCTAGTTAGTCTTCTTGGGGTAGTGATTTGTATGCAATAAATGTGAAAAAAAAATGTTGAAATAAAGGAAGGCAGGCAGGCAGAAAGAAAGAAAGAAAGAAAGAAAGAAAGAAAGAAAGAAAGAAAGAAAGAAAGAAAGAAAGAAAGGAAGAAAGAAAAAACGGATCTAGTTGACCCCACTTGAAACTGGAAAAAGTTAAAAAAAAATTATAATAGCATATTTTATCTCCCTTGTGACCCTCTTCAACTACTACCACCACCTTTTATGTTCATTAGTCTATTATTGCCTGAGTTCTTCTTGAAAAAAAGGTCATTTTTTTCATAAACTAATACACAGGAAGAGAGTATTAAGTTACTATATTTTTAATGAACATAAAAGTAGGGTATATGTAATGGTGATATATTTATCTTTTTAACAAGAGTACTCCTTTTTATTTACCAAATTAATCACACTTTAAAAAGAATGAAACTGTTTTCTAAGTATGTAATTTAACATTAAGGTGTATTATAATAAAACTATTTGCCAGTTAGCTAAATATGCTGGGATAAGCTCAAGCTAAGAATTCTTGAAACTGAAAAGTAAAATAGAACTCAAATAAATGGCTTCTCAAACTGCATAGTAATCAGTTCTCAAAAATTATATCCAGTAACAACAATAAAATATTTATTGTAAAGAGTTGAGCAGTTTTTGGATTTTTATAATTTTAAACGTGTTTTTATTTCTCTTCTGTGTATCAAAATTTTACATAGAGAAAATTGCAGTGACATCAGGAAAATAAAGCAGATTAGTTTTAGGCAGTGTACTTAAGATACAGGATGTAAACATAAAAATATTTAATTTATATAAATTCAGAACCTAGATTTGGTTTAAAATGGCATCATGTTATCCATTTTTTTTTTTTTTCTGTAGTTTCCAAAATGTTCTGGAACATTATAAGCAAACAATTCTTTTCCACTCAAGAATGTGGACTTAATTATTCATCCGTTTTATTTTCCCCAGTGATAAACATTACTTTTCAAATTTAGCATTAGCAATAAATGACACTAATATAATTAGTGTTGCTAATTAATTCATAATAATATAAAGATTCGTTTATTGACTAGCAATATATGTCAAGTATTATACTAGCTATTCTAGATGAGTATCATAGTTTAGAGATAAGGACTTAAAGTTTAAAGAGGTTTATTAACTTACACATAACAACACGTCTTGCAAGCGGCAGAATCTGTATTTAAACAGGTTGTTTCTAAACAGAACTTTTTTTTTCACATTAAATCTTGCTTTCTACCTATATAATTTTCTTTAAAATAGAGCAAAGAAAATTCTCTGATATCTTGTCTCATTCCGTAGTACCATTACAAGTCAATGTAAGTCCTTTTCCTTTAGTAGAATTGTTCCATGACTATAAGAATTTTATTTGAGTGATGTTTGGATTTAACAACTAAAGAAATACTTAAATTTGCCTGGTACTCTAATGTCTGTATCTACATCTATATATCTATATCTATAGAGAGAGAACTCTCAGATTCATTATATTGACAGTGAACGTTGCATATTACTAATCTGTTAATACATTTTCAAAAAATAGGCTCGGGTTTTTTATTGACTGTATCAGAATATCACTCCTCTTATTCATAGGTTCATTATTTGATATTAGATATTTAACTGGTTAATAGACTATAAACCAGTTAATAATGATAACATTATGCATTCATTGCTATGCTATAATCATATTGAAAGAGATCTTCATTTTCATTGTTTTGCCAGTCACATAACATTGCTGTGTAATATTTTTTTATCCAAAAAGTAAAATTCAATTTTTAATATTATTTAACCTGAAATGTATTTTGCAAGCAGTGATTTTAATAACTCCCAATAAGTCTTAATAAATCAAATAGAAGTATTAAGATGGCTAACACTCCATTATTTTCTATAGTTCATGTAATCCCTGTATCAGGTTTATAAAAGCCCTAACGTGTTCATTCCTGAATCATA
Organism: Pteropus medius; assembly: GCF_902729225.1. Classification (NCBI taxonomy): domain Eukaryota; kingdom Metazoa; phylum Chordata; class Mammalia; order Chiroptera; family Pteropodidae; genus Pteropus; species Pteropus medius. The sequence goes on along the minus strand of NW_024351073.1, from coordinate 11,099,635 downwards.
ATCCTCCTCATCGAACAGAACATCTTGCAGCTACTTAGCTTTTTCTCATCTACTAGAGAAAGCATCATTACTGCTAAGAACTTCATAAGTCGTTCTTCATTTTTTTTTTAGTAACAATGCAGGTTCAGAACGGCAAAAATTGTCATCCACTGGTTATCCTCTGGTAATGTAATAAAAGCTGGCTGCTTTCAGTTAGCCCACTCCATCAGGAATTGTGTTTATTCTATTGGATAACTACAAAGACTTCTAATTTCTGAGAACAATTTCTGTCTGGCTCATTCTAATCACTAAGAACTCTTTATTTTAAAAGGGGGGAAAAAACAATGCTTTGAACAATTTCATGTCTTCTTCGGAAATACAAGCTCAGTGTTTTTATATTTTATTGTTACAGTTCCAAAATACTCTTTTCCACACTGTCCAGACACGTGGATTTTAAAAAATAATATGCAACATTACTTATGCTCTTTTAACTACTTAGCTTCTGTATTATTTTACTAGATAGATTTCATATGCTGCTTCTGTTAAAATCTACAATCTTTCATGATGCTAGTTCATAAAATTCCTCCAATATACTATCTCATTTAACTTTTGATATTTATTTCATTTTAAATTACAGTGGCTTCCATATACCAGTTCAGAGATAAGCTGTAGAAAAAAGTGTTACCTAAGGAACATTTAAAACCCATATTCCTTGGTTTTCACCTTCCCCTGACACAATCCCACACACAACAAACCAAAATGAAAACGATAATTTTTATTTTTCTAAAGGTACTTGTTAAAAAATGTTTCTCTAGTGAGAATTTATCTTTCTCTGTCTGACATTTCATTTAATGTAATACCTTCCAGGCCACACATGTTGTGGCAAATGGTAAGATTTCACTTTTTATGGCCGAGTAAATTCCATCATTTACACGTACAACTTCTTTATCCAGAACTCGATTGGCAATTATAAATAGTGCTGCAGTGAAAACGGGTGTGTCTATCTTTTCAAATTAGTGTTTTGGATTTCTTCAAATAAATATCCAGAGGTGGAATTGCTAGATCATAAGGTAGTTCTACTTTTAATTTTTTGAGGAACTTCCAAACTGTTTTCCATTGTGCAATCACTATGGAAATTTGCAATCTCATCAACAGTGCACGAGAGTTCCCTTTTCTTTACTTCACCAACACTTGTTGTTTTATAATTTAATGATCATAGCTATTCTGATAAGTGTGAGGTAATATCTTATTGTGGTTTTAATTTACATTTCTCTTATGATTAGTGACCTTGAGCATCTTTTCATATGTCTATTGGCTATCTCTATGTCCTCTTTAGGTAAATGTCTTTTTAGGTCCTCTGACCATTTTTTAATTTAATTAATTTATTTAATTTTTTGGTGTTGACTTGTACGAGTTCTTTATAAATCTTGGATATTAATCCCTTATTAGATGTATCACTGGCAAATATCTTCTCCCATTCAGTAGATTGTCTTTCATTTTGTTGATGGTTTCCTTTGTTGTGTAAAAACTTTTTAGTTTGATGTAGTCCCATTTATTTTTCCTTCTGTTCCCCTTGCCTGAGGGGGTATAGCAGAAAAAAAAATTGTTACTAAGAGAAATGTTAGAAAGTTTATTGCCCATGTTTTCTTCAAGGAGTTTTATAGCGTTGGGTCTTATATTTAAGTCTTTAATCTATTTTGAGTTTGTTGTTGTACATGGTGTAAGAAGGTGGTCCGGTTTCATTTCTTTGCATGTATTTGTTAAGTTTTCTCAACACCATTTATTGAATAGACTGTCTGTACCCCATTGTATATTCTTGCCCCCTTTGTCACAGGTTAATTAACCATATCAGTGTGGGTTTATTTCTGGGCTCTCTATTCTATTCCTTGATCTATGTGTCTGTTTTTATGCCAGTACCATGATGTGTTAATTACTATAGCCTTGTAGTATTATAGTTGGATATCAGGTATCATAATACTTCCAATTTTGTCTTTCTCAAGATTGCTGTTGCTATATGGGGTCTTTAATGGTTTCATATAAATTTTAGAATTATTTGTTCTAGTTCTGTGAAAAATGTGATTGGCATTTTGATAGGGATTGCACTGAATCTATAGATTGCTTTGGGTAGTGTGAACATTTTAACAATGTTCATTCTTTCTGTCCATGAGCATGCTATATATGTCCATTTATTTTTATCTTCTTCAATTTATTTCTTCAATGTCATAATTTTTGAGTACAGCTCTTTTATCTGCTTGGTTAAATTTATTTCTAGGCATTTAATTGTAAATGGGATTGTTTTCTTAATTTCCTTTCTGATAGTTCATTATTAGTATATAAAAATGCAACAGATTTATGAATATTAATTTTGTATCCTGGGCTACTACTGCCTCTACATTTTAAAGGGGTGCCCTAAAACACTTTTAGCTTCACCTATCCACATTTTCTGTATGTTATAACTTGAAATACGTGTCCTCAAAATTTATATGTTAAAGTCTTAAGCCCTAGTATCTCAGAATATGATGTTATTTGGAGATAGGGTCTTTATAGAGAAAGTCAAGTTAAATTAGTTCATCAAGATAGTTAAAATGACCTTCTTATCTAAAGTATTATACAGTTTTAATGCAATTCCCATCAAAATCCCAATGACATCCTTTAAAGAAGTAGAACAAAAAATCAACAGATTTGTATGCAAACACAAAAGACCCCAAACAGCCAAAGCAATCCTGAAAAAAAATAAAAAGGCCAGAGGTATCACTACCTGACTTCAAATTATACTACAGTGTCAATAATCAAAACAGCACGATATTGGCAGAAAAACAGACAAACAGACGGATGGAACAGAATTGAGAGTTCAGAAATAAACCCCTATGTATATGGGAAAATAATTTTCAACAATGGAGAAAGGAAAGCCTCATCAATAAATGGTGGTGGGAAAATCAGAAAGCCACATGCAAAAGAACGAAACTAGATTGCTACTTATCTCCATACATCAAAATTAATTCAGAATAGATCAAAGATCTGAATATAAAACCTAAAACAATAAACTGCATAGAAGAAAACAGAGGTACTAAACTCATGGACCTGGGATTTAGAGTAGATTTTATAAATTTGACCTCAATGAGAAGTGAAGTAAATGCAAAAATAAATGAACAGTACTATATCAAACTTAAAAGCTTCTGCACAGCAAAAGAAACCACCAACAAGACAAAGAGACAACCATCCAAATGGGAGAATATATTTGCCAACAACATCTCCAATAAGGGTCTAATATCCAAAATATACAAAGTTATAGAACTCAACAAACAAACAAACAAACAAACAAACAAACAAACAAAAAATCCAATTAAAAAATGGGTAGAGGACCGGAAAAGATGTTTCTCCCAAGAAAATATAAAAATGGCCAACAGAAAAATAAAAAAAAAAAAATTGCTCAACTTCACTAGCTATTAGGGTAATGCAAATCAAAATCACAATGAGATACCACCTCACACCTGTTAGAATGGCTATCACCAACAGGACAAGTAATAACAAGTATTGGAGAGGTTGTGGGGAAAAAGAACCCTCATACACTGCTGGTGGGAATGTAAACTGGTACAGCCACTGTGGAAACAGCATGGAGGTTCCTCAGAAAGTTAAAAAAAGATTTACCATATGACGTAGCATTCCCTCTTTGGGGTATTTACCCCAAAATTTTGAAAACATTCATTTGAAAATATATGTGCACCCCAATGTTCACAGCAGCATTATTCATGGTAGCCAAGACATGGAAACCGTCCATTGACAGATGATTGAATAAAGATGTAGTAATTATATACAAGGGAATATTACTCAGCCATAAGAAAAGATGAAATACTGTCATTTGCAGCAGCATGGATGGATCTTGAGATTAGCATACTAAGTGAAAAACTTCAGACAGAAAATGTTGAGAATCATATGATTCACTCATATGGGGATATAAAACTGAAAGCAACAAACATGACAGCGACTCATGCACATGGATAGTGCATCATTGGTTACTAGAGGGAAGAGGGGTGAGGAGGGAGATAGATAGGGGTAAAGAGGGTCGAATATTTGGTGACAAAAGAAAATTTAACTTTGGGTGGTGAATACATTAATATAATATACATATGACGTGTTACTGAATTGCAGACTTGAAACATTTGATTTTATTAACCAATGTCACCCCAATAATTTTAATTTAAAAAATTAGTTCACCAGGGTGGGTTTTAATCATATATGACTGGTGTCTTTATCAAAATAGGAAATTTGTAGACCAATACAGATAGATCTTGGGAGAACAACATGTATCCATCAAGCAGAGATCAGGGCTACAACCACAAGCCAAGGAACAACAGAGATTGCCTGAAAAACACTAGATGCTGGGAGAAATGTGGAACATAGTTTTCCTGATAGCCTTCAGAAAGAACCAACTACTTGATCTTGGACTTCTAGCTTCCAGATCTATGAGACAATAAATTTCTGTTGTTCAAACTACCCTGTTTGTGGCACTTTGTAATGGAAGTCCTAGTAAACCGATATACTAGACAATGCTTCAGGTACGTGTGCTTCCAGAATTCTCTGCTCAAATGGCACCAGCCTTGATCACTGGGGATCTGATTCTGGGAGAATGGCTCATGTCTCCATAGTGAGCACACAGACCAGAGCAATGTTCAAATGGCAAGTTGGTGGGCAAAGGGGTGGCTGCAGATAAAGTATAGGCATGAAGACTGAGGTGTCACACACACATATGTGCCTGTTAATAACAGAAGTTGGAATAAGAATGGTGGACAGACCAGGGGCATGGGTGCAGGCTCCAAAGAGACTAAGAATTCAAACTTTTTCTTATAAATCATGGTCAAGATATATATTTGTCAAGATAAGAGACAGAATGTATTCTATTTATTGCATCTTAACTTGATTTATGATTTGAAATGCATAGACATGGTATTTAGACCTCCATTTGTATTTGGTGCAGGTTATGTTAGAGGCAAACCTGTCTGGACTAAAGTTAATTATCACTGCTATAATTAAACTAACACAGAGACAAACAAATACAATTGGTACTGATATGGCTCTCAGAAATAGTTCATGAGAATATTTTAGGATATAAAACTGAAGAGGTACACCGAAAACATCATACTTATATATCAAAAATGTTACTAAATGTCTTGCCAACCACCTAAATTTATGTAATCAAATTAATATAAATTTTCTACTTAACCAAATTAAGTCACATAAATGGAATTTTATTTTGTTAAGAATCATCTATATCATTGAGTCAATACAGTGTTGATATACTTAAAATTTTGAGTAGTTATAATGATGCTTATTCCTTTGTCTAACATTTAGCAAAAAAATTTTTCTTTGTATCTTTTTAAAAGTTTTCTATTTGAGGCCATAAAATCTTATAAGATTATTGCAATATATAATTATATCTTTAATATTAGCTTTTTTAACAATTATTTTTCTAATATTAGCACATATATTAATTTTTCTAAACAATGATGTATTAAGTCCAATAAGAACATTGTTTACCATTGATATAATGTCTTATTTATTCTTCTTTACACTATTATTTTTACTATAACATTAACTTTTAAAATCTAATTTGTCTACAGCCATGCCCCCCTGAACAAACCTGATCCTGTCTGCTCTCAGAAGCTAAGCAGTGTCGGGCTTGGTTAGCTCTTGGATGGGAGACTACCTAGGCAGACCAGGTGCTGTAGGCATAAAAACTAAAAAATGAAGGATTGTAAGCTGACAAGGTCCTTGCAATCTGTGAGGTCAACCAAGGGCTGCTTCGCTTAAAATAAATAAATAAATAAATAAATAAATAAATAAATAAATAAATAAATAAATAAAATATAAAATAAAATAAAATCTCCTAATTTATTAGGCCTAAACCAATAGGCATATTTTAATAGCTCAATAAATTTCATTATTTTATCAAAATAGTTCTTTGAAATAAATGTTGTGTATATAATCATATATACCATGTGAAAAAGAATTTGTAAATTAAAAATATTTTCTATATTTCTGGAATCAGTAAAGTGAAATGTATTTTAAATATTTATATTAAATATTTATTTAACATAAATAGTTTGTCAGCACAAATTTGGGATGAAATGTTTCACTTAAAATTCACTAGTTAATAGATAAATTGACTAAACTACTCTCTGAACAGTGAAGAACTGAGATTAATCTACTACTTCATACTACCCATCCTTCCATAAAAATGATCACAAATCCAATATTGAATATGTCACTTTTTGAGAGATGTGCTTGAACATTCTCACTCATCGAACATAGATAGCAAGTGTTGAAATCAGTCAATGAGCCACTAGATGATGAAAGGAACAAATGGTAGTGAGATTTTTTTCAGAAAGATGATGCAGTTTCAGTAGTATATTAATCATCAGATTTTATAAAGTCTTCAGTGGTACAATATTTTCAAAAGTGTATTCTAAATAATTATCTTTTTCAACTATTTGTGGTTGTTACGTTGAAGCAATAAAAACTAAATAAATCCAGCAAAACTTTATGGCAAAAAGCATAAATAATGTTGTTTTACATGAGTTAAAAAAATGTTTCTTGTGTCCCATTCTTGAGTCAATTAGAAAGCTATTTGTATTTGTTCTTATTTTCAAAGTAAAAATTGCTTTCTCTTTAGAAAAATTCTTGTTTATATTAAAAGTTTTTTTTCTTTTGCTAGAAAAAACACTTTTCTCCCTTCACTCATGTAAATATAGTTATACATGAAATCTTTGAATAGCTCTTTGTTTTAAAATGGTTTCCTATTTTTTAGTAGATGACTGTTATTTCATATAGATTAAATTCAGAATGTTTATTGATATTTATATTTTTCCTTATATATACTACTTGTTTAAAAAACTATTCATATATATCACATTGTAAATTATATCTAAAAAAAACTAGTTAATTTTAGTGTTGTCTGGAAAAGATATTGTCCAATTCGATGGCTCTTAATTCAGTAATTTATATTACTTCTAGCACATTACATCTAGCACCACCTGGGAAGTAAAATTTTCTGGAGGGTTGGATTTCATTTCATACTAAATGCCTGATTGATGAAATTAAGCATGTAAACATTTAAGAAGCTGAATTAAGAGGTTCATGAATAGAATAAACATTCTTTTACTGTGTCTCTTTAGATTTGTTGCAAGATGAAGCATAAAATCTAAAATAAGCATTTATAACTGCTGAACTTTTTGTCTTAAAATATAACATTGCAGGGAATCATACACGTACTTATTATCTAAATTTAGAATCAAAAGAAATCTAAAAGTTCATTTAGTTTTCCAAATCGAAGTATATTATCTTACTTTCAAAGTAACTAAGATGTATAATGATAAAGGTGCCTGCCCAAGTTGACAAAGATAGATGACAATTTTCTTAATACTTAGTGTTTCTAACTGTAAACCAATGCAGTTTCCCATAAAATATATCCACTAGACTCTATATAGATATTTCTTTTTACCTCAGCAGAATGTGTTGATTTGCCTAACAAATTTGTTTGAGAAATTATAAGATATTCTTGGTTTTAGAATTCTTTGAAAGAGGATACAAATGTTTTAAGATGGACAAAATAATTATTTCAGATTTCAAGTCTGTCGATAATGGCAAGACAAATATCTGTTGGTATTATAGAGATCTGTCCATTTCTGATAAAGGAGTGTTAAAGTCTCTATAACTGTAAATTCATCCAATTCTTCTGTAGTTGTTTTTGATTCATGTATTTGACTCATGCTCTGTTATTAAGCATATGCATATCAATGATTGTTATGTCTCCTTAAGAAACTGGCCTCTTTTATCATTTTGTAATGTCCTTCTCCATAACAGATACATTTCCTTATGCCGAAGTCTGCTGTGTGTGAAATTAATATAGCTACTTCCATTTTCTTTTGATTTGTGTTACTGGTATGTTATAATATTTTTCACCTATTTACTTTTAATCTACATGTTTCTTTATATTTAAAGTGGTTTTCTTTGTATTTATAGTTGGGCTACATATTTTGATCTACTCTCTTTCTTTTAATTGGTACATCGAGACCATTGAATTAAAAAAGGATTATTGATACAGTTGAATTGATATCTACTAAACATGTTATTGTTTTCTATTTGTTGTTCTTGTTTCTTGTTCTAATTTTTGCCAGTCGTACTACTTTTTTTCCTCTTTTTTAGCTGTTGCTCAAGAGTTTGCAATATACATTTACAAGTAATCAAGTCTACTTTCAAACAACATTGCACTGAAGTAAAAATACTTTCTAATGACAAAATAATCTTAATTCTTCTCTTTCTTTTTATCACTGTCATTCATTTTACCTGGAGATACATACACACACACACACACACACACACTCACACACTATAGATCTATATTTATACTTATATATATACACACACCTATATATATATATATTTAAATATATAGTGGCTGTTATTATTTTGAACTGTTATGTTATTTCAATTAAGAATAAGAAAAATGAAAAAATAAAAAATAAAAAATTATTTTACCTTAATTTATTCCATCTCTGATGACCTTCTTTTCTTTATGTAGATTTGAGTTGCTGACCTATGTCATTTTTCCTCTTTCTGAAGAACTTTTTTCCCTTAATCCTTTTTTTTCTTTGCTTTTCAGTTTTGAAAGTTTTTAGTGAAATATTCTCATGCTGAGATTCTTTCCTCAGTTGTCGGTCTACTAATGAGCTCATCAAATGCATTCTTTTTAATTTTTAGTACATTTTATATCTCTAGCATTTATATTTTTTGTTTCTTAGTATTTTCATCTTTCTGCTTACAATGCCCAGCTCTTCTTGCGTGCCGTCTACTTTATCCACTAGAACCATAGCATATTCATTGTAGTTGTTTTATATTCCCAGTCTGATAATTCCAACATCACTGCTATACTGTGTCTGATTCTGATGCTTGCTCTATCTCTTCAAAATGTTATTTTGTTTGTTTTTTTTTCTTTTTAACATGCCTTGCATTTTTTTTTCTTGGTATATGGACATAATATATTGGTTAAAGAAACAAACAAACAAACAAACAAAAAAACTGCAGTAAATCAGCTTTTAGAAATTTGATACTGTGTGGTTGGAGGGGACACAATCTATAGTCTCATGATTAGGAATTAAGTTTCAGTCTTTTAGTGAGCCTGAGCTTCTGGTACGTGAACTTCACAAATAATTCTTTCTCCCCACACCCTCCCTTCTATATGGCAAGATGGTTATCACAGGATAGAGCTGGTTATTTCTCTTCCACTGCGTAAAAAGCAAGAGCAGGCTAAAGTTAAGAATTTTTTTTCCCCATATAGAAGGCTAATGTAGGCAAAAGTTGGGTATTTTACTTTTCTCAGATCAGTTAGGCTCTGAAGAAACCCAATTGGTTTAGACTCTAGTGAAATAGTTTCTCCTGAGGGCAGGCCTTGTTAAGAACAGGATACTGTAGTGTTTTTTTAAATTGTAATTTTTTTTCTTTCCCCCTGAGGGAAGCATGAAAAATTTCTTCTAAAATATCCACTCAAGAAAATGGTCAAGAGGCTGGAGGTAAAATGAACAAACTTTTACTCTTCCCGTGACTGAGTCCCCCAGGGTTCTTAACTCTCAGACTGGTCCACTGTGAGTCTCCACAAAGTTTTCCATTACAGTTTAGATTTTCCTACCCAGAACTGGTTTCTGTGATGATTTCTGCTCATAGATTTCTCCTATAGTTGGCTGTGATTCTCTGTATCTGCCTGTCTTCTCCATTTGTGTGTGTGTGTTGGTGGGGGAGGGTGCAGTTTTCCCCATGAAATTATTTCTCTAATACATTTAAGAGAGTTTATTTTTTCAGTTTTTAACTTTTTACTTGATGTTAGGACAAGGTGATGACTGGAACCCATATATTCTAAATCATGAAAAGCACAATGACAAACCATGTCTTCCCACCTTCGGTGTATCTTAATTCAGTATTAGAGGTTTAGCAGTTATCCTCATGTCAAATGAATGAATAATCCAACTAACTGCATATAAACTTTTCTTTGCATATTTTTGTACCATATCAGTATCTGAAAAAATATTTTATCTGTATACTCCTATTTGTAAAGTAAAATTTTGAACACTGGCTCCTAATATGTCTACATTTATTTATGGTTTTGGAAAACTATGCAGATAATAACATACCAATATTTAATTTTAATATAATGAATTGATAAAATAGATATGAGAAATATGGTACTAAATATATGTGTATAAAAACACTCATGCACACACACAAATTGCAAATGTATGATTCTTGTACCTTAAATACAGTGGATTATACTAAAAGCCCCTTGGGTTGAATGCCTCTAATTTTGAGATCATGCTCTAGGTAACTATTTTAAGAGTTTCAAGGTAATCATTCATATTATTCTTGCATATAGCCTCTTAAAAAAAAAAAAACATGCTGAATTTCATAGTCTGTAAATATTACATAAATTGTAATCTTTAAGAAATACATCCTATTTGTTATGAATATCACACAGATTATTAGAATCTCAAGGACTGGAGTTTAAAAAGAGTTCCTAACAGGGTACTTTGGGAAGAAGTGTTTTATGTGATTATGTACTCAACTGGGAAAAGCTTGAGAAATCGAATTGCTCTCTCCAGAGAGGTTTTTCTTTCTTTGGCAGATAATAAATCCCACAGATTTCTGTAAATTCCCTTTGTTATTACTTCTTTTTCTCTTAGCATGGTGCCCTAGGAGTCTAGGATTGCTAGGGGGGATATTTCAATACTGAAGCACATTTTAAATCACACTGCAAAAATTAAGAAAGACATTATCTATATATATGTATGTATGTATCTTCGACATACACATATATGTATATATATACATATGTATATATATACATACATATATATATATATATATATAAAGTAAAAACAATGATTAGCCTTATATATTTACATTATACGTTTAAAAACTAGTAGGTTTTTTTTTTTAGGTATTTGGATATCAAGCTATGTAAAAAGAATCCAGTAAAATCAGCACACATTTTTCATTATGTGAAATAATCTATTTCTTGTTTTTTTTTAATGGTATCCCAATTAATATGGACATTTTAAACTTATTTTTTGTATATAGTAATGTAGAATTTCCTTTACAAAATGTCATTTAAAAGTAGAAATTATTCTTGGGATGTGCACACACTTTGTATAAACATGTGTTGTTTTTAAAATGTCACTAGCATGACTCTTTAACAGACTGCTAGCTGAAAAATACAATTCGAATGAAAATGATTTACCACTGAGGATACAGACTGAATATATTTGACACAGTCAAAAGAAACATAATGATAATAATAACATAAGAAAACACCTAGCAGTTACTCTTGTCACTGCTGAAACATGGACTGCCATGGTCGCAGAGGTAGGGTTAGAAATGAGTCAAAACTAGGTTTTTGGTAGTGGGGAGGCTTGAATAACAGATAATATATGTCAGCAAATGCAAATAATATGTTTCTGAATATCAACTGTATCTTCAAGGAACAAGTATTATCAGAAAAATCATAAAGTTTTCTATAAGAGAATAATACTCTTATGTACTAATTCAAAACATGCACATAAATATAGTGATTTAACAAATCAAAATTTGCTTTCATTCAAACAGTAGCTGAATTAAAAACTTTGAGAAGAGATACTTCTTATTTTAAATACTGACGTATAGAATCATTTTGATATTTTACCTTGCCCTTCTACTCTTGGTCTCCTAGTGTCCTGTTTTTAATCTGTCATAACCTTCATGATGTGATGTAGTGTCCTCATTATCATTGTTTCCTCTGGACAAACTGCCATCTCTAGGGTCATGTTTTGAATGGTAATCACTGGTTCATTTGGTGCTAACATATGGTGGTCTATAATAAATAGCCTAATACAAGTGACTAAAAGGAGACATGATTGAATTAATTAATAAACATTTTAGAATACTTTCAAATATAAATATTTTTCTATTTAAAATGTTTTGCCACAAAAATATCTCTAAAATCACAGCCATGTGATCAGGGATATTACCCATACAACTTGCAGGAAACACAGTGAAAGCACAAAGCCGTGTGTGAGAGCTAATATCAAATAAACACAGAATGATAAATATACGCCATCCAACTGCACATCCATAAAAAAAAAGAAATATATTTTTTAAGTGAAAAATAATATTGGCTGAACTGTTAACACGTTTAGGGTGAAGGAAGTATGGATTTGGCAGGGAATAGGGCACTGGTGCCAACATTAAAACAGAAATATCGTGTGGCCTTTTTACAAATCTTGGATGATTCAGTTTTCTCCATTTGAAAAAAAAATGATTGTGTCTTTAAAAATAGATATTCTGTATGAGATAGATATGAACATTCCTCACAATACTTTTATATAAATTTAAAAAAAAATGATAGACAAATATATCACCTAGGTAGTCAGCTCAGTGAAGCTTTCAACGCTAATAACGCATTTCCAGGGGCATAGCTGGCAGCACACTTCCCTGACAGTTTCTTTCTGGGATGAACTATCCTCAGGAGTTTGATATCTTAGTTCTCTGGTTTCCAAGTGAAAGAGAGGTGCTAAAAACACCAGACACAATTTACACCAATGCCTGTGTTTGTAGAGTATGCTTGAATTTGGGGGTTAGGATGCTGACATGCTTTTATTTTTTTGTATGTGCCATATTCATTTTTAATTACATACAATTATTGTGACTATAAAATTATCAAACAAAGAATATAAAAGGCATTAGTTTAATTTAAATCAAACCCAAAAAGGTGCTATGTTTTTCTTTTATTTCTTTCATTTTTCTATGTGTATAGATTTCAAATGTTTACAAATTATAATAAAATTATTTTAGATGTTCTAAGGAAAATCATAAAAAATTAACTAGGATCTAAAAATTATATGGTGGCTAGAGCCTATCTTCCAAATAATAGCACAGAAAAAAATAATTAAATCTCTGTTTCATTCATGTGAATAGGAAACCTCGGTTTAGAACACGGTGTATAAGCAATCACTATTAAAAATAGTTGAAGTAGTAGTCATATTAGTTGTGGTAATACTACCAAAAGGGTTATAACAAAGTTGTGATATGTACACATAAAACATTAGAGACAGTTCAAAAGCACATATAGTTTACAGATAAAATATATAGTGTAAATGTGTATGATGTTAATTATAGATTGGATAATTCAGATTGGAAATTATTTACATGTTAAGTGGCCAATTAGAAGATGCATTGCAATTCTGGGAGGAGGAATCAGAACAGAATAACATAAAAACACATTTTAATATTTCTCTAGGTTATCACTTTATTTAAAACATCTAGAAATTGAAAGAATACTATTGAAAGTGTGAGGTAGTGAGAATTAAATATTTATAGCAGTAACAATATTTTCATAATGTTAAATGCCTTATTTTAATTGAAAATCAATTCTACTTGTATATTTTAAAATTCCACATTGTAAACCTGAAATGATATGTAAAGCATTCTTGCAGGTAATGGTTCAATATATTTCATATAAATCAAAATGTAAGATAAATATTAAATATTAATTGGGCAAAGGAGGCTATAAAATCTTAACACTAGCCATTAACCACAATAACAAACACAAAATAGAGATAAAGACCAAAGGCTGAATGATTTACTGCATTTGAAAATCCTTAACCAACTTTTTAAATAAAGAAATGCCTAAGCATATAGTATGATGTATATATACACATGGGGCTATGTAATCTAAAGATTTTAGAAAGTTTTAGTAATGAGAAAACATATATAATTAGATGAAAAATTCAACATAGACTGAAATATTTCATATTAAAAAGTATCTATTGCATTGAAGCACCCCGACATGTGTTCTAATAAATTAGCATGATTATTTTTGGTGGTAGTTTTATAGTTTTTTTTTTGTTGTTGTTCTTTATAATTGTCTGTTAGGTATACTTTTATAATAACAATAAATTTTTCTAACATAAAAAATAAATATTTATAAAAAATCAAATTCCAAGATTTGTCATTAAGCCCTAAACTAATGTTAACTTCAAAACTACATATTATTTTTAATTTCTAATATTTATTTAATTATTAAAAATATTAAGGAATACAATGTTTAGGAAACTGTATCTGTATATTTGAAAAAAACTATTTTATTTTTGATTACACACAAAATAAATATAAATGTATAGTAAACAAGATTAATGATTTGTAAGAAAAAATATTTTTCTACTTTAGCTTTTTTGAATTCTGTATCAAGAGTGAAACAAATGATATTAATATGCTGTCAGCTAAATTTAGTTTCATGTGTAAAGTAAGAAAGAAAGAATTTAATTCAAGATAATTTGATTTGTACAAAACATCCAGCATATTGCCACACAGCAGGCAAATATTTTAAGATAATCTAATCAATTTTTAAATTAAATTTATTGGGATGGCATTAGTTAATGGAATTATATAGGTTTCAAATGTACAATCCAAGAATACATCATATATATATTTCATTGTGTTCATCATCTAAAGTTAAATTTTCTTTCGTCACCATATATTTGACCCCCCTTTACCCTTACTACTCTCTTTCCCCTCTTCCCTCTGGTAATCTCTAACTGTTGTCTGTGTCCATGAGTCTCTGTTTGTCATGTTTGTTTGCTGCTTTCAATTTTATACCTCACATATGAGTGAAATAATATGGTTCTCAACTATTTTAGTCTGACTTATTTCGCTTAGCATAATCTCAAGATCCACTCATGTTGTCACAAATGGCAGTATTTCAACTTTACTTATGACTGAGTAATATTCCCTTGTATATAAGTGCCACGTCTTTATTCAATTATCTATCAAAGGGCATTTTGGTTGTTTCCATGTCTTCCCCACCATAAATAGAAAAGTAAAAGCAAAAAAGAGAGAGAGAGAGATTAAATCCAACTAAAAAGCTTTTGCACAGCAAAAGAAACCATCACCAAAACAAAAAGAAAGCCAACTGAATGGGAGAAGATATTTGCAAACAAAACCTCCAATAAAGGGCTAATATCCAAAATATACGAAAATCTCATACAACTCAACAACAAAAACAAAGGATACAATTAAAAAATGGGTAGAGGACTAGAAGAGATGCTTTTCCCAAGAAGGTATACAAATGGGTGACAGACATAAAAAAGATGCTTAACGTAACTATCTATTAGAGAAATGCAAAGTCAAAACCACAATGAGGTACCACCCCACACTTCCTATAATGTCTATCATCAACAGGACAAGTAATAACAAGTGTTGGAGAGGTTGTGGGGAAAAAGGAACCCTCATCTACTGCTGGCAGGAATGTAAATTGGTACAGCCATTATGGAAGTTCCTCAAAAAACTAATAGAATTACCATATGACCCAGCAATCCCTCTTTGGGGTATTTACCCCAAAACTTAAAAATATTTATCTGCAAAGATACATTCTCCTCAGTAATCAGCAACATTATACACAGTGGTCAAGACATGGAAACAACCTAAGCATCTGTGGATAGATGATTGGAAAAAGACATGGCACATATATATTTTTAAATCACCTTTCTGTATAGAATGTATATATCCTAACACTTCTGTGTATGTTTCATATTTACTAGTAGAAAAATATGTAAAATAACCTCCCTTTTAAAGAACATTTTAGTGGCATAAATTGTACCTTCTATCTATTTTTGGAACTGAAAATCTTTACCTATCTATAGACAACTTGGTTGCAGCAATATCAGAAAGAGGTGAGAATTGAAACCATAGACTTTTGCTTACTGTCTCTATTAGCGTGACCTATTCGATTGTCTTTATCAACTTGGTTTTATTATTCAAGAAAACTTTGCATAGAAAGATAGGGGTAACGATTACCACAAACTTTACTCAAAAAACACAAGTCATACGACTAAGAATTGAAGATAAATTTTTGGTTTACTGTCTCATATTCTGACAACCAGAAGTCTGGGTGGGGCTGGGTTCTTAGCTTAGGGTATCACAGTTTGAAATAAAAATATCTAGGTGAGATTTTTTTTCTAGAAGCTTTGAGGAAGAAGCTGCTTCCAGGATCATTCAGGTTGCTAACAGAATTCTGTTTCTTGCAGTTGTAGGATGGAGGTTACTAATTCCTTTCAGGCTGTCAGCTGGGGTCTACTCTCAGCTTTTAGGGCATGGTATTCCATGTTATGGGTCTCCCTCCATGTCAAGCCAGCGATAATATTTTAAATCCTTCAAATGCTTCAATTTTCTTCCTTTCTATTAAAAATTTAAAAAAAAAATCTTTACTTTTAAATGGCTCAATGGTTATCTTGGGCTCACCTGGACAATCTCTTCTTTAATTACCTGAAAATCAACTAAGTGGACTTAATTATATACATCAAATCCCTTTGCCATGTAATGTAACATAATCATGGGGGTCATATCTCATCGTATTCGCAGTTACAGGGATTCTGATGGGAAACTTGAGGGTGGCATTTGAGAATTCAACCTGTCATAATTAAAGTTGGAAATAAGTTTATTGTTCATTTTAGAAATTTCCAGAAAATGTAGCATCTAATATGACTAAGAAATAATAACAGATTGGACCTATCGGATCATCCTGAGAGCATCTTCATGGATATTACTTGCTCATATATGGTGGCGAGAAATGCCTAGATCATTATCCTTTTAAGAGAACACAGAATGGCTTAATGAGTCAGTATTTGCATCAGGGAAACCAAGAGAACTTCTTTTCTAGAGTATGTAGACTTTGCTGTTCCATAATTCACACCAGCAAGGGGCAGTATCACACCCAGTAGAGGAGCAAGACAGACTGCAACAGCAGTGGCCAGCAAATACAGAACATTTGTTGGCCAGAAAGCCCAAAGTGAATTAAACTAATCAACTGATGACCTAACAACGGGAGGATTCTGAGGACACTGTTTACTACACCAATGCTGGGGTGATGAGTAAGGACTCTGGAGTAACGAAAAGAAACAAATAAAGTGGAATACTGATAGACTGCTTATGTCCCCAAAGTGACTAGGCTGAATTAAACAATGTCTAGAATCACTCGATCTGAGTATACTAAATTGGAATAAAATTATTATTATTATTATCATCATTATTATTATATTTGCTTAAGCAGATTGGGGAATTAAAAGCAAATGATACTTTACTTATGGAAAGGCAAAAAAAAAAAATCTCCTTTTTTCCACATGTGAATTTTAGATTACAAATTAGACTCTGATTCAGTTCCAAGAGATATGATAAACACATGAAAGGAAAAAAATATTATCTAGTCAATCTGCAGGTTCAGTGGACTCTGGGGTCTTCTCACCACTCCCTCTTATCTAGATTCACTACATAATTGTGGTGCACACATTTGTTTTCTGAAATTTAGAGAGTATAGGAAAATCCTAGACAAGTACTCCTCCACGAGCAAATATATAGATATATCATCCTTAGCTTCAGAAACTTCTGTACCTTACATGTGTGTGTTTGTGTGTGAGTGTTTGTGTGTGAGTGTGTGTATTATATTTACAGTTTCTCTAGAACTAGGGGATTTGAGTCAAGGTGGTCCCTGATCATTTGTTAATTGGTCAGTTTCAAATGTCACAATACTGTCATCCTAATCACCTGTGAGGAATGGAAAAAGTGGTGAGGTCAATTACTGATTTGGTTTTAAAGAGCAGAAAGAGTGAGAAAAAGCTGCTCTTACAGTCTTGGTTACTTCAGAACTGCGAGCAAATGGGTATTACAGTCAATATATCTTCCCTTCGAAGAAGAGAGGAATCTCCAGGAAAAATACACCTCAGTTATTTATCTCTTTGAAAAAGTTTGTATAAACTGATTCATATTGTGGCATCCTTTTCCAAAGCCCTACATTACACAGAAACCAAAATGGCAGAGGTCTTCATTTCAGGGTACTGAAGAAGTCTCATTATGTATCACTATGTTTTCCAATCCTTTTTACTTTGCCTCTCTCTTCCTTTTAAAAGTCATAGTTTACTTTTCAATTTACATTGGCTTTATTATATTATTCTAAGAAAAGAACTTTTGAGCTTAGACGAGGCTTTTGTAAAGTTGACGACCTCATTCATATCTGTAGCTATACACTATTCTTCCTCAGACTCTGCCAGAACCGCAAGACACTGAAAGTTCCACGCAGAAAAAAAAAAGTCGATATAACAAATATAAGATATTTAATCATTATAATATTTCATGTGTAGTATATAAACACAAAACACAAAAAGTCGATATAACAAATATAAGATATTTAATCATTTCAATATTTCATGTGTAGTATATAAACACAGTAAGACAATATGAAATACTCATGTAGTATTTCATATTGTCTTACTGTGTTTATATACTACCACAATATTAACAGAATGATTTAGAATTTATGTTTCTAGGGTCTGAGGAAACAAAGATGAAATCTGTGACTCAAGACAGCTCAAATCCTAATGTGTGAGACATGAAGAGCAAGTGTCTAAAGGACATTTTTATAGCACAAAGACTTACGGGAGTCTGAAAGAATGTTTACTATCTCAGTTTGAATCCCTGATTCAAAATCTCTCAGGACTTGATTTGCTTTAGGACTAATTCCTAAATAAAGACCAGGGGTTTTCAAATTAAAAAGAGACAAATCTCAAAAAAAGAGTGAGCATGGCAGGCCAGAAACAGCATGGTTAAAGAACTTTGTTCTTATTGAGAGTGCTAGGATTTGTAAAATGAAGCTGGAGAAAAATGAAATAAATCTTGGAGGATCTTTCATATCCCATTATGAAGTCCAAATTATATTATTTCAAAGGTGATTAAGAGCGTCACTGAAGATTTTTAAGAGGAGTGATATGATGTATTTATGATATCTATTTCACAGTTATAGGGAACAATATAGGATGTATAGTGATTAAGTTAATGCCTCACCTTTTGAAATTGACAGCTCTGTTCAAATCCTAGCCAGCTCTGCCATGTTTTAGCCATGTGTACTTGCGTAACTTAGTTAACATCTCTGTGTCTCAATTTCATCATCTCTTACATAGGATTTTCATGTGAAATAAATTGAATTAATATAGATTATTTAGAATAATGCTTAAAGTATAAGTTCTATAAAGTAGTTAGCTACTTAATAATTATTACTATGTTATTTTTTATTTTTATTTTCTTATTTTTATTTTTATTGTTGTTAGAGAGTATAATAATACTATATGCAGAAAGGCCATATTTTAAGGAAGAGAGCTGGATCTCTGGTATTAGTTATTTGGATAAAGAAAAAAATATGAATTTTAAAAATAAGAAAGATGTCAGAGTACTATGCGGTTGTTATTGAAAGTCAAGGTTGCTTCTTTTAAAAAATAAAATGAGGTATATAACAAATTTTAAGAATTTATTTGAACAAAAATTGATTCCAATCAAGTAGTGCCAAACCAGAAGTGGTTAGTAGTGCTCCGTTAACTGACAGGAGCTCTGGGACAGACTTGTCTAGAGAAATGGCTGAAAAAAAAGCAAAATGTTACTGATTGGCTTTAGCTTAGAGCCTAGTTGGCTATTTGTAATCGGTTGTCCCTAGATTTTGATTCTGTAACCTTGAGGCATTTTCAGGCTTAGATTTTAGTTTGCTTTCATAAGCCACCACAGCACTGTTGCCACATCAGTCTAATGGCCTCCTTTGTTTAATTAATTTAATACTCTGGGTTATCTAGTTAGGGTAATTGATTGGGTATCATTTGACATTATGAATACAAGGGAATAGAGTTATAAAGAAATTTTTAAAATTCTCTTTTGGAAAATATTAGGGTTTTATGTGACTGCAGTACTGAGAGATGGCGAGAATTACATTTATGATGCAAATATAGAAATTTTTCCTACTGAATTGGGCTTTCTTAAACTTCTCTTTTAATTATTTCACTCTGTGGTTGTGTAGATAAGAAGGGAAGAACGCAGAGATATTTTTGTTAACGTTACTAAAATTTGCTTCACTAACAGAAAATCAGAATTATTCTGCTACTTCTTACTTGACTTAATTTAAAAATAATTTAAGCTGCTTTTGCTTAAACAACACTGGAGAGAATGGAGAGAGGAAGAAGAATAACATTTTAAAAAAAAGAATGTGGATCTTGGGTAGGACTGCTGTTGTATACATCTTGTTTACACAAGTAACATATTAAGATCTTGGAGTAGTATTCATTGTTTCCATATTACTTTTTGTTGCAATAATGATGCACAACAACTTCCAAATCTCAAAAGTTCAAAATTATTTTCTTTTGCATAAACATATATAATGGATCAGATATGGCTCTGTTGGCCTGTCTAGGCTTGCCTCCAGGCTAAGATTTGGGTTCAGATCTGTTGTGTTTGTTTCCTCATTCTGGGACTAATGGCTATTTTTCTTTCACGGTAGATTAGAGAAACAAAAAGCGGCAAACCAAAGCTTAAAAACGTATTTAAATTTTCTGCTCTCCTCAAATTAATTTTGAAATAAATTTGAAAAAGCAACTCATCTAACTAAGCCAAATATAAATATGGAGGAGAAATAGATTTCCATTTGTTCTAATGAGAGGCTAATGAACATTTACATGGTCAAAGGTATGAATCTATACTTCAATTTTGAGAAATTAAGGGTTGGCAGTAATAATCCATTCGATCATATTTAGTCTTATTATTTTTTTTTGAAATAATATAAATAGAAAGATTTGCTTTAAACTATTCGAACTTGTTTATTTTAAACTAAATTTGAAAAATCATTAATTCTTCCAGCTAGCTTACAAACTAGATGAGGCCAGGAGTAAATTAAACCCAGATAAATTGATGATTGTTCCTAACAGACTGTGTGGAGTAAAAAGAGCCATTTCAGAAGTTCTAATGTTTAAAGATTACATGGAATAAGATAAGATCTCAAAAGAGACTGAAAAAGAAAAGCCAAAAACTGAGATCAGAATAGATGGAAGAGAAGAGAGATCAGAAAGAGAAAAAGGGAGTGTTAATCAAAGATGAACATAAGAGTATGTTGAAGACTGACAAATATCTATTCAATGTGACAGGAGTTCATTAATGACCTAAGCAATGAAGTTAATAAAAATCATTCATTGCTTTATAATTTCTGATTTTAAATAAATAAAATTTAGAATATTTTTTCCGGATAAAGATAATTTAATAATGATTAGACAAATTAATTTTCCTGACAGCTTAGGATGATGGGAATGCATTTGAAAATATAGTTCAACTTCTTCATTTCTGATGATGGATAAAAATATTTTTTATTTTTTGAAAAAAATAAGTCAGATAACAATAGCTTCTATAAAATCCTTAGTGCTGATTTTAATCATTTCTCTGATGTTTCTACATATAAAAAATAAAGCTAAGCAACACATTTCTAATATAAAACTTTTTATACTTGACTCCAAATATAATTGTTTTCCAGATAATACCTCAGTATTGTTGCTTTCTATAACTTTAGAAACATCTGACATAGTTGAAAACATATGATGCATAAGAATAATGTATAAACAATGTGTTATTATTTTCTTCCTTGCTTAGGTTTATTTATAACAACAATTACTTTTATATAAAACCTATAATTTATTTATTCAGTTGTTTTTCTAATTAATTTCTTCTCATGTGTTTTGTTTCCAAGGTTACAGTTTTAAGAATATAATTTCATTACTAACAATTGGTGGGCAGTGGTCTATAATTGATTTTAAAATATTTATCCTGAGCTATATATACATACAATGAGATATAGAGGAAACTGTTTAATTATATTAATGTCATATGGATTTGTGTGTGTGTGTATGTACACAAATAACAAACAGCTTGTTATAATCATACCAAGGAAAATAGAAATAATTTTTTCATTAGTAATTTTGATAAAGAAAATAATGTTTTAAATTTTAGATGTGCATAGAATGATTGAAAGAAGAGATAACTATTTTGAGAAAGAAATGTGCATATTTTAGAATTTCTGAATCTTTAGGGGACACATTTAACTTAGAGAGCCAAAGAAAACCTCAAAAGCATCACTGAACGTGTTTTCTTTTTAATCTACAATACATACAGATAAAATCTTTGAAAATTCCAATATAATCTAAACGTATATTTACATTTATTTCATCCTCACTACAAAAAAGCTCAATATATATAGTATATGCATTTCTACTAGAGATATAAAGGTAAATATTTTCTCAACCAAATCTTTAAAGATTCTCATTTAGTTGAACTAACATATCTTTAACATTTTCCTTTTTCTTCCTTTTATTTCAACAAGTATCTGATGAGCCTCCTCTCTACAGGAGTTATTGTACTAACTATCCCCCTACTCTGCTGATTTTCGGTTATTCTCATCAAAGGTGTTTGATCAACATCATGGCAACTGAGCTTTTTGTTCCTTCCACTGAATACGATTCAGGTTATGTCATGATGCTCACTGAAAGTTATATAGGAAATATGTTCCAGTAACTGTGATTGTATCACTAATTATTCTAAAATTTAGTGAATAAAATAAACCACTTATTACCCTTGTGGATTATAAGGGCTAGGAATTTGAGTTCCCCAGGGCCTCACCTGGAAGTCTTGAATGTTGGAATCTTTAGAAAGATCACTAGTTCACTTGGCCAAGACTTCAGTTGGGACTATCATTGGAACACCTACTTGTGGCCTCTTTATGTGACTAGGATTCCTTCACTACATGGTGAGTAGGTTCCATGGTTAATCATTGAGGAAAAAAAAAAAAAGTGAGAGAGAGAGCATGCATGAAAACATTTGCTATATCCTTGTAATGACATATCCTCAATTATCAAACAGTATCATTTCTGCCATCCATATTGTACAGAAGAGTCATAAGCCCTCTTTTGCCAGATTCAAGGGAAGGAAAATAGACTTCAACACTCGATAGAGAAGAGAAGTGGTGACATTTGGAAAGGTACATAGAAAGGCTGGGGAAGTAGAGATTACTATGGCAACTTTTGCAAAATACAGTCCACCTCAATATTGAAATATCAAATGTGGTTATCATCAGTCTAGGAATATTTGTTTTTATATTTATGTTTACTTATTTTTATATTTATTTTTGTCTTATATTTTAAGTAATAATCATATATTTCTTATGTTTAAAAAAATGAAGGAGATGTTTAAGTTAAGCACATCTGCAATGACCGATTTTCCAAATAAGGTCAAGTCCACGGTTATAAGAGGGCATATTTTTTGGAGGGGGCACCATTCAATCTTCTACAGTATCAATGGTTAATATTTTATCAAAAATATAGAAAATGACCAAATTGCTAAATTATTCTAAAGAGAAAGCACAGACAGTTATTTTAGTTACTTTACTTTCAATTGCTTTTTTTTTTTTTTCAATGTTATCAGTGTGTGCTGCTAGTCATCCTTCATTAAAGTACTTTATGAAATTAGGGAACTGTTTTTCTATTTTTGATGCTGAATTACCATTGAATTGAGGCTAACATAGACTTCTAAACATAATCCTTTACTTATTCAACGAGTTGATTTAAAATTTAGTCTTCAGCCCCTTGAGCTCTTGAGCCTTTGAGCCATTAGGCTCCTGCTTCGGCTCACTTCCACATCTGCAAGTGTACTGTTGTTTGACTTTCCTGTCTAATAAAACTATTCTTTTTACTGTAAAAAAAATTTAGTCTATATAAAATAGTAGAGCAAGATACCTGCCTCTCTATTAAGCCTCATACTCCCCAAGAAAACAAAAAGAAAAATATAGTTTAAATACATTTTTTCTATTTAGTCTCTTGACTATCAACACGGACCACTATTGTTCAACTTACCCCAAAGCATATGTAATATGTAATGTATAAATTATTTAATTTATAATATACTTATGAAATGGTGATCTAATATATCAAATAAAGCCCTAATATTTCTGTTTTTATTTATTTATTCTTATTTTTGACTTTCCACTTTTCTTAGATAGTCTCAAATATAGACAGTCCAATTATCTTATGACAAATACTTTGTTTAGCTGGTTTAATTTAAAAATAAAAAGTTGTGTATTAAATGCATCTACTAATTTTCACAATCTTTTTCTCAAATGCCCTGTCTGCAACATTGTAACTGAATATCTGAACTCTATGTCTTCTGAAAATAAAAGTAAATTAAAGCACAATCAACATATTATATGTCTAAAATTTTTATTTCTAAGAAAACACTACATTCTTATTTATTATAGTGTATAGGGACTGTGGATTTTAGGAAGTCTTTTTAGATGGTTATGATTTAAAATATCCCTTAAATTTGTAGATTATATAACAAAATATGACTTATTTGTGGTTATTTTTGTTTGATAGCTCATTAAAATTACTCTTTAATATGTGTGTCCAGGTGACAGTGGTCATTTCTGGTTAAAAAACATAAAAATATAGAATTCAACATAGGTACAGGGAATAATTTAGATCTCATATACTCTGTAAACTAATTAACTGTGTGGAGAAAAACAACATTCAGAATATTGAATAGATGAGGCTGTTTAAACTTAATTCCATAGAAATGAGAATTTGTAGCAATAATTTTGTAAATCATAAACTTGAGTCAAATGAAAGTTAAGTAACTTGTTCAATAATTTTTTAAGGTAACAAAAAGAGTATCTTGATTTCCCATTTTCTTTATATTATATTATTACATTTGAAAAAATGTCCTCAACTTGTCCACCAATATGACAGGCCATTATACTTTAGTTACAAACAAATTATTTAAAAATAACTAATTTTAATTTAGGCTCTATTTAGTTTTAACTGTCAAAGCAGATTTGCCAGAGATTTTTTCCAGCTTAAATTATATCAAAACTTGATAGTAATTTAGGCAAGTCAGCAATAGGATGTTTACGTTAGGGGAGGAAAGAGGTAAACTCAAATCAACCACATTGAACTATGATCACTATTAATATTTTTATTACTTGTATTTCTAAGCTTACTCTTAACTATAAGCCTATGTTATTTATAACTGCCTGAAATCATCAATTAAACTAAAAACAGACTTATTTTTATTTTTTAACATAACATCTTCATTTTCTCTGCTTGTTTTATGAGAATGCAGAAAAAAGATAAAGTTACTTATTTTCTTAAATTGGATTGCTCTGAAATTCCTTTTATGCATCATAGTGTTTCAAAAATTGTTTTACATTTTTAACAAAGAAAATTTATCTTATTTAAACCAAAATTAAAATAACTACTGATTAACTAAATTAAGAAATGCATCATGAGAAACTGAGACATTTACTTAAATTGGCCATTTATCAAGTTGGGAAAATAATCTCTTAATTGGAATATCCTATTTTGTGAGCCCATAGCGCAAGTAGATATCATAAAACAAATTATTTTAAAATTTAAAAAAGTTAATGCTTTTATTAGACTCATAGAGTTATAGTGTGATAACTGCTATTTTAATAAATAATTCATAACCTAATTAACTGTGCACTGTGAATGCATCTAGTTTTCACTGAAACTTTTTCATTGAATATTAACTAAAGTACCTTATAAATAAAAGTACTGTAAATAGAAATCTTGCAGTTGATGTAATTACATAATAATTAATACAAATTCATTCATATTTAGTAATTGAAAAACTACAAAATAATGAATATTTTAGCTTAACTATTAAATTAATTTACAAAAAAATAAAGGTATCCTAAATTAGAAAAAAAAATAAATTAAATAAAGATTTTTGAAAAACTTTTAATTTCCATTTACTGAAGTGTGAGAAAATAATTTTGATGTTTGAGTACCATATGATATATTTACAAAATACTTTTTGAAAATTTTGTTGCTCGATCATTCATTCTTTTATGTGGTGAAGTCTCATGAATTTTTTTTCTCCAAATCATAGAGTGTAATAAAATTGATTACAATATATATTATTAGATTGCATTTTAGGCCTAACCTATTTTATTTCTTTCAAGATATAGAATATATAATACATTATATAATATGTGCATAGTTATTTTTCTCTCCCAATTTTGCCTAACAGCTTATCACACATCACACAAAAGAATATTCAAAAATTAAGGTCAAGTTAAAATTTGTCTTTATTGATCTACATTATTTTCTACATATACTATCATTAAAATAAGTTTTGTTTTATTGTTGAAACAAAAGGAGGTATCTATGGGTAGTAACAATAAATATACTCGACATGATTATTGTGTCACACTGGACTGAGGTGGAGCACAGAGGAAAAAATGTTGTTTTTTTTTTTTTATGTCCCATTTTGATAGGATATCTCCAAACAACTAGGAAACATATGGGTCTCTTAACATTCATGTATTATTACTTCAGTTCTACAGGGAGAAGAAAGACATAAGAGAAAAAGATAGGCGAGTTTAAAAAAAGTACCTATTCTTGTGGAAATCAAAAGTAGGGAAAAAGCATTTTTCTTTATCATTTCCAAGTATCTGTTCTTTCAACTATCTAAAGATATGGCTTCTTACCTAGGGTAAGAGTCGTCAGGGTGTCTCTCAATGTAAACTGCTCTTTTGTGCATCCTCCAGGAACAACAAATGAGCAGTGTAGGTTCTTGTTCTAGAAATCTCAAATGTGTCATAGAATATATCCATGAAATCAATGTAAACCCTTTCCCTACCCATTATGGCTTTTGTTATATTGTATTCAACTTCCTTCTTTTTCCACATTTTGAGGTGAATATAAATAATAATTCTATCCTTTTTTTCTAACACAGATATTTAATGTTATAATTTTCCCTCTAGAAATTTTTTTAAGTTGTTTTACAAATTTCAGTATAATTTCATTATCATTCCATTGAAACATTTTATAATTTCATTTCTTATTTTTTCTCAAAACTGTGACTTAGTTAAAATTGTTTTTAATTTCCAAACATATTTTTGTTTCTGAATATCTTATTGTTATTTATCTGTATTTTAATGTTGTTACGTCAGAGAACAAATTCTGTATAATTTCAATCCTTGTAACCCATGGCCCAAAATATTTTCCTCAACTATACTTAGTTTTGTGTGTTGATTGGTTTCTTTTTAAAAAAAATAACATAATGTGTTTATTTGTAAGTTACTCTAGTTTTTCATGAGTTTATTTTTAAAGTTGATTTAGTAATTATAATACTTTTATGTTTATCTATTTTATCAATAATTTGTGAAGTTCTTTAAAGATCACAAAAGAAATATATTGTTGATCATGTAGAACAATCTTACTATGAAATACATAAAAATATCATATAAATTTCAAAATAACTCAATTATCCAATAATTTACAAATCTATTTCTCAGAGTGATCATGAAGAGAAACCTCTCTATGCAAAAGTGATGATGTTTATAAGGTGGCTTAATGTATAAGAAAACAAGACCTTTACATATGCTGTCTACAAGAGACACATTTCAGATTGAAAGACATAAGAGACTGAAAGCAAAGGGATAGAAAGAGTCATTTCATGCAAATGGAAATGAAAGAAAAAGAAGCTAGGGTAGCGATACTTAGACAAAATAGATTTTTAAAAAAGTCTATAATAAGAAACAAAGAAAAATTACATAATGATAAAGAGATCAATCCAACAAGAGGATATAACACTAGTGAACATTTATGCACTCAACATAAGAGCATCTACATATATAAAGTAAATATTGAATGACATAAAGGGAAAGCTTGACAGTAACACAGTCATAGAAGGGACTTTAACACCCATTGACACTGATGGACAGATCTTCCAGATGGAAAATTAACAAACAGTGGCCTTAAATGACACAAAACTATATGAGTTTAATTGAATTTTGACACTACAAAGTAGTAGAATATATATTTTTTCAGGTGCACATGAGACATTTTCCAAGATAAAACACATATTAGGCCACAAAACAAGTCTCAATGAAATTAAGAAAACTGAAATTATATCCAATGTCTTCTCTGACCACAACAATATGAAATTAAAAATCAATTATGAGAAACAAAACAAAACAAAATAAAACTAAACACACAAACACACGGAAACTAAATAACATGCTACTAAACAATGAATCAGTTAACAATGAGATCAAGAATCAAAAGATGCCTCGGGAAAGATGAAAATGAAAACACACCAACTCAAAATCAGAGCAACAGCAGTCTTCAGAGGGAAATTCATAGTGATACATGCCTACTTAAGAGAAATAAGAAAAATCTCAGATAATCTAATTTTATACTTAAAGGTATTAGAAAAAGAAAAGAAAACAAAGCCCAGAATGAGAAAAAGGAAGGAAATAATAAAGATCAGAACAGAAATAAACAAAATATAGTCTGTTAAACAATGCAAAATATTAATAAATCCAAGAGCTGGTTCCCTGAATAGATAAACAAAATTGATAAACCTTTAACCAGACTCATCGAGAGAAAAAGAGAGAGGATCCAAATAAGGAATATCAAAAATAAAAGAGAAGTGACAACAGATACCATGGCAATACAAAGGATTATAAGAAAACATTACAAGGAATTATATGCCAACTAATTGTACATTTGGAAAGTAATGGATACATTTCTAGAAACATACAATCTTTAAAGATTGAATCAAGAAACAGAAAATCTGAAAAGACTGATTACTACTAATGGAATCAAATCGGTAATCACAAAATCTCCCAACAAACAAAAGTCCTGGATCAGATGGCTTCATAGGTGAATTTTACCAAAAAAATTTTATCAAAGAATTAACATCTATCCTTCTCCAGCTATTCCAAAAAATTCAAGAGGAAGGAAGGCTCCCAGCTCATTTTCAAGGCCAGTATTACCCTGATTCCAAAACCAAACAAAGACATCACACATATACATATACATATACATATACATATACATATACATATACATATACATATACATGTACACACATACATATACGCACACATACACACATATACATTATATATATGCCAATATTTTGATAAACATAGATGCAAAAATCCTCAATAAAATATTAGCAAACTGAATTTAGCAAGACATTAAAAATCATACCCCATGATCAAGTGAGATTTATTCCTAGGATGCAAGACTGGTTCTATATTTGCAAATCAATTAACGTGATACATCAAATAAACGAGATAAGACAAAAATCATGTGACCATATCAATAGATGCAGAAAAAGGCTTTGACAAAATCCAGCATCCATTCTTGATAAAAAATCTCAGCAAAGTAGGAATAGAAGGATCATATCTCAACATAATAAAGGCCATATATGACAAACCCACAGCTAACATCATATTCAACAGTGAAAAGCTAAAAGTGTTTCCCTTAAGATCAGAAACAAGACAAGGATTGTCCACTTTTATCATTTTCATTCAAGATAGTAGTGGTAGTCTTAGTCATAGCAATCATATAAGACTAAGAAATAAAAATAATTCAAATTGGGAAGAAAGAAGTAAAATTGTCGTTTGCAGACAACATGATGATATATGCAGAGAATCCTAAAGATTCCATCAAAAAATTGTTAGAACTGATATATGAATTTAGTAAAGTAGCAAGATACAAAAATAATATTCAGAAATCTGTTGCATTTTTATACACTAATAATGCACTATCAGGAAATTAAGAAAACAATCTCATTTACAAATGCATCAAATAAATAAAATACTTAGAAATAACTTTAACCAAGGAGATAAAAGACCTGTATTTGAAAAATTATGACACTGAAGAAAGACATTGGCAAAGATAAAAAATGGATATATATACCATGCTCATGGATAGGAAGAATTAATATTATTGACATGTCTATACTACCCAAAGCAATCTTTAGAGTCAATGCAATCCCTATCAAAATACCAATGATATTTTTCACAGAATGAGAACAAATAATTCTAAAATTTATATGAAATCATAAAAGACCCCAGATAGTGACGGTAATCTTGAGAAAGACAAACAAAGTTGGAGGGCGTATCATACCTGATATCAAACTGTACTACAAGGCTATAGTAATTAACACATCATGGCATGGGCATAAAAATAGATATATAGATCATGGAACAGAATAGAGAGCCCAGAAATAAACCCATACCTATACAACTAATTAATCTATGACAAAGGAGGCAGGAATATGCAATGGGGTACAGTCTATTCAATAAATGGTGTTGAGAAAACAGATCCATGCAAAAAAATGAAACTGGACTACCATCTTACACCATGAACAATAAACTCAAAATAGCTTAGTCTTCAAAGACCCCAAACCATAAAACTCGTAGAAGAAAACATGGCAATAAACTTTCTGATATTGTTCTTAGAAATATTTTTTCTGATATATTTCCTCAGATAAGAGAGACAAAAACAAACAAACAAACAAACAAATGCGACTACATCAAACTAAAAAGTGTTTGCATGGTAAAAGAATCATCAACAAAATGAAAAGGCAACCTACTGAATGGGAGAAGATATTTGCCAACAATACATTTAATAAGAGGTTACTATTCAAGGTTTATAAAATAAATACAACATAACACCAAACAAAGAATCTATATAAAAAATGGGCAGAAGGCCTGAGTAGACATTTATCCAAAGAAGATATATGGATAGCCAATATACATATGAAAAGATGCTCAAAGTCAGTAATCATCATAGAAATGCAAATTAAAACCACGATGAGATATTACCTCATACCTGTCAGAATGGCTACCATCAATAAATCAAAAATAAGAGGTATTGGTGAGAAAGTGGAGAAAAGGGAACCTTCATAAACTATTGGTGGGATTAAAAAATTGGTGCAGCCACTATGGAAAACAGTATGAAGATTTTCTAAAAAATTAAAAATAGAACTGCCTTATGACCCAGCAATTCCACTTCTGGGTATTTATTCAACAAAATTCAAAACACTAATTCAAAAAGATATACGTTCACTGAAGCACTATTTACAATAGCCAAGATATGGAAGTAACAAAAGTGCCCGTCAATAGAGAGCTGGATAAAGAAGAAGTGATACATATATACAATGGAATATTACTTGGCCACAACAAAAATGAAATATTATCATTTGCAACAATATGGATGGACCTAGAGGATATTTTGCTATGTAAAATAAGACAGAGAAAGACAAATACCATATGATCTCACTTTTATGTGGAATCTAAAGAATAAATTAAAAAACAAAACAGAAACATAGATACAGAGAACTGGAAGAAGGACTGGGGAACTGGATGAAAAAGGTGAAGGATTTGAGAAGTACAAATTGGTAGTTACAAAATAGTCACAGTGATGTAAAATATACCATAAGGAATATAGTCAGTAATATTGTAATATGTATGTATAGTGCCAGGTGGGTACTAGACTTATTGGAGGATCACCTCATGAATTATATGTCTAATCACTATGCTGTATACCTGATACTAATATAAAATAATATTGAATGTCAATGTTGACTATAATTGAAAAATTAAAAAAAAAATAAATGTGATGACATTTGAATCAAAATTTGGTGGGATGATTTAATTATCCTCTTTATTCTAGAAATTTACCAAATCCAAATGAAAAAGAAAATACCAGTACCTACCAGAATAACTAAATAAAAATTGAATAATTAATTTTGATTTCAGTTCTATCAGCTGTCTGGAAAGTTATAGCTTCAGCCACATGCATCATTATAATCACCACTCTTCAAAACTTTGCACCAATGCAAAATGGTTTTTAAAGACTATTTGTTTAGACTATTTTTGAAGTGTCTCAAAGTATTTTCTATTTAGTTGTCTTGGTCAACAATACACAGCAATTAAAATACAAGTTAATATGTGAAATATATAATTAACTCACCATTAATATTCGAAAGTAGTGTATCATACTTCATTCTCTGACAAGGGATATTCATTAGGCAAGTAAAATATATATTGAGAAACTATTATGGTAATCACAATATATTAAAATCAAATAACACAATAGATATCTATATCTCCATGATTCTTTCTGGGAAACCTATGCATTCATATTAAAATTAATTAGAGGGGGATGAAGAAAGAAAGAGAGAGAGAGATGCCACATTTCAGAAATAGTAGTAAATTTGCTAATGTTCGAATTTCAGATAATACAAATTCAGATTTGTTAAAGCTTGAATAAATTTTATATTTTGGTCCTGAAACTGCCTTATGACGTATATTTAGAGTATATAAAGCCTACAAAAAGAGATTATTTGAATATAATCCTAAATTTGTGATAAAATACAGAGCAATCTCAATCCTACTAGAAAGAATATTCTAATGATAGTGTTTTCGTTACTTTAAAAAGAGTAGGTAAAAATGTAAAATAAATAAAATTTGTGCAACATACTATACAAGAGAATGTTAAAAAATATATAAACATAATATATGTCATTTATAATATGCTACACGTAATTATATATCTAAATTACATATACATGTGGACATGGTTCCATAGTGTAGCAGTTAGCACGTCTGCTTTACATGCAGAAAGTCCTGAGTTCACACCCCAAGTTCAGTGGAATCATGGTCCATCATCTATGGCCATGATACCCTGAACAAGCCCGATGTCTGATCTTGGAAGCTAAGCAGGGTTGGGCCTGGTTATAACTTGGATGGGAGACCACCTAGGAAGACCAGGTGCTGTAGGCATAAATAATAAAAAATAAGTAAACAAAATGAATTATATATACATGTCATGCATAATTGAATAGAGAGATGATAGATATATAGAGAGATAGAGATATATTTCTAATCTGTTAAGCAATTTTTGAAAATAAATTTTAAAAGTCTCCATGTGAATATTCAGATCAAATTTTAAATCCAAATTCTACTCTTCGCACTATTGACTCTACATTATTATTTATTTGTTACTAGCACTCATTTTATAAATTTGTGTAATTTACAACTCACCACAATAATTGATTTGAAGATTATGCTCATAAACCATTAGTGTATTTTTTTAAAAAACTATTGCTTGTAGACATTGAAATAAGATGGCTTGTATTTGAATACCTGCTCACAGTTCCCCTGATGTGTGAATTTGGGCAAATATAGAACTACTATTTAAAATGGCAACAACAAAATAATGATTTTTTTTGTAAATTAAAATATCATAATTGATGGTGCTTAGGAAACTGATTCTACTACAGCACTATTTTTTAAGTGCCCTATTTAATTGATTTTAAAAAATAATTCTGTTTTTTTAAAACTTAGTTTCTTTCACAGGTATATATTATTAGTAAAAACATTTTCTATATTTTGGCTTTTGGTTTTCACAAGCTGCTAATTAAATCAGCACCTGTTTAATTTCATAATACTGAGCCCTGAAGACTGGTTATAGTATTGATTGTCCACCTGAACTTGAGGACTTCCTTCTGGATAGTGACTGTGTACACTCCTGATGCTTACATTCATTTACATATCACTCAGGGCAATAGTTCTGGTGGCGAGTGTGACTTTGTAAATAAATTAAATTAAAACTGTTACTCACTTTATATATTAAATTGGACCATGTTTCTTATTCAAGAACTTTGACCTTGAGATATCTTTCCAGTTGGGAGAGAAGCCTTAAGAGGAGTTTGTAGGATAAAATAAAAGGAGAAAAAAAAGTATATTGGTGGTGGGGGTGGGCGAAGCAAGCAGGGTGTCAAGGCAGTGGAAAATAAGAGTACAGGGTAATCTGAATTATCCTCCACTTGCTTAACAGATCAAAGTTAAAGTCATAAAATGAAAATACCAAAATAAATATGCATTCCACGGTGGACAAAATCTAACTTATCTTAAACTGGAAATACAGTCTTTAAGTATTATAGAGTTAATAAAATATTTATAGTGATGCGTCAATAGGGCAGAGCTTAATTTAATCAATTGGAAGTTATTGTATAATTAGAAATGTGCTGAACTATCAGTTAAATCTGAATGATACCTATAGTTTTAAAATCAATTAGCCATGGGAAAGCAATAATTTAGAGTGATATTTCTGTGCAAAATGGCCTGGTATTCTGGTTTCACCATCACCCTTTCCTTCCTCCCTCCTTTAATCTCTCTCTCTCCGTCTCCTCCTCCAGTTGACATAGTGACCTTACTTCTCCTCTCTCAAAACCTGCAGTGTACTGGTGTTCAGGATACTGAAATGCTTTCTCTTTCTAACTAATCTGACTTAGTTTATAGATATTTCCAGAGAGAAAATTTAAAAAAAATATTAATAAAGACAATGAGTGAAATAACAGCTATTAATATTTTACCAGTACTAAATAAGATTGTCATTAAAGGGTATTTTTCCATCAAGCAGGAAAAAGGAATGTACTCAACCCAGTAGTTGGTATAAAGTCAGTTTAGGAAAGCTTCAGTTCTATATTCCAGTAGTGAAGCGAGAATGAACAGAAGAGAGTTTTTTAAATATTCCTCTTAATGTTAGTCTTGACTGACTTCCAAGTTACCACCAGTGATATAAATCAGCCTGTTTAAGTGTTCAATCCCATACAATTACTACCCTCTCATCAATTATCTGTATGTGTTCTATATACATGGTAATGTGTTGGCTGCATGTAATGTCCTAGAGTATGGTTTGCTTGTAATAATTTTTATGTGAATCCTGTTAAGCCATAATTTGAGTTCAAGTTTCAATGTCTGGCAAGGACATTTTATTATATATTGCTTTTTTTAAAATCATAGTTGTTTCTACGATTATGGTCTTGTACTTTTGGTAAACTCACAAGTGTTTATACTTTTTTTGAGAATACTAAGTGAACCATGTGGTGGCTGGAGTAAAGCCTCCACAATATGGAAGTACAAGTAAATATCTGTGGAATTTTTTCCTTTTATATTGAGACTTTTTATATTGAGATTTATATCTTTACTTCCTGTATTCATTTTGAGATAAAATTAAGGAGATACTTGTCAATTCAAATCTGAAGATATAAAATAATTATCAGTGCAAATGAACAATGTATTTTAATAAACTTTTAATTTGAGCTGCATAAATAACATGAAAAGTAAATTGTTTAAAAAAATCAAATAAAGACCACATTTTTTTTGTTTTTAGAAATGGATTAAGATCAATCAAAGAGTAAATATGAACTCAGTGTTGTTCCATGGTAGATGAACATCAAATACTCAGTAACTAAATGATTATACTGGATCGAATAGTGGCCCATTAAAATTCAAGTCCACATAGAACCTTGAAATAAAACCTTATTCATGTTTAGGCCTTTTGGAGATATAATTAGGTGAATAGAAGAACATATCAGATAAAGGTGGACCCTAAATTCAATAACTGGTATCTTATAAAAAGAAGAAAGGACACACACACAGACATACAGGAAAGAAGGAGAGCATAGATCGGAGGGATGCAGTTGTCAGCCAAAGTAATGCCAAGGGTTGTTGACAACCACTAGAAGCTAGGAGAGGAGAACGGAAAAGAATATCCCTCAAGCCTTTAGAAGAAACCAGCTCTGCCAATACCTCGATTTCAGACTGTCTGAAGTGTGAGAGAATGAATTTGTTTTAAGCTTCCCAGTTTGTGTTAATTTTATTAAAACAGCCTTAGGTAATTAATGCAATGTATAACTCTGAGAATTACCTCTCCTTAAAAAAAAACAACAAAAAAAACAAACCTGTCTACTATTGCATTTTGCTTAGAATCTAGAGATAAAATATAATACATACATATCTATGGATAATATGCACACAGACACTATGCCAACAAAGCATGACTATCTTAAATATCAATATGTTACATATAAATAATAAAAGCAAGAAAGTTTCCAAGGATTGAACACTATGGCTCGAGACTGAAAGTGGTATTTGAGTTTTATCTTGAGGGATGATTAGGACTTGCAAGGAGGTAAATTAGAGAAAATTTCAAGTTTGGTACTGTAGCGAGCAACAGCATAGATTATAAATGTGATTAAAACATAAGTAACATATGAATGTTATGCTTACACGATATTATATGGTGTAATGTACAGACAATGAAGGTGTCAATGACACGATGAAACTATTATTTTAAAAAATATTCTCTCAACTCATCTTTTTCCCACCTATATTTATAAGTCTAAATATGGTTCAGTGTTCATGGCACAGACGACAACTTTCTCAATGTCCTAATTCCTTGTTTCCCTCAATTCAAATTAAGCTGCTTCTTCCCTGAGCAAATTCATCTACGCTTTTCCAACTATATTTAACTTTATCATTTATGTGTTATAATAGTGTCATGGTGTGTTTATGTACATATTATGCCACTGCTATTTGATTTCAAACTTGCTGGAGTAGTTTCAACGTGTTTGCACATTTTTTATCTGGAACACAGCAAAATACCTTGCAGACATTTGGTGCCTATTAAGCTTTTAAAATGAAATATTATCTTTATCTATATTCGTATCTATTTAAATTTATTGGCAATTTTATATTTGTATCTGTAGCTTGAAAAAACACTGTAGACAGACCTTTTTTGTATATTTAAAAGAGAACTGGTATACAACTACATTTGCAATTGAGTGTTAGAAAAACAATGTACAGCATATATCGGAGTGAGACTTTTTAAAAGAGCATTTAGAGCAATTAATCTCCGACATCTAGGTATGCTGAATTCTGTGTTAAGTATGGTTGGAATGCAAGGTGTAGAGCAAGTTTTTCATGAAGCAACCTGATTACTTTTAATTTTAACTAAGGCTGAATTTATATTCACCATTCACAAATCTTGCCATGAAATTTCAGCAGAGGCAAAAAAAATACAAGTAATTACAAGATATTTTAATATGTATTGCTAACATATTTCTTGTTAACATATTTATTGCTTTTAAAATTTTATTTTATTTGACAATTCTGTGTAACTCAATGTTATATATTGATAATCTGAATGCAGTAAAATGCTGAAATATGGACTTTAGCAAGTATGCTTCCCTATTCAATTTGAAAGGGCTTGGCTTTTTGTTTCCTACAAATACAAATAACAACAAATACTGGAGAGCAGACTGTGTATATCAAGGGTGTCATCATTCAGCCTATTATAGTAACGAATGAAACATGGTTTGATTACGCAAAGTTAAATTTTAAGTAGATAATATAGTGATTACACAGATACTTTGAATAGCTTTTGGGGAAAAAGAATAACCTAAAACGATTGTTTTATGTTTTTTGCTGCATTTAAACTTTACTCCTGGAAATTATCTGAGAGAACAGATATTGCCACATATATGTTAGGGCTTAGTTTCTGCCCTTAGGGAGATTTTCTTGAGGACATTTTACCAGTCCAAATAAAGAAGCTAATGAAGTTTTCCACTTACATATTCAGAGAGGTGACTCTCATATTATTCTTCCCATGGGCCTCACAACAATTCTGATGAGTAGATTTCTTCTGAAGTCATCACACTCCAGTTTCCCTTTGCCAATTACTCCCCAGCATCTCATTGTATATGCCTGGCAATCTGCCAATTATTGAAGGTGGCTTTTGGCTTTTGTTAAATGTTCACTTTTTCATCTTCAATAAGATTCATATTCTTTGCCTAGACATCAACAAATTATCATTCCTAATAACTGTCATACTTAACACTTTTCTCTCACATTAACTATATCTACAATTTTATTTATATCTGCATGCTTCATGAGGTTAAATTTAAAATGCATATTCATTGTAATTTGATAAAAATAAATTTAAATTATTCTCCCATTTTAAATAGGTAAATTGATTCCATTACTCCTAATTATATCTAGTATCCTGCACTAATCATCTCCCTAACTGAAAGGCTAGTGTAATACTGTGTTTGTTATTTTATATATACCAATATATTATTTTTTAACTTATTTCTTACTCCTGGCTGTTGGAATAAAACTGATTAAATATTTTTATCTCACTTAATACTAAATAGATGCCCCTCATAAAAAAAAAATAAAAAACAAACAAAAACAGGAAGGAAACACAAATACGAGATAAAAGTTTCAAATTTCTAAATATGTTTTCTCTACTGAGACACTGGGTTTGAAATATTTAGTCAGAGAAATTCAATTAATTATTGAAAATATCCTAGATATTAAAAGTATGTTTATTATATTATTAATATTGGTACAAATCTTCTTTGAACACAAAACATAATATTGAATCTCAAAATGGTGTCAACTTCAAACGTATGATATTTTAGAGCAAAATAGATTATACATATACAATTACAAACTTAAAGCATATTTTAAACTTTTATATTGTAATGTTATTTTATCTTATAGGAGCAGTAATAATCTATTTGTATATAAGAATCACTTGGAAAGATCATTTAAATCACAGATTTTGGGGCCTCAACTCTCAGTCATTTTGAATTAGTAGATTTAAAGTGAGGAATAAGAAAACAATATTTTTCACAAGCTAATCACACAATTCAAAGTAGGTGTTGAATAAAGCAGAAAATGCAATCAGATAGGGGTATATTTTATGTAGTTTCACATATTTTGAATTTTATTGACAGTTCAATCTTATTTTAAGGAAGTCAAGGGAGCTGATTACCTATGCCAGGCTATTTTAAAAAATCCCTTGCAATTAATATGGGAACTTATATTTTTTTCTCTATGAGTTAGAAAAGTAAATCTTTGCCATTTGTGCATATGAAATGTATAGCATCACTTTTATTTTCTTTGTTATAAACTTATGGAGTAACTATCTGAAACTCAATAACAACATAGCTATAATCTTCATCATAATTAGCTTGATAATATTACTGTCACGAGAATGTGTTACATGGAAAGCTATTTAGTTGTTGTACAAGAAAAATGGAAGGGAAGATAGGAGGGAATGGGCAGAGAGCCTGTGATTAATTAAATTTAGGAAATTTGTGAGAAACAAGAGATTACTTAGTGGACCATCACCTACTGTAAATGTGGGCAAAAGTTCATTATCTCATGCAATATAAGATTATTAATATGTGTTAAATATTCCTTGAATTGTGAGTTGTCATTGTTGATATTCTATTAAAACAATAGATCCTTTTGTGTTCGTTTAACTAGAATTAAAGTCATTATTTTCTCTTTAACCTGCAATTGACAGGAGTACATTTTAGCCAAAGGGTGGTTAGGAGGGCAATGTATGTTCTAGTATATGAACTATTCTAAGAATTGATTGTATTTATTCTGCAGTAGAAAGTTATGATGAGCAAGTTATTTACTAAATGATATAAAATGTAATGGCTACTAATGTGATGATAGCCTTAATAGTGTTTCCGATTTTATTGAGAAAAGCATGTAACTAGGGTTGAAACAATTAGTCTTGTTTGTCTTTTCTTTCCTAACATTGAAAATGTCATTTTACTGTTACATCAAGCTTAATTTCTGAATGAGTAGTAAAGGTCATAATGTTTCACCTTTAAATAAGAATTTTAGGAAGAAAATATTCCTAGGCTTGGTTAATGGCACATCAAAGCTGAATAACTTAGCCGGATGATTTTAAATGTCTGTAGCTATAATTAAGGTTTTGGAAGTTCATTAGTGTGTTTTGTAATAACAATGTAGAATAGATATGAATTTACTGTGAATCTTTCTTCTAAGAAAGGACAATTTATTATTATTAAAGTTGACGTTTATTGTGCTAATCAACGTGCAAAGAACCTTCAGAAGTAAAATAATTGAATGCATATAAACCTGTATAAAGTTGTTTCTATTACCACCCCTATTTTACAGGTGGGGCATAGACAAAATGTACAAGTAACTTTCTCAAATTAAATAACTAATAACAGAATGTGAAACCAGGTGTTCTTACTCTATTATGTAATATAAAGTCAATGATTCTACGCAGCAATATAGATTCAATTAATCTAGTTAGCATTTTTACGAACAATGGGTGCATTTAAAATTAAATGTGTAAATTTCCTCTACATAAATATTTGTTTTTATTTCCGGTTTTGAGGCCTGTCTTTAAAGATAGTGAGTTAAACTTAAACTATATTATCCTTTGATTTTTACAATGCTTTATTTCTAAAAGCAAATGCTATTCTCTAGAGATAGCTAACATTTCTGAAAATATGACCGTCCTTCGCATAAATGGTAAGTGGTTGTATTTTCTGCCAATCATTTTTATCTTTGCAGTGTAAGCTAAAGGTGATATGGCTTATTGTAGAAGATGAGGGTCATCATGAAAATGAATTTCAATATTCTTTGAAATGTGTGAGCCATCAATTCTGAAGAAAAGCCTTGAGCATGAATGATAAAATCATAAATTTTCTTGCAATCTGTTCTTTGTATAAAATAAAAAGAGATAAATGTAACTATAGATTATATATGATGTCATTAATAATGCAATGTATTCAACCCGATGAGGAAAAAAATGTTTGATGTGTTGATGAGAATATATACTCTAGTTTTATTAAAATTTATATTAAAATGTTGAAGAAACAGAAATCGAGGACATTCAAATTGTAATTGATATGTAATAACAAACCAAGTATAGCTGATCAATAATAGAAAATGTAAACAACAGAATTTAAGGCAAAAATATGTAGTTATTAATACTATAGATCACATAGTCTACATTGAGAGTTACCCACTGTGACAAAATTTGTTGAATTCAGTAAAGTATTAGTTAATTTGCTGTTAAACCCTATAAATATATCATCATCACAAATATACTATTATTTCAGGAATCTCCTCACTCACCACTTGAATAATCCATTGCTCAATAATTATTTACAACTTAGATGTGTCTAATATTTTCCTGAAGGCTGGAGAGGGGTCGAATTACTCATCAAGTGTAAGATACACTTGGAAAAAATATCAACTTATTTGTGAAACAAAAACTTAGATGGAATAAATACAATAAAGATTAAAATAATTATATTTAATTAAGCATCAATAGTTAGGTAATAATAAAGCAAAACATGTAAAAGAATTTCACAGGCACATGAGAGCTCTGCAGGTTGTCATGGAAGGAGGTGAGAGCAGAGTTTATTTGCTGTGCCATCTTGACTCCAGAGATTTTCTTTTTCTGCACCCAGGTGTCTGTCTACGCCACGCATTCGTGTATTGCATGTGGATCTTATGCATATGTATCTTAACAGTTTTCAGTAGCCCTAGTATGAAAATTTCTGCATCCCTTTTTTGTCTCTAAAAGGGATATTATCTTCATGTATAAAATGACAGCGACATTATAATTTTTACAACAGGTTTGCAGAAACATGGGAAATAACATTTATTGGGAAGTTATGTTGGAAGATGGAAAGTGAGCTTCCTTTTAATTCTCAAAGCAATACTATGAAATATATATTCTTATTTCCATTTTATGTTAATAAATTTTTAAAGGTGTTGACTAATTGTCCACGGGTAAGCTAATTTACATGTTGTACATAACACTGCTGGTAAAGTGATGGTGGTAAAATTAAACAGTATTGTTGACTACAAAGCAAACAAACAAAACACTGTTTCTACACTATTCTATTGTATATCTATATTATTCTGTGTCCCAAGTGTTTTTTCAATATACATCTTCTCTTTTTTATATGTATTTATAGCATATTTGTCATTTTGATTTTTGCAGAATAAAATAATATAAATATATTTCAATTAAAACCAATAATACATGAACAGTCAGAAATATAAAATGATTTGATTAACAATCAACTATTGTGTACTGCATATTAATATAAAAATAGCTTTTATGAAGAATGTGGGATTACTAGTAGAAATTTTGTATCTTTATGGGTGAGACGGCTTCTAAGGTGGCTACTGTACTTCCAGTGTTTACAAAAGACATAAATTCACAGGAAATAAAATATTAAAAAACTAAATAATTACTAAATGACTAATGGTAGAAAATGATATTTAAAGGAGAAAAATATCTCACTGTATTGTGGTTCTATCTAGCTTCAAAAATAAATTTTGACAAAATGTAAATTATTTGACTAGGTATAGGTGACCACAAAATTAAAGGACAGGAAAACAAGAGAACACAAAGAAATGAAATTTTAAAATGACATTTTAAGACTTTAAAATTAGAACAATTCAGCTAGAACAAATTTTCTACAGACAAAAAGCTTAGCAAGGAGATTTTAATTTTATCCTGGACAAGTTAGAATACTAAGACTCTCTTTTTGATTTTTTTTGTTATAGTTATTATTTATTAAACACAAATATTAAGTATATTTGGTTAAAACCTTCGCTTCTTTCCACCACAACTCCTCCCATCATACTACTTAGTATGTCCGGTAATATAACATGGAATCTGCATTTTGGTAACTGATAAAAGGGAGATTAAGTAGGAGATGCATTTATTATATGTTTAGTGGAATACATTTATATGAATTGGAATCGAGTCCTTCTATATCATATTTTTTAATCTGTCTGCTGAAGTAATGGTCTCACGAAGTTCTAACACTTGTTGTCAAAACTCACCTACGTTGTGAAAGAACAGAGCCTGAATCAAGATCGTGTCGCACTGTGTATTCTATTACACTAAGCATTGAAAATACGTGGATAGAAGAAAAAGCAAGATGGTAATTGTTCAGAATTGAATCCAGTCTGTGGCAAACTTATTAGATATGCAAACTTTTAAAGTTACATTTGACTTTCATTTTTGCTTAGCCACAATAGAATATTTCTCTTGACAGGAAGATACTTGATGATTCAAGATATACAATTATACATCATGTATGCAGTTGACCCTTGGATAACACAGGTTTGAACTGTGTGGGTCCACTTACAAATTTTTTTTTTTTTAAGTAAATATACAGTAGGCCCTCCATATCTCCAGGTTTGACATCCATGAATTCAACCAACCATGGATTGAAAACCATATTTTCAATCCACAGTTGGGAGTTCATCGACACAGGTGGCTGACTGTATACATTGTTCTATATCAGTTTGTATAAGAAAAAAAATCCTGTGTTTGCAGGGCACAAAACTGTATCATTACCACAAAATGTTAGTAGGTCTGTCTGTGAAGTAGGATGTTCTTTATATTCCCAAAAGCTGTAGAATATCATCTTAAGCCATGTGATATCACCAATTTAAAAAAACAAAAAAAATGTTTTCTTAACTAACCACAATAAAACAATAAATTAATCAATCTTGCTAATAGAACATCTCTGGTAGCATTTTATTCTCACTATAGAAAATAGAATAAAATTGTATATGAAGAGGCTATCAAAAGTGTGTCAATAAGCATTATTCTAGAAGTGTGTTTGGTAGTAACTTACACAAATATTAGGCAATATTTTTATTTTATGATGATTAGGGTATTTAGTAGTTTTTAAAAATGTATAACATTAAATTTATTTTCACATTTATTTTAGAAGACCCCTTTCAAATGAATAAACTTCAAGAAACACAAACGTGAGATATAAAACTAAAAGTGACAAATGAACAAGACAAATGATGACTCACTGACATGAACAAAAGTTTAGTGTTTACCAGAGGAAAGGGGGCCGAGATGTAGAAAAGGGTAAAAGGGGTCAGATTTATGGTGATAGAAGAAAATTTAACTTTGGGTGGAGAACACACAATGTAATATACATACAACATATTATTGAATTGGACACTTGAAACCTGTATAATTCTATTAACCAATTTCACCCCAATAAATTTAATAAAAAATATCTATAAAGAGGAAGTAAAAAATAAAAATAATAAGAAACACAAAACCTACATCCCATTCGTGACTGGACCTTAAGTTATAAAGTGCAGGTGAGATTTCCATAGGATGAGAATAAACTGGTAACAGCAGAGGGTTCATTGAAGGCGTCTGTCTGGAGTTGGACAGCCCAGTGTGAGAGTCCTCTTTGAGTTGCCCAGAGCAATGCTGAATGGTCACTGTTTGGCATCCGTGTATTCAGCAGAAGGAGCAAATGATTTGCTTCATAATGAATCACTAGGAAGAGTAATCCCCCACCACTTTTCCTTGACAACTACCTCGAATAGTTAGAGACACCAGATGGGATAAGCTTGTCAATACACAATTGCATTTTCCAGTCATTCAAGGGGTGGGAGTGAAGAGCAGTTTCATCTGATTTAAAAATTTGAAGTAATGTGATATTGCTCACCCTTGAGAACCAAATTTAAACTCATTAGATGTGGGAACCTGTCCAAGACCATGAACAATTTCTGGTTCTTGTACACGTGCTGGAAGAGTTTACACTATCTAGTTTTATAGCCAATCGATTTTGAGATAATAGCAAAGGCTTCGTTGAAGAATTGTCATGTAGAGGTGCAAGCAAATCTCAGAGAAACCACCGATTTGGCAAATTATAGGGAACAGAGAAGAGACTGCATTTGAAAGGAAATGCTTTAAAAAAATCCTTAGAAAATATATTGAAATCAAGGAAACGATGTAGAAGAAACAGGAAGATAATGTTTAAGGTCTCTGTTTCAAATGCTCAAATTATATTTTATAGAAGACTCAGAACAATTAGGTA
Organism: Pteropus medius; assembly: GCF_902729225.1. Taxonomy (NCBI): domain Eukaryota; kingdom Metazoa; phylum Chordata; class Mammalia; order Chiroptera; family Pteropodidae; genus Pteropus; species Pteropus medius. The sequence continues at coordinate 11,055,397 of NW_024351073.1, read as the reverse complement.
ACGGGCTTTTATTAATCTAACTCTCTCCTCCAGCCCTTGGACTCTGATTGGAGAAAAATGTTTCATCACACTGACTACTCTTATTTTTAAATTTCTGACCACTAACACACTGGGCCCTCAGTGCTAATTTACTACATTCTCTTTCTGCACCAATTTTCTCACCTAAATCATTCTTTCATACTCTTACGTGTCTTTAAATCCCCAACACTCTTCCCTTCTTTCTGTTAGCTAGTGCCTTTGCTTCCTTTTTCACTGACAGTATAGAATCACTTAAAATGAAATGATCTCAGTCATGCACCATGGCATGTATCCACACACTTCAGTCAGATTTAGCATCCTCTCTGGTTAATGCAAAGGGACTCTGTGCTCTCTGTGAGGGCAAGTTTGTCCATTTTTGCACTCAGTCCTATTCCTTTTCACTTATTCAAGAAGTATCCCCAGAAAATGTTTCTCTCTTCCATAAATTTTCTCTTTATTCTCTAACAGATTCTCTGTTAGATTATTCCATCATCAAACAGGTTGTACTTATTTATTTATTTAAAAAATGAATGAACAAAAAACTTTTTCATTAAATTCCACTTCTAGCTTCTACATTGTTACTCTTACTGTCATAACCCTTCTGTTAGGTAGCTGTCAGACATGAGCAACAGGGTGTGGCGGGGGGACAAAGAAATAGGGGTCCAGCCTAGAGACTACCCAAGGAACATCCTATTGGTAGTTAGAGAATCCCTCCTGCATCCCCAGAGACAAAGGACAGGAGAGTCATAGTCTCAGCTGGCCTAATCCGATTATAGACACCTGTGCAGAAGGTATTACCCTAATTTGCCCATAATTTAAGCTTCATTATAATACCATGCCTGGAAGTTCATGAATCTAATCATAACAAACTGAATTCTGGGTACGCACACGTGCACTAGGAAAAGTGCTATATAATGGCTAGGTATCAATCAAAATGACTTCACTTGCCAATCATCTAGGAATGCCTTTGGAACTACCAGTCACGGCCCAAATATAATGCAGACATTCTCATTTCTGGGTCCTTTTGTGGCCTCTTCTGGCCTTTTTGTGGACCCTTTGTGTTGGTTATTTTGGTAACAGCACTTGGTTACTATTCTTCACTGGGACCATGTGCCTCCTTGGGGCATTCTTTTTCTTTCTAAAATACACTTTTATAATATAATATTTTACAATATAAAATATAATATACTAAAATGTACTTTTAAGAAATCTTTTCTAAATCTCACTGACCTGTGATTCTTCACTGCGTCCATGAGGAAAAACGGAGGAAAAATGCTGACTATACATCTGTGCCGCTGTAATCCCTCTCTGTCCCCTCTGCCGTTGGGGCGACACCGAACTGTGATTGGCCCCAATGGTAACATTTCTTTATTTTTTTGTCGCTCAAATGCATCAAGAATTATCTTACCTCAGGACCTTTACCTGTGTTCTAAATTCAACCTGCAATCCCTTCTACTTGATAACGATAGGGTTCTACATCTAGATCACTTTCACCTCCTTCACATTTCTCCCGAAATGTAATCTGATTATAGAGGCTTTCAATGAGGACCTTTTATAATAGACTACCCAGCTAAGTCTCCACATTTCATATCAAATCTTTCTCTATTTCTGTTCTATCTTTTCTCATAGTCCTTATCTATCTCTGACATGTTGCATATTGTCTGGCTCTTTCATTAAAATTTGAGCTCTATGAGAGGAGATATTTAAAATTTTAATGATTGATTTTTGCCAATGAAATATATAATCATAGATAGAGAAAATGACAAGTGAAAGGGAAATATTTGCCAAAAGTATAACAACTATTTCAGTGAAAAGACTAGTAGCTTTTCTAATTAAATTAGGTTGCCTTTTTAAATCAGTAGGAAATTCTGTAGTATCTTGGAAAACAAAATTTATAACTATAAGGTATGCACCAGTATAGTTTACACACCAGTTGGACACATTTTAAGTAGTTGTTAAGATCCAATGCTCATTAGAGTATGAGGAAAACAGGAATTACATATATACTTGATATGAATATAAACTGGAAAAGTCTCTTTAGAGAGCAATAGGGAGCGTCTATATTTCTTTCAACCAACATATTCCATTTTTGCCGGTCTACACTAGAAAAATAACCACATATGTATCTGTAGATTATATGTAAATATTTAAAAATATTTTAAATGGGGCCTGCATACATGCATGAATTATACAGTTAGAAATAAATTTTAAAAATAAATACATTCAAAGGTAAGAAGAAAGAGAAGGAAGTAAGAAAGAAAAGAAGGAAAGAAGGGAGGGAGGGAAGGAGGAAGGAAGAGGAATGATCACATTCTTGCTGTGGTCCATTATATCTTTAGAGACAAGCACTAAATTGCCAGGGTAGCACAGTTACTCCTGAATATCTTTGCCTCATAAAGATGGCAATTTCTTTGTGCACTACACTCACGATGATAGACCATAGCTAGTGGTACAAAAGTCAAGCTGTGCTTCAAATTTTGACAAGTCCAAGAGAACTCTGGTGGTGGCGGGGGGTGGGGCGGGGGATGTATCTGATGTTGTGAAGGTGCTCTCCCCTGCTTTTGTTCTAGAATCTACCATTGGAACTCAGTGGAAGAGACAAAAGTACTACTGAGCATGAGTGCTGTAGAAAAATCAAAGTAGCAGAACTTTTATTTTCCATATGATAAAGAATCTTAATGATTTTTAAGAAATTTCTTTATAAGTTGGTGGGTCTTAATTTGCATCATTATGTTGCAATGCTTTAAAAACAACTTCAGATTTAGGTCTTAACAATATATGTAAGTCAGGGTTCTCCAGAAAAAGAAAACGAACAGAGCTTAAAGGGTTTGTATACATAGAAAAATATGTAAGAAATTGTCTCATGTGATTAGGGAAGTTGAAGACTCAGAGATCTGCAGGGTGGGCTGGAAAGCTTTGGACCCTATCTACAGTTAAGCCCAAAGGTTGTCTGCTGCAGATTTCTATCTTGCTGGAGAGAGATTAGTCATTTTTTAAATACGAGCCTTCAACTGATTTAATGAGGCCCACCTATGGAGAGCAATGTCCTTCACTCATAGTCCACAAATTTAAAAGTTTATCTCATCCGAAACACTCTCACAAAAACATCTAGAATAATGTTTGGCCAATAGCTGGGAACCATGACCCAGCCAAGTCAACACATTAATTTAAATATCCCACTATAATGAAATTAACTTAGTCTTAGCCTTGATGAATGCCTCTATGATTAAAAAAAAAAAAAAAAAGCTTAGTACTTATGCACAAGCTAAAAACTTTTTCTCTAAGTATTATTACTTAATATTCTAAACCAGCTTGAGTTTACTATAGGTTATAAATCTTTCCCCAGAGAAAGAAAATCCATAGTCTTCTTACATTCTCACACTCAGTAGAGACCCCATACATATCAAAGCGAGACTACAATGCATTATGTAGCATATAAATTTATACTCTCATTTTATATTTTGTTTTCTCTAAAGTGACATATAGTAGCTTCTAGTCCAAGACATTCTTTAAAAGCAACATTTTTGCAGATGTAAGAGAATGATATAATTGATTCTTTGCTGCATATTGAAATACAGATGTGTTTTGTGCACTAAAGCAATATCCACTGATTTTCTTCACTAGGAGCTACAACCTAATATAAAATAGGGTTTTAAATGTATAGCTGCTGGCTCTATGAATAACCAGGAAAAGATCTATAGTGGTATTATAAATATTCGGTTGTCCTATTTTGGACGTATGTTCACAGTAGAATGGTAAAAAAGGTATAGATATAGTAAAAAAAAAAAAGGTATTATTTCTTATATGAGTTAAGTCTTCCATTTTATATATGAAGAAATTCACCACAAAGTTTAAGTATCTACCATGTTAAACTTTCATTGACAGAACAAAACTCGTATATAATACTAGCCTATTAATGTGATACTAGTCTCTGGACTACAGAAATAAACTGCAATCACTTACATAACCACAAATAAGAGCCATAATTTTTTCAGGATTTTATTATTTGAGCTGGATTTTTTTTTATATATAGAAAATGAAACTTTACAGAAGAAATTAAGTTCAAGTTAACCCTGTCCCTGTCCCTGTTCCTTTCCTTTCCTTCCGTTATCATTTCAAATGAATGTTTACCTTTGCATTTTACACACACACACACATACACACACCATATATATACATACAACTCAGAAAGTAATTTGGTATTATTAAGTGATTTTTATATTTTCATATTTGATATATAAACGTAATTGTGCAGTGTGTTTTTTATGGCTCAAAATTACGTTTCTCAGATTAGTATCAATATAGATTTTTATCAAAATTATTAATTTGAATTATGAAATTTTTTATCCATTTTCCTATTTTCAATGATTTATATTATAAACGGTATTATAAACACGCATATACCCTTTAACTTCTGCAGCTACAAGTGGCTACAAAGCTTCCAGGGTGGTATGCTTTGATTTCTTTCTTTTTATCTTTTGGGTTTCTATTGTATGTTTTTTTTTTTCCAGTTATCATGAAGTTTACATTAATTATCTTCTTAATATAACTGTCTATTTTAACCTGATAACAATTTAACTTCCATCTCATACAAAAATTCTACCCTTACTCCTTTCCTCCTTATTTTATCTTTTCGATTTCATAAGTTACCTCTTTTTTTTATATTGTGTCTATTAACAAATTACTCTAGCAACAGTTATTTTTAATGCTTTTCTCCTCTAAACCTTTATACCAGAGTTAAGTGATGAACATATCGCCATCTGACAAAATTAGAGTACTATGAATTCGAGTATAACTTACTTTTAGCAGTTATATCTGCCCAGGGACCTGGATTCTGCGTTCACAGGAGCCAACCAGCTGCTGGGGAGCACTAGGGCAAGCTCAGTGTCTTGATCCATGGGGCCGGGTCTGGTGGGTACCAGGCCAGGCCTGGTATCCGGTTTGGCGGGAGTTGCCCTGGAGACTGGGGCCGCGGAGGGCGACCAGGCGCCAGCAAGTCTGGAGCCGGGCGCACAAGGGTCATCCTGGGGCCTCACAGTTACCCCGAATGTTTGATCCGCCTTGGCCAGTCTGGCACTGGGGCAGGCTGCGACCCCAAGCCCTGGGAGCCAGACTTGAGGCCGGGGCCACAGGGCTGGCTTGGCGTTTGGGCAGCCTAGGAGCCTGGAGTGGCAACAACCTGGCCCGGGTGTGCGCGTTGGCCTGGCGCCCTGGACCTGGCTGGTGCTGCAGTGAGCCGAGAGCCTGGGGTCGCTGTCGCCGGCCTGGCGTGTTGGGCCGGGTCGGGAGCTTGGTGCCAAAGGGCCACCCAGGCCGTGGCAGCCGTCAGAGCTGGGATGTCCTGGGCACCTGTTCGAGGAGTCAGCAGGCACTGAGGTGAGCTGGGAGCCGGGATTCACATCAGCCCAGAAGCGGGAGCCTGCCTGACCCCGGGAATTGGGGGGCGGGGGCGGGTTGAAGGGCGGCGGCCTGGGATAGCTGGAGCACGCCGGGAACCTGGGGCCATGGGAGTCACCTGTAGCCATGGGAGTCACCTGTGGCCACGGGAGTTGGCAAGCGCTGCAGTGGATCTGGGATGGCTGGGTTCGCGGGGCCCGCTAGGAGCCTAGTGTCTCCAAAGCTGCCTGGGGCCGCATAGGCCACCTGGAGCTTCTGGAGTTGCAGACGCATGGGTGAGCTCGAGGCCTGGGTTTGTAGGAGCATCTTGATACGGAGCTGGCTGGTGGCAAGATGGGACAGGGCCTGGGTTCGCGAGAGTTCCTAGGGAGTCATCTAGAGCCATCGAGTCGGTCTGGTTCCTCGGTGAGCTGGCCCTGGGGACCCCTGTGAAGTTGGGTTCCCACTTTACTGGCTTACTCCCACTAATAAGGTGTCTGTCTTTGGGCTGGCTTGCCTGGGCTTGGGGGACAGGTGATGGGGGTAACGCTAATCTAATGATCCTACCCTCCTCTACGCAGCTTTTATTGTTTCTGTGCTTCAGCCAGGTGCTGTCCTCCCTCACCTGGAATCCTTGGCTCTTGTCAAGGTATTGTTGTTCCAATCAAGTTGTTCCAATTGATGTTTCTGGGGTCACAAACGCTGGAAATTCCTATGTTTCCATTTGCTGACATCATTCCTCCTTCTGCCTACTTTATATATTCAAGTTTTGATGACTATTTAGTTATTTGAGGGGCAGGGAGAGGACTGTTTGAATACTGTGGTATTATATCTTGCATAATTTTTATTTTATAATTCCTACCATAACTATAGCTAAATTCTCTTTATCATCCCCACTATATCTCTCCTTTTACATAATTAGTCATAGTTTTATTTTATACTTTTTAAAAAAGAAACAAAATATAAAAGGCAACAAAAAATGATTTTATAGCTATTTTGAGAGAGTCAGGAAAGACTAGTGTAATTTTAGAGAATTAATGGTTCTAGACTGGAAGAGAAGGAAGACATCTCTTTGCTTGTAAAGGGCATCATTTGGCAGTACATTATGGAAACCAAAACTCATGGTGCTAGAAGTCCACCTGCCTAGAATTCAATGCCAGTCCCTACTTCAGTTCCAAATATTCAGTTTCTTTATCTATACAAGGTTGGAGGTGATGTTTATTCCTCAAACACATGTTTTGAAAAATAAGTAAATGATGTAAATTCCTTAGGATAAACTTGACTCTGGTAAGCCCTCAATATTAGATAATTTTTTAATGTTGGGACAAGATGAGGCACAAGGTTAAGTTGTGTGGGTGAGTTTAAGGGCAGATTCAGAAAATCTAATGAAGTGTAATTCAGCATCGCTCAAATCTGTGAGACCCTTGGCCTAGTTTCTATGGAACACAGATTGCTTATAAGTAAGGCAAAGTTTCATCGGCATTAACTGATCTTGAGATAGAGAGAATTTTATCATTGTTGCAAGTAATGCATCGAGAGTGAAGGTCCTGTTGCCCTGTGTGTGACTGAGACCCTCCAGCATGTGAATTTGTAGAGAAGTTCAAGGATTGTGAGATTGAGGAATGCCAGTACTGTGTGGATGTTTTATGACATGGGAAGAAGGAACCGATATGATGTCTTGGAATTGGATTCCATGACAATGAATTTCCTTCTGATTCTTCTACTTTTAATAATGATTGGAAGGAGATTTGACTTAAATTTCTCTATAATAGCATATAGATACATAATATGGTGACAAATTTACACTCAATATTGCAGAAAAATTGCAGTTTTTAAGTTTCTGCTTAAGCGCCTTGAGCCTCAAGGCACTTTACCTTACTAATTAACTTGCTCTGGTCTCTTTGCCTCTTAAAAACCTCTTTGTTTTCCTGGGCTATAAGCCTGTCTCTCGGGGCACTTCCCATTATTGTTTTGTACTTGTTTTGTTTATAAGGTATATATAAATAATAGGAGGTTTGCCTGATTTTCTCTGTAACTGGAGAGTAATGTTGATGTTTGAACTCTGGTCTTTGCACTGTCTTATATGTAGTCCTAAATCCAATTGTGAGAATAGTCCGTGCAGGTCCCCCAGGGGCGGGGGGCGTCGCATTCTTGCGTGCTGAGAAAAGTTAAGTTGCTATCTTTTGATTCAAGAAAAGTCCTTTGGCCCTCTCTTGTTAGGTAGGTTGTCAGGCATGTGGGACAGGAGAATAGGCCCAGCTCTGTAACCATAGAAATCTTTGAAGGCCTTCCTTAAGGACCTCCCAGAAACACCTCCCTTTTAGGGTTGTAAATTACCCCAAATCCTAGAGCACCAAGGCCATAAAAGCTCTGGCTTAAACAGCCACAAATGCATGGGCAGAGAGTACTACTCTAACCTGCCTACAACCTCAGCCTCATTATACCATCATTACACCATGACTATGACTGGAAGTTCATGAATCTAATTATAACATACTGAATTCTGGGTAAGCACATGTGCAATAGGCAAAGTGTTATACAGCCACCAACTGTCAGTCAAGGTGACTTCACATAGTGATCATCTAGGACCTCCCATCATGGCCCAAATATAAAAAGACCTTCCCATTTCTTCATGGTTGCAGCTCTCTTGGCTGACAACCTGCTCCTCCCATGGAGTGTACTCTGACTTATCTTTTCACCTCCCACATTCCACAGGACTGTAGTCTTCCTTAGCATGGCCTGTCCCCTAAAATGTACTATCAATAAATCTTCTAAATCTCGCTGACCTATAATTCTTTGCTGCGTCAGCAGGGAAGAACTGAAGGACACCACACCACCCCCTGACCTGCTGCTGGGACGAGCTGGGTTTCACGTCACCCCAGTGGTAACACGGTTAACATACTTGACCTGCAGACCTCTGAATACACACTTTTCATACTTTTTTTGGATAAAGACCGACTACTTATTAGCTTTTATATTTGTTCCATTGCCCCTCTCCATAGGGCTCTCGGTAGGACAGTAGGCCTCAACTCAATGACTCCCTCCATCACTCACAGGTATATAGAATTTCTGTATCCACTACATACCACAATATTTAAAATACCTATATGGCTCGCTTTATATTTCTATATAAAATATAGGAGCTGAAATGAGCCATTGGTGTGCTGAATCTAGACGTTAACTCATTTGTCTTTTATTTACTCTATAACAAACCTCATTTCTTCCGTGGCTTCATCTGGTAGAATAAATAACTGGAAAAATATGTGTGTAAATATTTTATATTATATATAATTATACATATTTATTACTTTTTTTTTTAACTATGAGCATGCACAGATTTTATGGGCACCTAGGGTACCAGGAATTTCCCTACAAAGTTTCATTAAGGGATTTCATCATATGATTAAAGCAAAAGGTAACTGTTTGAAGGAGAATCACTGTTGAAAAATTTTAGCGTCATAGCCTGAAAGAAAAGAAGGCATGGAAGGAACTTATTAGCCATAGACATTTGACATCTTGGGCCCAAGCGAGAGTACGCAATTTATTTATTTATTTTACTGAGGTAAAATTTATAGAACAAAATTAACCATTAATCATTTTAAAGTGTATACAATTCATTGTAATTTATTACATTTACAGTGTTGTGGGACCATCACCTTCCAAGATATTTTCATTGTTCTAAAGGTTTTGAAGGCAGGCAAGCTCCTGCTCATGAGAGTTCCCATTTGCGCATGTGAGCCCATTTTGTAGTTTTAATTATGAGGGTGGTATGACCACAGTCATATTTTAAATGGCCAGTGTTTGTGGGTCAGAGAATTGTGTAGACACCACTCTTCTCACTGTTCTGTGTTTATACCTCATATTCGTAGATTCCAGTGCCACATGTCTTTGGGCAAGATGGTTGTATTACCACCACCTCTGTATTGTCTGTTCTATGTAACTAAAATCCGAAATATCTTTAAAAAATATATTTTTTTAATCCACAATATAAAATTAGTTCTTGGGCTTTTAGCTTGCCTACTACTTATTGAGTTTGTTCTTAATAACTCTTGCCTTTTCCACCCACTATACTCGTGTATGGTTCTTAAGACCACTAACTATATCTTAAGTCATTACTTTTAAACATCACAACATCTAGTCTCATGCCTTGAGTGCACTAGGAGAGCACTTTCCATTCAAGAAATGGACAAATATATATTCTGAAAAGAAATGTTCTGATTGAAAAAAAAATAAAGCAAAATGCTCGTTAAGATAGTTGTTCAAAATAATGATAATGCTAATGAAAAAAATTACAAGAATGATATTTTTGCCTAACGTAATCAACAACAGCTTTTATGGCTTGTTTGTTGTTTTACTTATTCTTTAGAATTTCTGCCTTAATTCTCACTATGTAAATTCAATATTTGAACTGGCATTTATTAAGGATTCCATTAATTAACTAAAACTTTATAAAATTTTAGTTTTATATAAATTCTACAATTTAAAGTAGTATACCCAGGTTTGCTATTTTCTACTTTAAGTTTCACAAAATAGAAGATAATATTAAAAATAAAAGATATAACATTAAGAGCAATTTATTTGAAAATGTTGCTATAGGAAATGACATGGATTTCAAAGTGAATAATTCTAATCCTTTGCTCTCAAAATGAGGATGATATAATTGTAAAGAGATAAGAAGGTATAAAGATAAATTGCTTAAAGGATAACACAAATTCCCTTTTGACATACAGTATTAATTTAGCAAAATATTATAGAATAGAAACAAAGCTTAACCGTAGTTATTCGGCATTCAAATAATAATAAAGAATTAAATAGTACTTACGAAGGGTAGTAAATAAATTATGAAAGAGTAAAGCGAAAGGTGTGAGAGAATTATTACTTATGTTTTTAGACAGAATGTTTCATGACAAGTGCTTGCTGAGTTTTAAAATTGTATGCCTATGGATTAAAAATCACTGAATTGTGAAGCTCAGGAATTACAACATAAAGTGAAAATAACCTTAGAGAATGAAGGCTGAAAATTTTAAAATTACTCTTAAAAACATTGATATTCATGCATATTTAAGTTCATAAGTAATGCATGAACAGTCATGTGAAAGTATCTGCCACATCCTCTAGTTTATGATGGTCAACTCAGCCCCTGCTGCGGCCACCTCCTTTCATTATAAATTCTGAAGCTAACAAAAATATATAAATGAGATGTTAGGATATAAATTAAAATTAAATAATTAGATAATAGCTCTAGAAATATGAAGGGTGGATATTGGACTCATTAAAAGGTGGAAAATGGTAACAATACATTGAAGTTCAAAATAAAAACATTCTGAAACATTTTTTAAATTTTTAATTAAACACTTTGGTGTGAAATTGGTTGATAAAATTATATAGGTTTTGAGTGTACAATTAAATAATACATCATCTGTATATTGCATTTTTAAATAATAATTTGCTAAAGCAGAGAACTGCATCAATCCATACCTGGAGATACTACATAAGTAACAATTACATGTCAAAACTGAAGGACCTGCTACATAGGTCAAAGAACACGCCTCAAACATTTGTATGTCACACACAGACATGCACAAAACACTGGTCCAGAAGAGGTCATAGAAATGTGGACTTAATGTCAGAAGTTATAAATGTAGAATTTGTGAAAGATAGGGCTTTGCTGTTTGTGGCTAGAACCATCCACAAGGAAGAGTGATTGCCCATGTTGTGGAGACAAGTACCCTAAGTGTCAGCCGTAGCAGGACACTTCAGCCTTCACCCATGGTGAAGATGCTGTGATGCATCATCCACATGTACCTTCAAGGGAAGAAGGACTTACTATTCCTGGTTCTGGGACTGCTGCCTAAGGACAGCCTTCACCAGGCATTATTTGGGAACCTGCTTGACCAAGAAGTCACCTTGACCAAGGTCATGCCCCCTTTTCAGTAAGGCCCAAATCAAATAATCGATCAAGAATGTAAAGGCCTGTTGCTCAGGCACTAATGTTATTTTAAATGCTTAAACATCTTCATTTTGTGTGAATTTGTGTATTTTTTAAACATTTTTTCCATTGTAGTTACCTTGCGTAAAATTCAAAATGTACTCTGATAGTGGAGTCATTTTAACCAGTCATTATAGAAAGAGCTTAAACAGTGATTGATACTCTGAAGAACATGACTTATGATCATGAGCCTAAGGTTCTTCAGTTGTACCAAGTATGAAAAATTAATCTTATAACCGAAAACTTGGAAAATCAAACTTAACCTTTGTCAAAGTTGATCGCTCAAGTAAGGGGTGAAAACACTTAGAGAAATTTTATAAAGCTTTCACTTAAAAATCTTATTCTCATGAGATATCGAGCAGCATTTTATTTTATACAGACATATTAATATTTTCTATGTAATATAGCATGGTATTCCATGCTATGAGCAAGAAAATAATATATTTCTCATTTTTCTCTTTTGCTTTGAAGTAGTTAAAATGATATGAAATATTTGCTACACTTCTACTTTCTAAATGTATTCTGAATTTATATCATGCATTCACAATTTAATGTTACTCACTCCTTCTATCATTTAACACTGCATGTAATCAAACCCTAAATTTGTAATCTCTTATGTCCGTGCTCCCAGCAACATGGGTTAAATTTACCTTGGACATTTAAAATAAAATAGATTGAGTAAACTACACATGGCACTTCTACAATATGTTCCATGTTCTAGTGTGAACATGGTTTGAATTTCATGTTATTTGTGTAGTGTCATCAATCATCTACGCAATCAATTATTTGCTAGTAAATTCTGCAAAAAGTTTATTATATATATATATATTATTTAGGCTCCAATAAAGATAAACTGCCCTTTAATTTGAACAAGGAAAGTTTAATATAAAGAGTTATTAACGGGATTAGAATAACAGGGAATTGCTTAAGTGGTAAGGAGGGCAGGGGAGAGAGAGAGAGAGAAGGAGAGAGAATGCTAAAGGATACATTAGGTGGACATAAGAAAGAATCCTCAGCAAGGCTGGGGTTCAGATCTGGCCTCTCTGAAAAGGATTGTTGAGGCCCATAGAAAGGTAGAGACCTTTTTTCACTGTTTCAGGCCAGAGCCGATGGCTGACAGGTGTAGCAACACCTGCTGGGATAACAAGATTTGCTAGCAAGCTGCCTGTGTGGTTGCTTTAGATTTGCTGGGGAGCCAGCTGACAGCACTGTCTAAACTCACCAGAAATTCTCAGGGTTTCAAGTGGAAGTGGGTGACAACTCACCAGGAAATAGTCATTTGGGAAATGTGGCACACCAGTTAGGGGTGCCACTGATCTCCTGGCTGGTCCAAAGCCATCCATGCTTAAGTGTCTGTTACCTCTGGAACCCATTCAGGTGGAGAAGGATGTGCTTGGAGAAAATGGAGACGTGCCTCTTGCCGCTAGCCACCAGGCTATTGCTAAATAACAACATACGTCATAAGAACACATCGAAACAGCACATCTACTATAACGAGGAAGAGAAAATCCTTTGCTTACAAGGCTTAATATTGTACTGGATGGCAGAGTAATACTTACAAGGCTCTACTACTGTCACAGAGCAGAAAGGCAACAAATTAATAACTAACATAGCCCTTTTGGCTATTCAGTTATCTAGCTTTCATATGCACATTCAACACATATTTAAACTTTCGTAGAGAAACAAACAACTCTATATTTCCCTCAGAAAAGATATAGTTATATTTCTTGCAAATAAAGAAGTTTTCATTGTTTTCTCAAACTTAAAAGATATACAGTCCCAATAGTCATAGTGTTTTTTACTCTGCTTTCTCTATAATCAGAATCCATCACTCCAGCCAATAGAGAAACTCATTTTTCTGTCTGCTGGATTCCTGGCTTAAGGAGCCAGAAATGGCTAGGTCTCATCTTGCAATTCAGTAGAATTCTTATTGTGTCCACTAATGGAAGAATTCTCTCTGTGGATACTAAGACTTTCAAACAGCAAAGCAAAGCTCAATGGTATTGGAACAGAAGTACAAAAAATTCTTCAAAATTATTGTTAGATATAATATTGAGAGAAATCACTTTTGATTCCTTCCCTTGATTTCCAAACTTAAGTATTGTCTGAGGAGATAAGACCGTGTAAAGATCTCTGTAAGAGAAACCTTATCTTTCCTGGAAGTTTATCTTACAACTTTCACTAATTGAGTCTTCATAAGCTATTCTGGCTGATGAACCACAGTACATTTTCTGTCCCCAAGTATCAGTTTTAATTCAGAGCTAGTGTTTAGTAACTGCCACAGAGTTCTGAGTATTTCTCTTTTCCCAGTGCACAGTCACTCTTCCACAAGTCCCTTTGGGGAAAGCTTGGGGTAAGATTTATAGTGTGAATTTGTGGCAAAAGTACAAGGTCCTATTTCAAGAGCACCCAATCTCTCCTCCATTCAAGATTTTCTCAATCTGTGAATTTACTCAGATCTGGAAGCTGGTTAAGAAGCTGCAACTTTCCATGATAGTGACTCAAGCCTGGTTTCTTGGCTACTAGAACTTTTTCTGTTATTTAGTGTGTGTGTGTGTGTGTGTGTGTGTGTGTGTGTGTGTGTGTGTGTGCATGGTGAGCGCATATATATTTGGTATATATGTAGTATTACTCTAATACACCGCACATTTTGTACCTAGGGACACTGTGGTAAATTAGCCAACAATAAAGATACCTGTGATCCAAACCATACAAACTAACACTTCACCCCTGCTTCCCTTTACGGTATAAGTGATACTGTTTTAGTGGTCAAGTGTTCTCACTTGCATTGTAAAGTTTGCCCTGTTCATGGATCTAGTGGCATCAGAATATGTGTGTGATGGGTCTTAAGAGAAACTTATTCTCTTTCAAGACATCTGACCTAATTGAGATTATCGCAGGATTTTCAAGCAGGAGAAAGCTCATCTCAGACACTGGAAGCCAAACTACTTCCAGTAATCAGTGACCATCAGAGTAACTTGGGAGTTCACAGGGTCAGCTTTATCTGAGCAGAACCACATGTCTCCATTCCAGCTTTTAGGATCCAAATTTTACTAAGCTGTGCCCTTCATTTCATGCGAGAAATTTGGTTTGACTGTGAATTCAACTATAGCTTAATTCTGTAACATTCAAGATTAAAATTTGTGATTTGTTTTCAGCAGTATTAGTCTTGTGTCTACAAGAAATACAAGATTCTTTTAGAGCTGTCATGACAGATCTCTGGTTGTTGTACCATAATTTGATCTGAAAAATTAATGGACCTAAGCTGCTGCTGCTGCTGCTGCTGCTGCTGCTTTTTTAACTTGTTAGCACTCAAGGGCACTGAAAAGAGTCTATTCTACAACACAGTCTTATAGTTATTGTTATTGCCATAAAGGTCAAATGCAACGACCCTCTGGACTCCCGAGACATGTGCTTTAGTTGGCACTCATCACAAAGAACACACACGATGGCTTGATTGATTGTGATATAATGGATTATTAGCATTCCATTTCCTATTGGCAAGGAGATCAGCACTGCACTCAAGCCAAATGCCATGACCAAAACATTCTCAAACCACATCCTTTGGGTCAGTTTTCTAGGAACCACTTCTAGTTTCGATTATATTTTAATTGAAATTCCATAAACAGAAACAAAACAGTAATTTGATTAGGAAAATTTAAATATAAATTATTTTTAGCAGGGGACTAAAATCATAGGAAATTGTCAAAAGAACAGAAAATTCTAAAGAATGACCTAAATCTGAAGAGTTGTATCCAAGGAAAGGAGAATCTTGGAGGGGGAAAAAAACTCTACAAGGCTGGATTCAGACTTCAATAGATAAGGTATGGTTAGAACCCATTTGATGGTAAGAAGCTGGCTGAGTTGTCCTCAGCATGAGCTGGCCCATAGTGCAGTGCGATAGCAAACAGAGAACAGCCTTCTGGGATGCCGGCAAAGTATCCAGTAAGCTCCTTGTGGGGATTGCTGTTAACTTCCTTAAAAGTCAGTAGTGGAACTGGTTGTCTTGCTAAAAGGTTACCAGGAAGATTCTCGAGCAGGGATGGGATGGAGATGTTGAATCATCAAAAAGCCATCACTGAAAAATATCTGGGTAGGGAGCAGGGATACCCATAGAACTCATTAGCTTCTTTTAGGAGTTTCATTGAATTTATAATTCTAAAATGTACACATAGTGGTGCCACTTACCAATAGAGACTTTGTGAAAAAGAGGAATATACTGTGGAGAAAGTCGTTCATGAGAAGTTGCCACTTACTGCTGGAGAATCACTGCCAAAAAGGGCTACACAGGTGCAGAACTAAATGAGCATACTGGAAGGGAAAAAATATATCTTTCCTCTCTTAATGTCTCTTCATTATCCTCTACCAATAAGGGTAACATTTTCCTGGATACAAAAAAGAAATATTACAAAGCCCAGCCCCATTATCGAAGAGCAGATGAAAGATCAAATTTAAAGCTGAGTCTATCCATTGATAACTTGTATAATATACTCTAAATAAATGTCACTTTTTAAATCATAAATAGTCTTAGCAAATTGAAATCATTGCATAGAATCATCTCTATGGTATCTTGCAATCTCAGAATATATTATTTAAAATATAACAATGCTGGAAGTTATATCACTTTCTTTAACCAATGATACTTAAAAATTATTCATGAGCATAAGGAAATTCCTTAAAAAGATGATGACTGAGTTATCAAGGCTAATTTGATTGGCATAACTCTATAATTCTATAAGTAAGGGAATTTAAAATTCTATAAATCTAAAAGATTGTTGTAATTCAGTGCAAATGATTTGTCCAGTGTGATTTGATTCAATGGCACATGTAATGTAATAGAAAATAATCACACTTATACTAGTGTGATATGCACACTTATACTAGTCAATACTTAGGAGGAGACCAGAGTAAAAAAAAAAAAAAAGATCCTGTAGAGCTAACGCAAAGAGATCTGAAAATAAATATGTGGTTTGACACTCAGCAGCTCATAATATAGAGGGATTTTTACTGACCAGGAAGGTTTTTTTAGTATAATATTTTCAGTTATACAAAACTAACACCTAGTTTATAGAACTGAAGCCATCTGTTTTTGCTGGCAACTGGATATAGTGAATGATTCAAATAATTGGGGCAGCTAAAGATAACATAATACTTGAGGTCACTTCAAAACACTTGCCCACACATATACTGAGAAACCAAGAATTTTTGACAGCCTGTATAATTAGTTGAAATTTATGCATGTAAGTTCTCTCATGACTTTAAGTAGGAGGAAACCTGATAATCATATTTTTTGTTGTTGTTCACAATTGCCTTTAATGCTTCTTATTTTTTCCTTTATCCATCTAAAATATATGCCTGATAGATCACTTTCTGACAAATTTTAATATAATCCTCTCTACAAATACAAATATAAAGATAGAGATAGATTAGAAAAAGAGATTGTATGGCACTCATAGCACACTTTGAAGCCTCTTCTTGTCATCTTTTATTATGTTTTAACAACAATTTTTCTTGTTTGAATTTTTATCATCAAATAATCAACTTTTTATATAGTATAAAATTTAGGAGAAAAAATAATGGATATAATTGTTAATAATGAAGGGAAGAGACTGATTTCTAGTATGATAGAGGCTTTTAGTGAATATACTCTTCCTCAAAACTCAAAAATACCGGAAAAACAACTAAATATAACCATTTCAGAACTCTGGAAATTGACCAGACTCACAGAAAGAATTGAGCATTAGCTATCCAGATGATCTATCAGTGAGACAGAGGATTCTGTCATGTTTTTTTTTTTTTTTTTTTAAATTAAATAATAATAATTTTTTTTAATTGAAATTATTTATTTATTTATTTATTTATTTAAACCTGTCATGTGTTGATTTGGGGCTATTCTTGTTCTCTTTCCCTCCTGAGCTTTCAGATGTGATAGCCCTGAAAAACCTCTGACCTTATAATCAACTGAATAGACTGACCTCTTTTGGAGCCCTTGTGAAAGAACCATCCCAAACACAGGCTTTTTGTCCATGCTTGAAGCTCCCAGGAAAACAAGCAAACAAACAAACAAAAAGACTCTATTTCTGTGGTATGTTGGCTATTTGATTTAATTCAGAGTTCAGTTCAGAAAAAATAAAACAACAAACAAGAGAAGAAATGAAAACTACCCCTGGTACCCTACCATTCAGCATCCTAAGATCTCAACTTTAATTGGAGTAAATAAGAGCCTGAACCACCATTTAAAGGAAAATGCTGGAGAACTAGTCAACCATAGGGAACTTTGAAAAACTCCACTATATTCTTGAGGAATCTAAAAGTCTGCAGGAAGAGACATGCTGTATGTATTTCTAGGAAAGACTTGAATAAAGAGAAGGTTCTGGTAACTCACCTCTGAGTTATCTTGAGATGTGCAGAAGCAAAAAGTGAAAGATAAGGCTATCTTGAAACCTGCCGAAGTTTGAAATTCTACCTTTCCACAGAGATTCCCTTGACAAAGACAGAAAAGTACAGTCAAAGTAAAAAAGGTGACCTTTTAACCAGTCACTGCCAGATCACTAAACTATATGGAGACAGGATAATCTTTAGGAAGCTAGGCTTAAAAATACAAAAACAAATAAACAGACAAAGAGTTTTTAAAAATCTATCAGAAAACTCAGTATGTGCATACTATAAAGAATACAGAATCTGAAGAATTACTCCAGGAAAATCAGTAACAATCAACAATAGGAACAGCAATAACATTAGTAAAAACCAAAAAAAGCAAACCATGGTATAGGATGCATCTAATACAATATATTGTCTGAAATGAACATTTTTTTTTGCCAAAAATTAGCAGATGAACAAAGAAATAGTAAAGTATAATATAAAAACAGAATAAAAGTAACTAATAGGAATTGTCCCAAAGGGAGCATATATATTTGTTTTAATAGATAAAACTATTAAAATTATATTTAAAGAAATAAATGAAATCATGTGTAAATAACAAAAGATATGTATGACAATAGTATTTCACAAATAGGGAATATCAAAGAAGACATCTAAATTATAAATAAGACCAAGTGGAAATTTTCCAAGTCAGGAAAGGCAACAAGATATTTGAGCTGGCAAAAGAGACAATCAGTCAACTTGAAGCTATATCAATAGAGTTTATAGTTCAAGGACGATAAAGAGAAAAAATTGAAAAATGAACAGAACCTTATTGACATTTGGTACACCATCAAGCATGCCAATATATGCATAATGGAAATTCCATAAGAAGAGAAAAAGAAAAGGGCAGAAAAAATATTTGAAGACATATGGCCCCAAATTTTCTGTACTTGAAAAACTTTACACATCAAAGAAGCTCAACAAGCTGCAAGTAAAATAAACTCAGATTTATCTTAGACATATTGTAGTCATATTAAAGACAAAAAATGTTGGTAAAAATAAAACCTCGAAAATGGCAAGAGAAAAATGAGTTAACACGTAAAAGTATTCTAATAAGGTTACTAGCTAAATATAGGCCTAAATATATTACTAAAGAAAGAAGATTATTTAATAATAAGAGAGAATATTAATCAAGAAGTTATAATAATTATAAACATCTATGAACTTTACAACAAAGCCCCCAAAGGACCCCAAAGGTGTTATAAAGGTGGCATATGAAAACAGCATTCATAGATGATTTAATCTGGCGGAGTGGAATCAAGTATAGTGTATTAGGTATATAGATCTAAAATTCGGTCATTAATGTAGACAAAAATTATTTTAAACATTTTCATATCAAAGTTAATGAAAATAGAAATATTCAGCAATATTTAAATCAAGTTAAATTACATTAATGGAACATACACATTATAAGGGTAATAATCCTTGAATAGTAAATGGGAGAGACCATCCCAAAAGACCTCTTTAAACTTTATTTACTAGAGAAAAATTGACCGCCCGAAGGTACAGTTGCAAACCCTCTAACATGAAAGCTAGAATTGAAGTTTGCCTCAAAGCCGAAATGAGCAGTCTGCTGTGGGATGGATTAGCGTAATTGTCCATTTAGGGCAGGCACTGGCTCACTTGGTGCGTGTACTCCTAGGATGTCATGGAATCAGATGCTTACTACATCACATTTGCAAATCCCATGGTCTTTTTTGCACACTTGAGTAAACAAATAAATTCATGGCAAAGTACATAACCAGGGTAATGATGAGATGAAAATCATGATGTTAAAATAATGGTACAATGAGATCTCACTCATAAAGTCTGAAAACTGTAGTTTTCTGAGTTCACAAATAATCCACTATATGTATGACTTGCTGAATAAAGTAAGGGCCTTGGAAATATGCAATTATTTTATTTACTCCAGGACAAAATTTGCAAGTATATCATTCAAAATCAAAAGGACAAGTGAAGTGAGAAAGGTCATTAAAGTAGAGAAAATCGATACTTCCTTCAACACAGTGTTAGTGAGAAAAGAGACAGAACACTAATTAAGCTAAGGGACTTCAGAGTCAGTTTGCTGGGTTTGAATTCCGGCAGCAACACTTGCTAAAGGTGTGTCTGTGGACAATTTGTTTGTAATATATTCTAACTTCCTAACTTCATGGACCTTATCCATAGAATAATCACCTGTTTTGTTAAACATTTTTTCTTATTTTCTAAAAAAAAAAAGTGCTGCTAGTAGGAACTTTATTTTGCCATATTTTATGCTATATTAAGCAATCCTGTGTTCACTGTTTCTTATACTTAATCTGTAAGATTTTGAGAGAGTCCAAATATATAATCCTAATATGTGTGGTTAATGAGAATTTTATTTATTATTTATTTTCCTTGTAAGTGTTTTTGTCCTGTTACTTTACTTTGAGTTTTGGCTTTGGTTTCTGGCAGAGCTTGTCTATATTCATTTTGTCCAAATAGAAGCACAATTTTGTGGAGCAATTTACCAAGGACTCTGACCTTAGAAGTTACTACACTCAGATGCTCATTTCATTGTTTTCCCAGGTCTTAATAAAGCTCAGTTAGTATCTCAGCCTCTTAGCTGCCTGTTTTTTTTTTTTTTAAGAGATTATAGATTAGTTTAGAGGAGTGAATGGAAAAAAAAAACTCATTTCAGGTTTCTTTTTTATTGAAACGTGGTTGCATAAATCACTTTCAGATTCTTTCACAGTGGTTTTTAAATAACATGGCTGGACTGTATTTTTAAATGATTCACCATCACAAAAATCTGAATCTGCTGTGCACCACTGTGGCATTTTATAGAATACAAATTTTTAACTCTATCTTGGTGAAGTTACCAGGCTTTTATATAAAGGCCACAGAGGATGTCGACCATTAGAAATCTGACTGACTTCTGAAACTTATTCAGTGGCATTTCGAAAGAACCAGTGCTCAGGAGCAGGTAGGTTAGACTGAGACTGGCAGATCAAGACAAATGAAGAAAACTGGAGAGGACAGTGTGATTGAAACTAATATGGAGTAATTCTATAACCTGTTCTGGTACTTTTAATGACTTTCTCTTTTCTACAATGGATACTACTTTTGTTTGTTTATGCCAAAGAAGGAGAAAAAAAATAATATAATTTGAGGTAAGAAAGTAAATTTACCCAGTCTGAATTTTGCTATTTACCTGTTTCTGCTTAAACCTTGATGCTATTTTATCCTATATTGATTCTTTCTGTTCTAAGGTAAAGAGAAAAATCTCTGGGGACCTGAATGCCAGAATATATAGGGAATTTGATGTATTTGGGAGATAAATACAATGAAAAACATCTAACAATCTAGAAGAAAAACAATAAAATGGTGAAAATATATCAAGTTAAAAAATTAGGGGCAAGGAAAGAAGAAGCTAGAAACAGAAAAGCAAAGCAAAGAGAGCATAAAATAGGGTAGAAAATAATCCAAATATAGAAAAAAAATCACAATAAAGGCACTAGACTTCACTCTCTAGTTCAAAGTTATAGAATATCAAACTTAATAAAACAAAAAGTATTTAGTCATATGCTTTTTAAAGGATACATATATAAGTATCAAGCTAATGATTGTCAAAAGTAAAATGAAGGAAAATGCATATCCAAGTAAATAAAAGCCAAAGAAGGCTATGTAATTTCCAAATGGACAATAATAAATATAGGACAAAACTACATTAAGTACAGTCACACATAATGATATGTGATTCAGTACACTAAGAAAATAAGTGTTAGAAGGATACTAAACCAAGGGACTTTTATATAATATTGGTAAGCCTAGAACTTGGGAAGAAAATACTTTGGGAAACAATAAGGCATTAGCTAATAAATCTAAACATTTTCATGATATAAATAAAGCTATTGTACTCCTTTCATACACCCTAAAGAAATACTAAGCTGTGTTCACAGTGACAGTTTCATTTGTAATAGCAAAAAATCTATCAGTGGAAATTTAAATACATAAATAAATTATTATTATAGGGCATGACCATCAAAAGTAATAAAATAAAGCTACATTTATTAAAGAGAATGCATATCAAAAATGATGAATAAAGAATATTTTAGAAAAATATATATATCAAAGTTCATTTATATACACATTTAAAAGAATAGAACTGATGAATATTTGTTGTAAAACCTATTGTGTAAAGGGAGGAAGATATAAAAGTGTATAGCACACATAAGCTTTAATTGTCTTGATCTGTTGATAATGATATAAATGTATTTATTTTATCATTTATCTTTTATGTCAACATTTTAAATATATTTTATGCACGTCATATTTTAAAATTAAAATATTTAAAAATCCTGTTGATGCCATCAACTCAAAAGTATAAATTTTCATATACAGATAAGCATATTCAGCTGAAGTAATGTCACCATGAATTATTTTTTCAAACATTATGCTTCTATTACAATATTTTACCAGTTAAGATATACTTCTATAGTAAAAACTTACTATAGAAGTTTATTTTGAGACAACAAATTGATTTATTTTCAATACATTTTGAGCTGATGTGATTTCAAAAAAATGGCAATGATGTAAACAATTTACTCAATAGTTTTTGCCTAGTGAGAAAAAAATAAAAAGAGACTATAATGAACTAATAATATATTAAGCTGTAATAAGAACTTGACATGTATATATCAATTTCTAGCAGCTCAATAGTATTGAGCATAATATTCAACAAGCAAAGAAGACTTTTCACAAAATTGTGTTTTCTTCAGAATTATAGATTATTTCACTCTTAAATTATGTGGACCATCAAAATTAGAGAACTCTGTACACTGACGATATTCAAAGAAAAGACAATCAAATGAATAAGTGAAAAAAACATAAATATGAACATTTAAATATTTAATTCTATATCTAAGAATGAATTTTATCTTGAGATACTAACAGATCACTTCATATTAATGCAACATTTAACTTTATATTTTAGAAAAGTTGCTCCTAAAAAAATAAGCTGTCACATAGAATAAATAGTTATATACATTTATCGATTATTTTGCTTTATAATTTATAAAATCATCTTGGTTTAATTGCATGTATGTCAACAAGCATAAGTTATTCATAATTCTATGCTTTAAATCATATAACAATTATAAATCAACTCAATGGATTCGTGATTTTTTTCCTTTCAAATTTATTAAAAAAATATTTAGTGCATGCTTATCATTAACTATGTACTCTTCTAAGTGCTAGATATACCCCCCAAAATAAATATCTCTATCCTATTGAAGTTTGCCTTCTGAAAAGTCAATTTCTCAAGCTAACAACTTGTGAAGAAAATGTTCACAGATAGTATGAAGTTGTTCTTGGATTTCTTGATACTTTATACCCTTTATGATTCCCCAAATTGGTTAAGAACCAAGCTTCTTATGCACAGGCTGACCAGAGTCACAGTGATAGTTAATAAAAATAGAGAAATGATAGTTCTTTTGTTGCTCATACAAAATAGAAATTTCTGACACCTGGAAAGATGTTTCTTAGTGCTAATTTTTCATAATATATATCTAGAGTTAAAATACTGTTTAACA
Source organism: Pteropus medius (assembly GCF_902729225.1). Classification (NCBI taxonomy): domain Eukaryota; kingdom Metazoa; phylum Chordata; class Mammalia; order Chiroptera; family Pteropodidae; genus Pteropus; species Pteropus medius. Next base: position 11,032,039 of record NW_024351073.1, on the reverse strand, counting down.
TTTAATTATCCCTCATGATGTTTTATCATTAAAAATTTTAAATCAAATTTTATAATTTATATTTTCCTAAAGTATATGAAGTGTATTTTAGATATTGGGTCTCTCTAGAGATATATAATGTGGACTTTTAACAAGGCACAATTTAAATATGAGTGGTTATTTTATTTTTTCAAAAATTTGGAATATAAAATATTGTGATAGCTTTTTTTCACGCATTTAATGTGATATTGGTTATTTCTCAGTATTTCTTCAACGAAATACTGATTACAAATTCACTGGTAAGATATTGAATGAACAATGCCATTATTTTTGAAAATGCAATAAAGCAAATAAGATCTAAGAATTTTTAACATGTCGAAAAATGTATTAAATATGGCTAATGCATAATACCTATTTTTTTTTAAGAGTGTGTCCTAAAGTTTTATTGTTGCTGTTATTCAATCAGCCATACAATTGCTAAAAAAAAGGTTTCCATGTCCCAGATAATTGTTTTCTCAATTTTAAAAAACATCTCTTGTCTAATTACCTCTGGAAATAGATGAAACCACATGCCACTTAGTATATACCTAGAGGGCATTTCTCTGAAATTTTGTGTTATGGAATCAGGGACAGATTCTAAATGATAATTTACTCTAAGCTGTCTGCTGTATTACAGATATTTAAGTAATTATGATGGAGCAAATTGAATTGACTCCAATAATTCAAGCACAGTCTATTTATTTGACATGATCGCAATAATCTTACTGCTCACATGAGTGGACACATACCCATGCATCTCACAGCCAATTAAAGGAAATCATTTGAGTTTTCTCAATATCTTTAACCTGGTGTCTGGGCCCAAAACAAATTGTTTGAGACTAGAACCCCACAACCTGTTAAAATCAGTGTTCAGTAAGGCTGCATTAATTCATTCAATTGCAGGTGTAATTATTATGGAATTTCAGAGAATTAGCCAACCATTTCCCATCACTTTCAAAAACATTTGTTCAATTACTTGAATATTTTAATTCTCTAAAAACCTGTCCTGTGCTTTTATTATTAGGCTTTCAAATGCTCATGAGGTTTTAAAAATTGTAGTTGCCTTTCAAAAACTTGTTATGTATGGAAACAGTGTGCTGTTTTACATATACAGATAAACAGGCACATGGGTTAGATCAACAAAGAAGAATAGAAACAGATGAAATGTTGAGTTATGAACTTGCCACTTTGAGAGTAAACATCAGATCTGTTACTTAAGCAATCCAATTGGTCTGATACTCTATTGCCAGTGTTTGCATTTATCTTTGAGGTCTGTAGGAAAGGTTAAAAATATAAAAAATTCATGAATTACTTTATCAGTTATCATCAAAAAATGAATTTAATGAAAACGCTATTGGTAGATTTATGTTCTCAAATGTTGGAATTTTGTTGATAGGGCTAAGGCTCGAAGGTGGACAAATATCATTTGGATGTGAAGGAAGGTGAAAAACGTGGCTATAAGCCCCATTTGTAATGTTGTGTAATGGAAAGGTAATAAAGAAAAAAAGGACAAAAGAGTAATATCTCAGGAAATAGAGGTAGTTAAGAGAATAGACTTTTACTTCTTCCATTCAAGTTGAATGGAAGAATACAAGAGATAATAAAATAGCACAAAGAAATTTGAATTAGTAGCAAAATGTGAAGATTTGAAATTTCTTTCTGATGGTCTCAATTTTCTTTTTAATGAAGTAAAAATAATTTCCCAAAGCAAAAAAAAAATGTGTTGGGAAAAGGAGTCTCAGGTGCTGTAGTCTTTCAAACTTACTTGGCAGCATAAGACTGATCTTGGGCTTGGAACACTTCCTTACCAAGAGATAAAGAGTCCTAACAGCTTGTGCAGGGTTTATTGCCTTTTGTGGGATTGTCATTCTCTGTTTCAGGCTTTAAAAACACTCTTTTTCCTTTGCTGGAGGACTGTGCTTCATGTGGCACCCAGTCAACGTGTCTATTATATATCTGTCTTTCATGGAGAGCTGGGTCTTTCTACTGTGGCATAGGAGCGGTGCACATAGGCACATTGCCCTGTGTAGACTGTTAGGGAGACCTGCAGGTCATAGAGTGTCTTTATGTAAGTGAAGTGTTGTTCCATATTTATATCTTTAATTTGGCACATTATAATGGATGGCCCCTTAGAATATCTGATACAAAATCTTAAATGCATTAAGTTATATTATTATTAATGATTTGGATGTGTAAGTCTTATACAATGTTCTCTGTAGGAGTTTTTCAAAATTTATTAGCTTATATAAATAGTAGGACATGATATACAACTATTATAGACATTAAATCCCAAATGAGAACTTCATCAAGTAAGTCCCAGTTAATATCTGACAGCCAAAGAACTAGATACTAAAGATCCGAGTTTGCATAATAGTTAGAATTTATATATAAATGTAATAATGAACTGTAGGAATTATATATATAATTATTGTATATAATAAAAAAATTCCTATTTTTGTGGGCAAAGAAATTACCCTGTATTTAGTGGCTTAAAACAACAGAAATTTATTGTTTTATACTTCTACAGGTCAGAAGGTCAGAAGTTTGAGGTGAGTTTTACTGACCTAAAATTAAGATGCTAGTAGATTTGCATCCTTTTGGGGAATCTAGGATAGAATCTGTTTCCTTGCCTTTTTCAACTTAAAGATGTGACCTGCATTTCTTTGGTTTGTGTTCTCTTCCTCTGTCTTCAAAACCAGCACATAGCATCTTCAAATTACTCTGACCTGATTCTCCTGCTTCTCTTATAATACCTTCTATGATTATGTTGAGCCAACTCAGATAATCCTAAGAGAATTTCCCCATCTGAAGATCCATAATCATACCAGCAAATTCCCTTTGCCGTGTAAGGTAACATAGTCGCAGGTTTCAGATATTAGGACATCAACATTTTTGGGGGGATCATTATTCTGTCAGTATATACAGTCAGCCCCCCCCTTTTCCTGCAGGTTTCACATCTATGGATTCAATGAACTAAGGATCAAAAAAAAATTTTTTAATTGTGTTGCTGATGTGTACTATGTAGTTAGGCCTTTGATAGTTGCATCTGTACACGCACAGACTTTTTTGTCATTATTCCCTAAATAATATAATAGAACAATGATTTAATAGCATTTGCATTATATTTGATAGTATAAACAATTTATAGATGATTTAAAACATATGGGAGAATGTGCATAGGTTATACGTAAATACTGCACCATTTTATATAAGGGATTTGAGCATCCACAGCTTTTGGCATCCGAGAGGGTTCTGGAACCAATCTCCTGCAGATACCAATGGATGACTATTTTTCCAATATATGTAAATGAAATATATATGGGAAAATTATGTGCATATGCATACATTTTTGTTCTTTCATCTTTTCAATAGCCATTACAATCTTCATCTCTGACACTTCATCATATCTACATTTGACAGGGTCACTAAAAATTTCTAAGTACGTCATTCCAGCAGTGTGTTCTCAGTATCATCTTACGTGTTGAACTAGTGGCTTTGGACTCAGCTGATTGCTGTTTTCTCTTGGAAACACTCCCCACCAAGGCATACCACACACTCTTAATTCTCTTTCTGCTTTACTGCTTGATCCTTATTAAGCTCCTAGGCAGCTTCCTCTTGTACTCCCAATCTCTTATTTTTGGAGCACTCCAGGGTGCACTATCCAACTTTCGCTTTCACTCATTCCCTTGATGATCATCCACTACCAGTTTTCGAATACCATCTAAATTCAGATCACAATAAAATGTCTATCTGTAGTCCAGACTTCTGTCTTAAATTTCTGACTACCTACTCAACCTTTCTGTTCAAATATTCATCACAAACTTCACATGTCCAAATGTCACAGCAGAAATTATCCATATTGAAACAAAAACAATTTTGAAAAAATTCAACAGTTACTCAGGGACCAGTGGGACAATATTGAAGCATTTAAGTGGGTTTCCATATGAAGAAAGGAAGAAAAAGAAATATTTGATAATTCATGATGGGGCTGAAATGTTTTCAATTAGATAGAAAAATCTAAGAAAATTTTGAAAAAAGCTCTGAGATAGGATGGAAACATATTACATTAGAAGAGAGTGAGAATGACTGCTAATTTCTTATTAGAAATAATGTGAACCAGTGACGTATCAAAAATTATAGTGTTGAGAAGAAAATAAAGAAAAAAAACTTTTCAGACATCCGAAGAAGAAAGAATTTAACAACTATAGACCTGCACTATAAGAGATATTATACTGAGTTTTTCACACTGAAGAAAAATAATTTCAGAGGTAAAATTGGAGCTACAGAAGGACACATAAACAGCAAAATGATGAAGAAACTCTATCCAGTATTCTATCGTATGTTGGAACTTCATGGCCTGACACTTTTTAGTGATGATTAGTTCTTACTGTATTATCTGTATTGCATTACAAATGTACACTTCCTAACAATTGAAAATGTATAGCAGGTAGAAAAGAATAAATTATTCTTTTCTACCTGCTATACATTTTCAATTGTTAGGAAGTGTATTATTAATCAAGTCAATTAATAATCAGATTATTGACTTATTTAAAGTACTTAACATTGACTTGTTTATGTAACTTTTAACTTTTTAGATTCAGAATAAGATCTTATACCATTTTTAAAGCAAATATAACTCTTTGTAGACTGTGCAAAAGATTTTTAATGAATTTTATCATATCTCTTTCTTGCTATTGTATAAATTGTCTTGAAAAAATTTGTTCACATCCTATAAGAACTATATTAAACTGAGGAGAAAAATTTTTAATTTTGGTCATAATTCTTCTTGCCATTAACAACCAGATATTTCTAACAAATAACCAAATTAGGAGAAATATAATGGCAAACATATTACATTTATATAGTCACGTATGTATTTATATATTGATTCACCAAAATTTTAAATGTTTAAGCAATTCTCATGTTAAATTATGAGTAGGATGCATGAAATTTGATATCATTTCATTGGGAAATATGCTCTGTCATTATGTACTAAAAAGTAAATAATATGTGTATATCTTTGTTATTATTAAAATATATGTTTTTGATTTATCCCTTTTATCATAGGTGAGTGATATTGCCTTTAATGAGTTTGGGCTTGCTGAAAAAAGAGCAAGATAAAAAATATTATTAGCCTATTGAATTCTGTGATGACAGTTATAGGTATAAACACTAAATAATTGACTCATTCCCTTCTGGCTTCTAATGTACCTGACAAAAGTAGACTGCTGCCCTTAGTATTGCTGTTACTTATTTATTGATAGGCATTCTGTCTTCTGTTTATCTCAAAATAGTTCCTTTCTGTTTAATGTTCTGCAATCACTCAAATCTATATAATTTTGATTAACCGTTATATTCTCAAATAGATCATATATTTTTTAATTGTGAACGTTCTTTCAAACAACTTTAAATGTTGCTCTTCTCTATTTCTTATTGTTATTTCTTTGTTATAATATCTCTTAGATCCCATAAAGATTTAGTAAGAGTAATGTTACATTAAACCCAGATGTGTATTTGTACTTCCACCCATGCAGGTCACGGCCTGAGTCACAGGCAGAGGCGTGATCTCTCTTTTTTGCCTGGACAAACAAGAAATTTTTTATTCTTTTAGCTCTTCTTTCATTCTTCTCTTCCTCCTTTCCTGCCTTCCTTCCTGCCTTCCTTCCTGCCTTCCTGCATTCTGTCTTCCTTCCTTCTCTCCACAAAGCTTTTCTATTTTCCTTATTTTATAAAATAGCTCACTTCTAGTTTTTACCTTTTGCCTTCTGAAAAACATATTTCTTTCATGTCCCTAGTTTAGCATTAAAATGTCAGTCTTGAGTATCCAAATGTATTTTTGTGTTTAATTCATTAGCATATACTTAAATGCCTCTATATCTTAAGTTTGTGTGCTTACTTCATTTTCTTTTTATCAACAGTAGTTTTTCGTTCCTTTATTTAATTTCTATATATTTTAATATGTTAATGTATATTTCATGTAACAGTTTTATGTATTTAAAATAGCAGAAGGATTATCTATGTTTTTTATATTAGCCTTCAATATAACACTTTATACAATATGCTCACTTTAGTTTTTCTTTTCTAAATAATGAAATTTGAATTTATACCATCATCTCAAGTTCTCATAATTTTTGACAGAAAATAAGATGGAAAACAATAATTATGAAATATTCTCTGAAGCATTTGGTTGTGTACTTTAACCTTTTTAGTATTCTGAATTTCAACAGATGGTCATTCTAGCTCTTCCCAACAGGGGTTTGAGTTTTTAAATAGGAGAGAAATGTCCATCCAATCAAATTTAGAGTTCTGAAAAGGTCAAATTAGTATAGTACATGGCAGTTATTCTCAGAATTTATTAAACATTAGCAATCTGACAGCTTATTCTTTTGACACAATGTAGGACAACTTTCCACATGAGAAAGCATTTAACAAGAAAGAAAAATGCAAGTCATTTGACAATTTTTATCCAACCTTTACCACACAAAAATCATACAAGTAAAACTCAAATATTAATTATTATTTATCCTTAAAAATACTTTTAAGGATCGAAAATTTTATTCAGTTTTTTATATTCTCCAATTCTCATATCTATAGATCTATTGCTGTATTCGTTATTTGAATATTAACAGCAATGTGTGCATTGCATACTGTGTACCACTTTAAAAAAATATTTGTTGAAATGTTACTTGAAATCTTAAAAGGACAGTGTTATTCTTTCTAGAAAAAAATGCCAACTATGGAAGACTTTGACAAAATGAATTATAACATATGGAAATATTGAAATGGCCCATCCTTAAAATACAAATCTGTGAACAACCAGTTATTCACATGCAAAAAAAAAAAAAAAGAATCTAGACCAGATCTTACAATTCTTACAAAAACTCACTCAAAATGGATCATGTATCTAAAAGTAAAACAAACTTATAAAACTCCTAGAAGATAACATAAGAGAAAATCTAGATGACCTTGGGTATGATGATGCATTTTAAAATACAACACCAAAGACACAATCTATGAAATAAATTAATAAACTGAACTTAAAAATAAAACTTCTGGTCTGTGAAACACAATATCAAGAGGATGAGAAGATAAGCTACAGAGTGAGAGAAAATATTTGCAAAAGATATATTTGACAAAAGACTATTCTCCAAAGTACACAAAGAACTCTTAAAACTCAATATTAGGAAAACAAGCAACCTGACTGAAAAATGGGCCAAACTTTAACACCACTCGTCAAAGAAGAGCCACATCGTGCTCAATATTTTGGATCTGCATGTGAAAGACAAATTGGATCCCTTGCAATCAAATTTTTATGGTGCAAAAACACATTTTGGAAGCAGTGTGAAGGAGGGAATATGAAAGAAACAAGTGAAGCAAGTGATGAATCAGTAATCAAAGTGGGAAAAGAAACCACAAAATAAGACATGTTGGGAGGAGTCACCACAGAATCCAGAATTTTGTTAGAAAACACTTTAGGGAGACATTTAAAAAAAATACAAAATCATAAATATTAAATTAAGATGAGATTAAACAAGTATTGCAAATTAGAAAATAAATCACAAAAATTACTTATTTTAAAAAGTTGAAAAATCCCCAAAATATTGCAAACCTCAAACATACATACATATTTTAATTAACTACCTGACATCTCAATAATTTGTTTTTCTTCATCCTGTCTTATTTGTTTGACTTTTTATATTTCAGTGATTTAATAATTTTATTTTTTACGGTAAAACAGAATAGACTTTCCTATATCATAGTTTATCAAAGTTATTTCATGAAAATTTTATTATTATTGATAGCCGATTGCTAATATTATGAATATTATAATTGTTAAATTAGAAAATATTATATCAGACTTTTTTCTTATGTGTACCATAACATATTAGGGGATTAGAGCTTTGTGTGGGCCCTAAATAATCTTAAATACTCTATGAATCGATGGCACTAGAAAGGAAACTAGTGTCTCTTTCAGAAACTGGTGGAAGCCATATAAGTAAAGGACTCTAAATTTGGGCTTTATTATCTTCAAGGAAAATCTGCTTTTTATAGTAGGATACATATTCGAGAAACATTAATGTGTCTAAAATTATTTTAATACTTCCAGTATGAACAACTAGGAAATAAACATCAATGTAGGGGTAGGGGCTACAGTATGGATGCACCATGGAAGAACTAAGTTATTCTACGTCAAATCTCCCTTTTCCCTCCTATGGCTTTAAGGCTTATTACCTTTTAAATATTCTGTGCCATAATTTTACCTAGATGGTGTTTCCTCATATTTCAAAATTAGAATAGATTGAATTCAACTCTCATTCTATATTGTCTTCCTGAACTTTACAGTTTTCTGGTTTTACAGGCAAAGAAGTCAAATGTGGTCAAATTAATTGTCAGGGTTTTTTTTTTGTCTGTTTCTTTGTCTTTGTTTTTATTTATTTACTTTCTTAGACTACATTAAGCTACAGTAGAACATCAACTGTGTAGATTAACTTTGTGTGTGTATGCATGTGTTTTCTGTCGTTAAATCCCTTCGCAAAGATAGTCTCTTCACATCGGTGTCTTTTTACTTTGGTATCTTTTCACTAAGATTATTCTGAATGTTTTTGGTCATATATTGAGATTTTGAGATGGGTTATTATATATACATATATTCACACGTACACATACATATATACAGATTCATGCACTTATATATGCATCTGTATATTTTAATCAGTTTTATTCAATTTGCAAACCATAATGTTCCCCCATTCGACATATACAATTCAATGATTTTAATATATTTACAGAGCTGTGCAACAATTACCATGCTTGTTTCCATAAAAATAAAGTAATACTTTGTGCCTATGTACATGTTGGAGGAAATCTTGATATTTTGTCAGTCTGATCTCTGTTTTAAACTTTGAGGCTAGAGATATTTCTTTGATATTTTTTCATTATGGTTTGCTTTTGTTTGTTGTCATCTATGTGAATATATTCAGATTTTGATGTTTGTTACTTGAAAAATTGCCATCTTGCTTAAAAGTGAATTTTATTTTTGGAGTTTTCTCCTCAGAAGTTTCATTTGTCTATTTAATGTCAAAAGAACATAATATTTACTTCTATGCCTTCTTTCTACTCCAACATATTAAATCGTCTGAGCTGATTAGATATCACTACCAGCAAAAGACAAATACATTTTCTTTTCCATGCTGCAAAATGTTTCCAGGTAACTGAAACCACATATAGAGTTCACTCTCCCACAGTAAAACAATAAAGTAGTTGGGGGATACTTTAGAATCTCATCCCTCTAATTCGCCAATAACAATAGTGTTATTGGTAAGATAGTACATTAATGCATACATTCTTACACTTCCTGTTGATATAATATATTTGTAAATCATTGTTATGATTGAGATTTTTTTTGGTTAGGCAATCATTTAAATTTGAAAAATATGAATATTGTTAAGAAAGCATATCAATGGTTTATATTTATTGGTAAAAAGTATCTGCTAATGCTTAATCTATTTACACCCACTTTTATATTTTACAATTTATGGAAGCATAAAATTGCATGCAACATTTCATCAGTAAAAGAGACAAAGCATACTAGCTAGTGATCTCCCTTATAGCAAGAACCAAAGAACACGTGGGCTATTGAACAGATGATCAGACATATTAGAAAGAAGGTAAGAATGATTTGCAGTAGCACTTCCGCATTACTCTCATCTACAGACTACAGACCTAGCCCCCACCATTCCTTGAAAACTTTAACTACTGAATTATTACAACTTTGTCCAACTCTACTCTTATTATAATTTTTGGTGAATTTAATATCCACATAGACAATGATTCCAAAGCCCTACTCTCAGTTTCTTGATATATTTTACTCTAATCTTGGTGTTTCAGTTCATGTCAGCCACCCATTCACATGATCATACCCTAGATCTGTAATGTCTAAATGCTTGAGCAAGTGCCAAAGAAGGGTTCATACAGTTCTTATTGATATCATGCAGTCCTACGGCTTTGAGTGTCATCTATATGATGATAAACTCAGTTTCTAGGTCTACTGTCATACTTATTATATAAGTTCAAGAAATTTACTCTAAATTCAAGGCCACTTACACTACTACTATACCCTAATGTCTAAAAGACACCTCTAATCAAAAACGAAACTGTTGATCTTTCACACACAAGCCTACTCTTTGACTATTTACTTCATTTTAGTAAATGGTTATCCTAACTTTCTATTGTTCATTTTCTAAAGGAAAAATATAGATTTATCATTGCTACTATTCCTTTCATCTCATATTGACATACTCTTTTATCACACTCTATAGTTTCTATTATCTAGAATCTCGGCATTTCTTGCCACTTTTATTGCTATTACCTTGCTCCTAGCTACAAATATTTATTATATGAATTAGTGTAATAGCTTCCTAAATGTTCTTTCTACTCAACACTTGCCCCTCTTTGAATCATTTCTAGCCGAGTCAAAGTTATACAAATATTAAGATCAATTAAGATCATGATTTGTAAATCTCTAATAAACAGTAAAAAGCAAAAAACAAAAAACAAAAAAAAACCCAACAATATTCTTATAATGAGCTAGAATATTTGTTTTGCTCTTTCTAACTTTCTTTCTGTAAACACTCTTCTTTTCTCCTGGTACTTCTCAGAGAGATCAGTCTCCTTTATTTTCATTGAAAATGTGCTGCCTCAAAAAAACCCAGAAAACTCTTAACTCAGTGACTTCACCCCTTCAGTTACATCTACCTGGAGTATCTTCCCACACGTATTTATGTTCTCTCCTCAAATATCAGCTTATGAGTTCAGTTTACCTGCTTATTAAAATTATTTGTCTTTTTTAAACTCACCAAGAACCCATCTATGTCCTTTTTATAGCCATAATCACTATGTATGAAACATATATTACTTTATCAGTCTATCCTCTGTTTTCTTCTAGAGTATGAGCTCCACAAGGGGAGAACCCTCAGTATGCAAAGAACAAGTGTGTACTATATTATCTCACTGACAGAGGTCATTCAAATTCTAGTCAGCATTCATATTATAAATGAGTTCAAGCCACAAATAGTTATTTATTTCCTTCTATATGCCAGACATTGTTTAAAGTACTAGAGATACATAATGTTGAAAAGAGTTCTAACTCATTAAGATCATATTCTAAATGAAAACAACAATAACAACAAAAGTCAAGTAAATCGATGACAAATATCAATACTTATATGATAAATAAAATAAGTAGCAAATAAATGAGAGATCAGGCAATATCAGATAGGTTTTTCAGCATACACATTTATGATGCGATGGTTATTGAACTGTGAACTGCATGACCAGAAGGGGTAAATATTTTCCAGGGAGATTAAAAAATAAGTATAAATAAGTAAAACAGAAAGCCCTCAATTCTAGTGTAGTCCCATAAATTTACACAACCCACAACAAAACTTCAACCTCTATAGTACTGTTGTTTCTATATTTTATATTAAAGAATCAAGTACAATTGTTACAAAATGGCTGGAGTAAAAGAAGTTTAGAAGATATTCAATATTATGTTGATATTGAGAAAAAGGCATAATGTGGGTTAACATGTGCTTAAGATAACGTATATGCCATCCTAGACTTTATCTTTATTATCTAGCAATGCTACATAATGTAAGCAAATGTAATCTAGCAGTACAGAGTAAATTAATGTTTCTGCAGGGGGTCCAGTTTCTTCTTTCCTATTGCTCTGTTGTCAACTTGAATATTATCCTCATGTACATGTTCAAAGCATAAAAGGAGAGAGAGTTGTATCATTTTAAGGGCAAGACATAGAAATTGCAATCATTTATTTTGTTTCACAATCCATTAGTCAGAAATTAGTCACATGACCAAAATTTTTGCAAGTCAGTTTATGATATAGAATTTGTTTCTTGGTAGCAGATACAAAGCTAAAATTTGGGGATTTTTTACTACATGATAAAGGCTGAATAAGACAGTTAGCAATATCTGCCAGACCATGAAGTAACACCACTGTCGTGATATAACACGTTTCCAGCTCATTCTTTTGCAGTCAATATCATTCCCTTACCTTCTGGACGTTGATGATTTGTTATCTATCACTGCAGTTTTGAGTTTTTTAGAATTTCATAAAATAGAATCATACAGCATTCTTTGCGAATGACTACTTTGTGAATGACTACTATTCACTGAGAATAATATGTTTGAGATTCTTCTGTGCTACTGCTGTATACTTCTCTGTTGCATGCATGCACCTCAATTCTTTTAACTATCAGTTTATTCATGTTAGAGATGTTTTTAGTTTTTGGCTTCTATGACTAAAGCAGCTAAAAACATTTACTAACTTTGTGAAAGTGTCTGTTCAAATCACTTGCTCTTTCTTCTTTTTTAATATAGTTGTTTCTTCAGTATTGGGTTATACCAGCTCATTGTATTTTCTGGATGAAAATTGTTTATTGGATATTTGGATATTTGTCTTGCAAATACTTTCTTCCGATCCGTGATTTATCTTTTCACTTTCTTACCACTGACTTTTGGAAAACAAATGTGTTTAATTTTGACAAATTCCAAATTTATACTTAGTGCTTTTTTGTTTCTTATTTAAGAAATATTTGCTGATTCCAAGATCACTAAAATTATCTCTCTGTTTTCTTCTACAAGTTTTACACTGCTTGATTTTTACAGTTAAGTCTGTAATCTACTTCAATTTAATTTCTGTATGAGATTAGTGTTGAAATTTGGTTAGCCAATTATTCCAATACATTCGTTGAATTACCTTGGAACTTTTGTTGAAATTACCTTGGAACTTTTGTTGAAATTACCTTGGAACTTTTGTTGAAAATCAATTAACCACATAGGTACAGGTCTATTTCCAATTATATAACATTTATTATATTCCACTAATCTTTATTTCAATCATTTTCCCAGTACCACATTATGACAAACCACTCTTATCTGGTATTACTAAAAAGATAAAAACTCCAAAATGAGTAAAATTATTCAGTAACTAATTTGCTTCCACAAAGTCTCATGATTCCATTGTGAGAATTAAGCTGGTGAATCACATTTGACCCCAAGATTCATTCTTTACTTCTTTACATTGCACAATGCCCACTGGATAATGTTCTTTCTAGAATCAACTAAGGGTACACTTTGTTCACATACAGTTTGGTTTAGGCTCTGGCATAATATTGGAAGAAAGCTTTTTGTTTATTGTTTCTATCTCTTTCCTTGCCTCGCGTCAGTGCTGAAAGAGCTACATTCCTCTGCCGTCTTTTAGAAAAATCTTCTGAGTTTCCAGAAAGTGCTGAGTCCATATAATCTCATCCTCTCCTCTTGTTTTCTCAGGTCCATAGGGGTTCTGACTTCCCAGAATTTATAAATGCTTCAACATTCATTGTTACTTTCATTACTTTTCTCTCATTTCTTTCCAAATGGTCCTATTGAGAATGCTCTGTTTCCTGCTGGGCCCCAAACTGCAGGTGACACAGTCGAAGATCCAGCTAAATATAGGTTGATTCTGATTAATAATTGCCAGCTCTAAGAAACTTGACTAGGATATGTGCATAAATTAGCTCTAGAATTTAATAAATTAAAAGAGGATGCTAACTAACCAGATATTGGTCACTTGGCTTTCAGCCCTCTTACCGAGGACAAGAAATCAGTCATTCAACAGTAATTAGTCCCAGAGCTGAAGTACCAAATTCTGATAGGGGCTCAACAGTTACAATGCCAGGAAACCAAGGTAAGATTTTGACTTTTTAAAAATTTCTGCAAGTAGAAAATTTTAACAAACGAAGAAACCCAGTTCTGTCTTCCTTGGTCTTGATTTTGCATTTAAAAAGCTAAGTTTCTTATAAATATATCTATGGAGATATCAAATATTAAAATGTGAGACAGTCAGGAATCTTGCATAATGAAGCTTTAAGGAGGCACCATGTGTGCAGTCTATATATTTTCAGAAATGGAGCAGCAGTGTTAGCACACCTTTATAGGGAACTGCCCACATCAGCAATATGCATCTCTAACACTAAAGTGATCTAAACCCCTCTCATTGGACATGCATAAAATACTGAATGCAATAGAGAAAAAGTCATTCTAAGTCAGTGCCATCCTCAGAAAAGAGAACAAAAAATCTCCAGTGAAAAATGGGTCTGTGTACAAAATTGTGAGCAGCTTGAGGTGAAAACATCCAGTGATTTTCAACCACGTTAGTACCCTCTATTTATATTTAAAATGTTTACATCTATATTCATAAACATATTTTATTTTTTCTAAAGTATTCTTATCCAGTTTTTCAGTAAATGAACATTAGGTCTGTACTTAATATTTTTTATATCTCAAGTGTTTATTATAATTCACTTATGAAATTCTTTGCATTTTGTTGTTGATTATGCTAACAAATTTATATAATAATTATTGGTCTTTGGATAAATACGTCATACTTAGTTTTCAAGGAATTATATTTAATACAAAGCTTTAAAATATTTTTACTGTAAATAATACTTCTTTCTATTCCATGTTATTTCAGCTATTTTTAAATCAATATGCCAGTGTTTTTACCTAATTATTTAAAAATTTTAAAATTATGTACACTGTTGATAACGGCATTCTTCTTAAATCACTTTTGCACTGATTTTTTTCCTCATAGTCATTAACTATTGTTTATTTTGGTTTATTTTCTTGTTCTTTTCTGAACATATGAATTTTAATTAATTTATGTACCTTGATCTGTGGTACAGACTTGTAGCTGTTAACAGAATTTTGTGGTTTCCTCTATTTGTGATCACAGAGAAAAACTATATTTCTGAGTTTAGGCATGGCTGTATGACAAAATTTCAGCCAATGGGGTATGAATACATATGATATATACCATTACAGATTCAAAAGTAGAAACTTTACAAAGGTCTACAGTGTTCTCATAAACCAAGGATATTGTTCTCAGTATAGTAGAGATTATTTATGAGATTAGACAATTTAATCAAATGAGTTATGAATGAAAAGCAAAAATTTTGTGAGGAATATGTTAATATAAAACAAGGAATATCTATGAATGTTTTTATCAAATTAAGTATGATATCGGAATTTGATTCAATTTTCTGATTCTTGAGGTAGATATGAACTTATGATTGAAAGAAACTTAGATTTATGTTTATTTCATTCAGGAAAATAAACAGAAAAGAATCTGTGTCAAAATTCCAAATTACCTCTCACAAATATATTTCACATAACAATAAAATATTTTTATGAGTAGCATAATTTTTGAATTCTTTGCTAAATGCTCAGAATGACATAGGCTGATGAAACTAGCAGACACATATTAATCAAATAGTTTATAAAATATTATTTGTGATAGATACTAATGGGTTCAAATGTTAAACTTCCACTATTTTAACTAAAGTATGAAATCAGTCAACTGAATCCGTTAAGAATATGCCTTATATCAATTTATACATCCAATTTTACTCTGACAAATTTTCTGATGGATATGGTTGATCACAAACATATAAGATATTTTAAATGTTCACAATATGTTCTCAATCTAAGATAGTTAACTCTAGGAATATGAAAATCTAATAATAGAGACCATGTAGTAGAATAAATTTATTATTTCTTTCATCAAATAAATCATCTACAAAAGTCATCAGTTTTTTAAATCATTTTGAATACATCATCGTATTGAAGAGACTGTTATCTGTTTAATGATATAGTGAGATTTTCTAAAAAATATTGAGAAAGAGAGTAATCTGTCTTACTTGGATTTGATACAAGATTAATCATTAGAGTGATGAAAAAAATAAATGAAAAAGACCAAGCTGGATTTCAGCTCTGTTTATCAGTAGCTTTCTGCCCCACATACCTTCATTGATGAGATGTGTAATCCTGATTTTCAATATATTTTTAGTTTGCTTATTAGCATGAAGGAATCCACTGATAAGTCACTTTAATTAAGATGTGCTTTAATAGCCCTCCCCTTATTTCTCTGATATTAAATTTTAATTATTCTTAAAAATGAATCACCAATTGTATAGAATTCTGTCAGGTGAGATGCACAGTATAAATATTCTATACACATTCTATTCTGCTTCTTAATATCGGAAATACACACTTCCAAATACCAATTATCTCTAATGACAAAATAGTTGAAATGAAGCCCTGGGTTCAAATTCATAATTAATCTAAGATTATATGTAATGAACCTGAGTACAAATAAAAAGTGAGTTAAACAAATGTGGTAATTAAACTGTTCTTAACCTTCCGATTTTATAATTTTTTGTAGTCTTTTATCCTTTTGTTTTCTCCAGTCATAGTATATATTGTTTTATGAATGTTCAGATATCATGCTTCATTTTCTAGTGGGTTTTAATCTGAAGGAAATAAAATAAATCCTGTTTTATGTCTCAATGATAATAATGAAGCAATAAGCATCTTTAATTGGAAATCTATAAAACAAATTAATATTTACCAAGGACGCTTACTTTATTTTCATTTGGTTTAGGAATCATTTTACAAAATCCTTTTAAAAATTGCCATCACTTGATGTGGAGTGTGGATGTTATAAAATATGTCAGATATATGGCATTAAGAAATTCTTTGAATGAATGATGTATATGTGTGTATGTACCCACTTACTTTTTATAAATACTATTGAACAAAATAATATCAGGAAAAAAGAAAAAAAAAGTGTACCTTTCCTGTATTTTTTTCTCTTAATGTTAGAACGCGTTAGCCTGTTCTTCATATGTCTTCTTTTTAAATCTTATCCTAGATATTTTTAAAGAAATATGGATATGTTGTGAATATAATTTTTCACTGGTGAGATAATTCCCTTTCTTCTGCTAAGATAAACTTTTATTTTTTTGTTCCAATTAGGAGTTTAACTGAGTCAATGCCATGTTACAGCTTCAGTTAGTTTCAACACTTTGAGGACAGTATATATTTTGCATTGTCATAGACCACTCCATCTTGCAAAATTTTGTGCTTTAAGATTGACAATGCAGAGATTTTTCTATACTTTTCAATGCAGCTTACACAGCTTCCTATGCTACCATGAATTCAAGGGGAAAAAATGTGGAGAATATTTGCACATGTAAAGATTATTTTCGTACTTGAATATTTTAGAGATTTTAATCTGTCATGTCAGCCAGTTCAGTCTTAAAAGCTTTAGTGGTTTCTACTTACTCTAAAAAACTTCTGTCTATGGCAGCCCAAATTTCTAAGACTTGGCAAATACTCCCAGTGGCCAACAATCTGACTACCTACGTAGGACTGACTTTATTTGAACATTTTTTCTTTAGACTTCTTGGCTTTATGGCTCTTCAATAATGTAATAATATAATTTTTAGTTTATTCAGCGTTTTCTAGTACTTATGGTGGGAGCATCGATCAGTGGTAGACTACATACTCATTGAAAGGAGAACTCCAAATAATTCTTAATTAGTGTTACAGCAAAATGGCACTGGACAGTGTTAAATGGGCAAGAAAGAGTTTATTCAAGGCTACTACCAAAAGGAGAATAGGCCAGAACTTTTTTTCCACTTTATTTTAATTAATTAATTAATTAATTAATTAATTTTATGGTGACATTAGTTAATGAAATCCAATAAGTTTCAGCTGTACACTTTAACAGTAAGGCATATATATATTTACACTGTGTGTTCTCATTCCATAGTTAGATTTCTTTCTGTTACCACATATTTGACCCCTTTTACTTTGTCTACCTCTCCCCTCACCCCACCACCCACTACCCTCTGGTAACCACTAGTCTATAGTCCATGTCCATGAGTCTCTGTTTGTCCTGTTCATTTGTTGCTTTCAGGTTTATATCCCACATATAAGTGATATCATGTGTTTTTTAAGTTTTTCTGTCTGGCTTATTTCTCTTAGCATGATTATCTCGAGGTCCATGCCAGAACTTAATCCGAGTCCAACCCTGTTAAAACAAAGAGCAGGGGAAGATTTTTAAAAGCTAAGGGAGAGAGAGATTATGGACCATCTGTTTGCTAATTGGATTAATCCAAAGGAAAGGTACATTTTCTCTTACCTTTATGACAGAAGGCTGTTTTAAAACTTGGAGCAAGTTACCATACAAGGTAGATTTCTACCTTCCCACAGAGACTGTAGATAGAGACCCCTGTGTCTTCCTTAATGATTACCTTTCAGAGACAGCTCCCAGGCCTTTGAGTGAGTTCTGGGCTGTGAAACTGCTTAAAAATTTTACATATCAAGGGACATAGAAAGTATTTGTGGTTAAGAGTTTCATAAATAAATGCTCTGAGGAAAGGGAGAAGAGCACCTGTAGTGTGAAAGCAGATCCTAAAGGTAGTATGGCTGAAGGTCAAGTTAAAACTCTCTTGGCCAATGCTTCCTTCGGCTTTAAAGGATTAAGAAAGCTAGGCCATGTATTTATCTTAACCAATATCTGTTGTTGAAGCACTAGCTGAACCATCTATCGAAGGTTGATCGTATAGGATTCTTGCTGGATTGTGTAAGAAATCAGGCAGTTAATGAGGGGGATTCCTATGGAAATAAAAAGAAAAAAAACTAAAGTTAGTGATTGGTGAAGACTATAAACCTGTTTTCTGAAAGTAGAGAACACCCAGTCAAGAAGATTCCTAGAAGCTGGGTTCAAAGTGTCTTTAGAGGTTAGAGTGTGGACGGCTGTGGAATTTATGTAGTTATTTCAACAAAGCCCATCTGAATGGAAAACTATCTAGCCTTTCTAATTAGCTTTTTGGGGGCCTCAGGTGGCTGTTTTGGGGGCCCCCGAGGTATAAGGGCATATAGAGGCTTGAGAGACTGTAGGGAGCTGAGGGGCTAGAACAGGAAGGGACAGGTCTAGCAGTGGCAATAGAGGGACAGAAAAGAATAAGGGTTGTAAAAGTTGAAAGATCAAATGATTTAAGATAGCCGAAGGGAGTATCCATGGTAGTAAAAGGACGATAGAGGAGCGGAGGTGATGAGAAGAGAGAGGTCCCAGGTAAGTCAGTTTGGGAATATCTTATTTCCCAAAGAAGCCACTGAGGTTGCGAATAATCTTTAGTAAAATTATGTCAATGAGAAAAGGGCATGGAAAGACTTAGCACTATAGTAACGGAATGTATCAATATGAGTCTTCAAAGGACGAGAAATCTAGGGGTCCAAAGATTAACCCTATTTTATTTAAGTCATGGCACCAGAATTAATATTAAAGCAAAACTTGTGCCAGCCTGTTTAATAGTCAAGGAAGACTATTTATTTATACAACAATTAAAAATATACCAATTTAAAAGACCACATTAATAGATAGTGTTTGTCATAATTGCTGAATGATAATAAACCCAAATTCATCAATGGCTTACCACTATAGATATATATTTGTTATTGCATTTACATGAGACATGGATTGGCTGCATTTAGGTGAACTAAACCCAGGCGTATATGTATTTTCATTGGGGAATTCAGTCTTCAGAGTTAACTTGTATATGTTCTTGTCATAGTGGAGACACAGAAATGGGTCAATTGAAATATTGTAATTGCATTTAAAGTGTCTACTTGGATATGACCCTTGCCATTGGCAGAGATGAATTCACTCACACAATATGTATGAGCCAGTCACATGACAAGGGATATGGATGCTACTTCTGTTGTAATGAGTGAGAAGCTATTTGAGAACAAGAAATCCAATCCACCATAAATGTTATATAATGCAAATATAAGCTCACCAAATAAATTCGGAAAAATAATGTAAATAATACTTACATCATCAATATAACCTCCAATGTTATACTAAAGCATCAAAACACTAATCAGTGAAATCCAAAATATAAAATAAATGAAGCTTACATATGTGAAATGTCAATGCAAAAATGGCAAGAGGTTCATATAATATGATCTTGTGCATAATTGATAAGGAGAGTATACAGTATTTTCTTATATTTAGTAAATATAATTAATGAAAACTGCTAGAAAAGTTTACAAATACTTTTTAAAAAGTTGACTGAATTCTATAGTACATTAAATTAGAGTTTACCATTCAGTAGCACTTAAGATATCAGACAAAATAATATGCAATCGATGGAAAAATTTATAGAATATGAAACTATATACCAATTGAATTATAAATGTCATTGATGTATGTAAAGCATATCCAAATGAAAGGAGATTTAAACGTGTTATCTAGTTATAAAGTTTCAAAAGTACAAAAATGACAGTTTTACATAATCATCAAAAATTTAATAAATGTCAATCCAAATAACTTCAATTATTTGGAAGGATCTGGAGAAGTTGATTATGAAATATAAGTATTTGAAAGCAATTAAGGGAAATCTTAAAAAATAGAAACTTTTATTTCATTATTATGTATTTATAATACATAAATATTATATGTAATTATAATATACACTATTAGCAAAAATATTATTCATTACCCTATAATCAGATGCAAATATTTATGGAAACTAGGTCATAAAAAAGATGGTTTTAAAAATTAAGGGAATGATGTAATACCTATAAAATGGCATTAAGAGAAATTGTTCTCATAGAAAAAAATGAACAGTACTACTTTGCATCATACACATAAAGAAATTTTATGTTTATTAAAAATTAATGAGAAAAATATCTTTGATCTCAGGTTATGAGGGAATGAATGTTTCACTTTAAAATTAAATCTTTTATACAATATTTAATTATATAGACAAAGTTGAAAATAGCAAAGAAATTGAAATAAAATTTTTGCATCATATATGGCACTATTTAAATCACACACAAACAATATTGAAAATATGTTAAATGATTCTATTTATTCATAGTAAAAGCAAAACATTAAAAGAAAAATAGACAAATCTATATAAATAAGAAATCTTACAAAAATTAAAATGATATTACCACTGAAAATATTAAAAGCTTCATTCAAATGTAACAGGTACTGTTTAAAAGAAATCAGACTTTCAAAAATACACTTTTTCAGTTATAACTTCATAACAGTATAGTAGAGCAAGAGACTTCTATAATGGAAGTAGAAGTATAAATTTTTATTACCTTGGAAAGCAATAATATTTAGTGATATTGATTATATACCTATCTACAATCTAGCATTTTTTCTTCTACATATATACCCTGGAAATGGTCTTATAAATGTACACCCAGTGACGTGTTTAAAAATATCAACTGCAGTATTATTTACATAATTCAATAATAGGGAACATTCATTATCAGGGAAATGGTTAAATTAAGTTGTCAGTGGATGAACTATATAATATTGCTTATATATGAACAAACTTCTACATGTCATCATGAATGAATCTCCATAACAAGATGAATTAAAAAAATACTTAGAAAATAATACATAAATTGTAAGCTTTATAGACAACATATAAATGGTGATAGCAATAGGACAATCATTAAGTCGCGCAAACATACATATAAAATACATAGTAGTGGATAAAAATGTAGTGGAGCAGTACATACCAAAGTCATAATAGTGGTTACTCTAGAAGAAAAAAAATGAATTTTCAAAGAGAGAAATGAATTTTAAATTTAACCTGAATTTTGTTAATAATATAAATAACATAAATGAAGCAAAAATTAAAAATGTAAACATGCTAATTTTGAATGAAGTCCATATTATTAGGTGTTTGCTTTATTTTTCCTTTACTATCTATGGTTGAAACAAAACTTCTACATGGGGAAGAAAAACAAAAACTCAGATTATGTTTTTATTGTACTCAATATGTTTATCCTATACCATTACTCTCACTTAAAGGAGAACTCAGGTAATAAGACATATTAAAAAAGTAAGTAAACCTGTAATGCAATGTAATGTCTATGAGAGTGGAGAGTTTTGCCTGTTTTGTTCATTGCTGTAATGCCTTCGTGTTAAACAGCATCAGGCACATAGTGACAAGTACATGTCTTATTGATTGAATAAATAATAAATGAATGTATTAATGGAAGTAGTGTTCTAGGAAATTGTGATGTACTATAATAATTTTTACTTAACTTCTTTGGTGGGAAATTTAATTTCTATATAAGTTCCTTTATCTTTTTATATGTATCTATATAATAAAATATTTTCTTTATCTTCATGAGTCATGGTATAGGGCATAGGGGTCAGCAAATGACTGCACACAGGCCAAATGCAGTCTGCCATCTGTTGTTGTATGACCCATGAGCCACACATACAGGTTTTGTATTTTGAATGGTTGAAACAAGTCAAACGAATAATATTTTGCGACATGTTAAATTATATAAAACTCAATTTTAGTATCCATAAAGTTTTATTGGAGCACAGCCATGCTCATTTGGTTGCACATTCTGTATGGCTATTTTTGTGCTAAATAGCAGAATTGAGTAGTTGTGACAAAAACCGTATGGTCCAAAAAGCTTAAAATATTTACTTTCTGGCCCTTGACAGAAAACATTTGCCTACTTACTCTTGGTATAGCAATATCGATAATTATATCATAGCTAAGCTTTCCATTCTCTGACGTACTCCTCAAAATTGGCTTAAGTTTTTCTTTCATGCCCATACTTATAAATAGTGTATGTACGTATGCATGGAAAGATGTTTGCTTGCAAGTAATTGATTACTTCCTCCTTCTTTCTATCCAGAAGAGGAGGTCAGATAGCTGGTCTTGTTTGAAAATCCTCCCTCTGCCCAGTAGCTAATAGGCTTCTACATAGTAGAAAGTAGAAATATGAATTAATGCATGGATAAATATGCATCTTTTAATTTATTCTTTCGATAGAAGTCTCTGGGAATTGCTCACATGTCAGTCAACTAGAGAAGAATCTATTTTATATCAATTTTTAAAATATATATGCAGGTTCAACTCTATGACAGATGACTAATTGTTTAGTATAAATTATGTGTTAAAGTTATTGCATGGAAATTGCATCTCTAAATATCTAACTTACACATGAATTGCTAAGAGGGAAAAACACTTTCTATTTTTGCATTACATGTTTGGGATGGTGATACACAATTATAATATTTAGAGTACTATGTTTATTGAAATTCTTATTCTAAAATGCAAATAAGAAAAGTTTTTAGAGATTTTTAAGGAAGTTAATCAGAGCTGACAGAGAGCAGAGATCATTGTAGGAATTCATTAAATGTAGTTATTTTTATATGTTTAAGTAAAGTGAGGCCTTAAATGGATCTTTTTATTTGTTATAGTTACTGTTCATACTTCAAAGCCTAATTTACATTTTTTAATATCTGAAGTGATAGAATTTTGTTTAAATTAATTTTTAAAAGGAAGTTTTTAACAAATTTTAAAGAAGTTTTAGAATAGTTTATAAAGACAGATGCCTTTAAAATCAAGAATAATACCATGTTTTGGTTAAGAGTTCCATTCAGCTCCCTTCCCATAAATAGTTTAGGTACTATTTCTCTTTTCTAAAGCATAGGCCCCCAATAAAATGAATACCGATATTATTTTGGGCATAGCTTCTTCTTAAGCATGATATAAGGAAAGAATACACTCTTAATTTCATTAAAAATACACTCTTAATTTCATTAAAAACAAATAAACACCAACCTATATATTTTCTGGACTGTCTCTTTGGATTTCTAATACCAAAAATATTAAAATGTAATAATTTCTAATGGCATTTTTTGTATATCTTCTCTTTTAAATGGATGTTAAAAAAACTAGCTGTTATGACTGGCTTTTGGAAGTAAACATTTTTTCCATTTATAAGCTTGTAACAATTACTTAGTCATGTAAGTTAAGATTACTCCATATGTTTGATAGAAATGTTAAAAATGATCCCTAAAAATAAAAAAAATCATGCAGACAAATTAACTTTATTTTTAACACTCACTTCATCCTTGAAAATTTCAGTAGGTTAAGCTATATATTTTGAAAGCAATTAGAATGGGTGTGTGTTCATATTCACACTATTTTTAATTTTTCATATCAAAGATGAAATCATGAATATTTAGCATAAAAATTTAGTTCAAGAAAGTTATAAGGGCATGACCAAAATTTTGCCTAAATCTTACCTGTTGGAAAATTTATTCATAGATTTAAAAAAGTTTGAATCAGAAAATCAAAAGGAAAAATTCTTAGTGGACTACATTAGGGGAAGTGATGATAAAGAGCATCCTTCATAAGGCATGAAATTTACATGTCAAACAAGAGCATATATAAACAAAGTAGGCCTTTCAAGAATGGGGATTCAGTATAAATATTTAATTACATAGATGATGGAGGGTTGTACTATCAAAATTTTATCACTGAAGTAACCCAGATTGAAGAACTCCACACAGCAGTTACCACTCGTTGGTAGGGGCCCATAAAAGAGAGGAAAATGGAGCTAAAAAATGGAGAAGTTTAGAGGAGAGGAACCGTTCTGTATGGGGATTTATGGAAAAAAACAGGGTGGAGGTGAGCTCGAACTCTGGGGATGGTGCCTGACCAGGTTTTTGCTGGTATATCTAATGCAGTGCGAGAAGCTAAAGCTTATCTGTGATAGACAACACTGGGGACCGGAATTAGGTCCAAGGCAAAGTCAGTGTTTTTGCTAAGCTAGAATTCTATGGTAGGATACAGCCGTTAGAGGAGTGCTTTTCAGTGACACCCGGTTAGTTTATTATCAATAATTCATTTCCCTCCAACCTACTCTCTGTACACTTTTAGTAGGCCAACCTATCACTTAAGTTTGAGTTCAGTAGCTGTTTCACTACTGTGTTCAAACAAGACTGCAATACGATTGTCAGAATCTTCACATATCTACCAGAATTGGTTTTCTGTAAATATAATATTAATGATCAGTAAAGCATATAAATACATATTTACCTAATATATAATGATGAGTTCATTTATTTTAAAGGCATAATCTTTGTTGTTGTGTACTGAATTATGTACACCAGGGATGATCGGATTCCAGAGAGTGTCACTGGCTATGTCATGGCATTTAGATGTCTGAGTTAGGTAAAGCATGTACGAAGCACAGTAAAGAAAGACCTCTCTTTCAATACACCTGTGAGAGAGCTCCTGTGTCTTGTTTATTCTAGAAATGGCATAAAAGCCTGTGTACTCAAAATGTTCCATGACAACACTCGATTCGCTTTTCATAAATTATATGATGTACCGAAATGCTGCTTTTTAAAAATCGTTTTAAAATAATTTGCGGCAGTTTGAAATCCAGATATAGTCATAATATATTATTGTCTTTAGACGCTACTTGACTTCACTTCTGCTTGCTATTTCATGGATGTATTTATTAGTCATTATACATTTATTACTTTTGATTGTGCTTAATTACTGTGCTATGGATGGATTTTGCTCTCTTGATTTGTACCAATGTCATCTATGCATAAACTTGGAATGCTTTTATTTCAAGCAAAATGTAGATTGATAAAAATTAAACATAGGTTGAAACTTTTGGAATGACTAGTTATTAGATAATAGAAATGATAGTCTAACCAAAGGAGATTATGAACTTATTAATTTTCTCTAATGTAGCAACTTATTATTTAAGGTAAGGTTTTATTTTATAGTGCTATAGAATTTCTATCTTATTATCATTATTTTTGTCAGGATGTGTGCTTAGATTTTGCCATATGTCTATAGTCTAACTTTGGTCGCCCTGAGTGCTTCTTTTTGGTTGGCCACCAGGGTAAGTCTTACTGTGCTCATCTTGTCTGCTGAATGGTGAGGTGCTGTGCAATATCTAATTGGGCCAAACAAAAGTTTTGGATAAAAGATGTTTTTAAGTAACACATATGTGGAAAAATTGCACCTGAACCAATAAATGTGTTAGGGAATAGTGGATACCATATATACAATCTAGCTGGGGCCATTATTTTTGAGCCCATAGAAATTTACAGTACAAATGAGTATAAGATGTTTGGTCAAAACCATTGCTAAATCTTAAAATGATGATAAGTGATGTCCTCTTTTCTTTCTAAATATCAAAGCAGTTATAAAAGAGTCAGATCAATGAATATTAAAATATTGTCTTCTTTGATCAAAAGCAGAGCTAGATTATATATTGGGTCTTTGAACAAACTGGACTTCTTTAGATGTACTCCCGATTCTTGCCTTTGAATGATATGCTGGAAGAAGTGATTCTCTCTACAAAGCAGTTATATCATACTTGCTGACTCACCCTCATCCAGCCACATTGTAGGAGACAGAGAGAAACAACTTTTGGATATGATTCTAAAAGCTTGACTTTGTCCCAAACATCTGCCTACATCTATTTACATGTAGAAGCGAGAGTAGTGAAGTCTTCGACTATTCTGAAAGCAAAAGATCTGCAAAGATAGAATAGTATGCTCCATGTTTTCTACCACCTGCCACAAGGACCTATTGCTTCATGTCTAGCCCATTTGGAAAATCTGAAGTGTAGAGAAAGAAGACATAAGTGTTACTAATCTAGAACCTCTGTCAAAGAAGTATGAGTACTGGGATTATCATTGACTGTAATGTCCCCAAAATTTGTTCAGATATTTCTTTCTAGCATCTAAAATACCTGGTGTATGAAAAACTGTTACTGATGTTTCCTCTTTATTTGTAGATTACCTCCTTTTTATCTCTCAATGAAGTTTTAAGATTTAAGGTTCTTGATGTTTGGATTAATGAAATTTTACTAGAATATACCTCTAACATATGACTCTAACAGTTCAAACTATTTTTTTTTAATTATAAACACAACTTCTTTTTTAAAATACCTTTCTTTTTGAAACCTCTTATGACTCTGCACACAATTTACAATTTTCACACAAATATTTAATACTTTTTAACTTATATCTGATTATCTGATTATCTAATATCTAATGGATAGATAAATGGATAGATAGGTAGGTAGATGATAGATGATAGATAGATAGATAGATAGATAGATAGATAGATAGATAGATGATAGATCAAGCTTCCAAATTATATATTTGGTAAATTACTGGAATTATCCACATTCCTAAGTCAAATTTTATAAACTTGAACACATCACACATCATACACACTCCAAAACAAAACAGAGCAAAAAAACCCCAAAAACCTAAAAGCCAGTTGCTAAAGATTTAAGAGGTACAAATAAGGGAGATATTCTATTCTCTCTCTACCCCACTCAAAGATGATTATTTTCATTTTACTTCCCAAATACTTTCCATAGCAAAAACATCTATAATAATCCTAAAGGACTTGTATTATTATGTTTGTAATAAGTAAATAGAATTCTTTTGAAAATAAGACAAAATGATGAGAAAAAACAGCCTTCAGTACGCTTCACTTAAATAAATCTTTAAAAATATGCTCCAGAGGTCAAATTTAAATTATTCATTTATTTTGTGAAATTGCAGCAGAAGGTAATGTTGACCCGTAATCAGATTCTCAGATTGGTAATAAACATTGAGGAAGGAGAGCCTTATATTTTATTTGAGCAAAAGTATAACATGCTTATAAACCCTACATTTTAATCATATCATGATTATGAAGCAAGCTACCATGAGAAATACGTAATGATTAAGCACTATCGATCATATTTTAATACATTACATATTGATCTATGATACAGCATAATTATTTACATGCAGACAGGATTTTATAAACATAATCTCAGGCAATTTTACATTTCACCTTAGTGACCTTAGAGCAGTGGTATGCCTGAGACAGCTTACAGTGGCTCATAGAACCTATCAGCAGCGTATCTTCTTCATTTGCATTTAATGAGGACATGTAGGCTGATTTAAATCAGGCATGGAGTATGTTTCTCATAAAAGTTGATGAACACTTCAGCCAAGACTTCTTCCTACCTAAAGGAAGAGCCTGTTTTTAGACCCTTACCAGCATGCCACTGCTTACAGTCCAAATAAAATATTCAGAATTCATAATTTAAAATATTTTTAATTTAGCAAAATACATTATTTTGACTTTTCCTTATGATATGAACAGACAAGAAATATTCAAATCTCTTAATGTTTAGTCCAAGAATGATTTTAACTCTGCTGACATTTAAATATACCACATCATTCTTTCTTCCTTCAGAGCAAGTGCAGAGTTGAATTTTGTTATGAATTTCTAACCAAATATTTCTTCATTCACATTTATATATAGTTGCCTGCTTTTAACCTTTCAAAATGAATGATAAATTGCATCTGCCAGTGAACCAAGT
Organism: Pteropus medius; assembly: GCF_902729225.1. Classification (NCBI taxonomy): domain Eukaryota; kingdom Metazoa; phylum Chordata; class Mammalia; order Chiroptera; family Pteropodidae; genus Pteropus; species Pteropus medius. Next base: position 11,003,917 of record NW_024351073.1, on the reverse strand, counting down.
CACCGTTCAGCTAATATAATCTTTACTTAAGATCAAATAGGCACTGATCGTTTTACAGATTTTATTTTATTACTGTCAGTTGGGTCATACATTTTTCTAAAGTGAAAGTAAGAAAACAACCAGTTGAAATATTTTGAAAGATAATGTTCTGGAAGGTAACAATTCACTGTTGAAAACCACAGTGAGATTGCTGACAAAAGATCAAGTTCTGGTCAATGAAACACAATTTGCTTTCCTCCTTCCTGTAACTACTCTTTTGTAATGTATATAGATGTGAAAATGTAAAAAGTATTTTTTTTCTATTAAAGAAACAAACATCTCTTTTCAGCATCCCTGAGACATTGAATACTAATAATATAATACAACTAAATTTAAAGAGATGATTTATTTTACATAGAGAGATATATTTAGAAATACAAATACATCTTAATTAGCAATCTCTGACTAGAATCAGTAAAATGTTACAGTTGTTTCTTGCAATTATTGAACTTTCAGTAATGCACACACACATAAACACACATACCCCTCATATTTCATTCTAAAGTTTATAGATACTTAAAGGCCTTCTTTTACTTAAGCAGGGCAAAAAAAATATAAAGTTAGTGTCTTACCTTTGGAAGTTGTCTTAAAAGTTTTCAACTCTTTAACATTTACAGAAATCTCTATAAAACCAAACATTTATAGGATTGTCTTTTGAGATTTATGAAGGTGGAAAAATTGAAGCCCCAATTTTTCCATCAAACCCTCCTTTATCAGAGAATGATAGCTAATCTTTATGGTAGTAAGACAGAGAGATATGCTAAGTTCAGAGAAGCCAGATAGGTAAATGTGTGACTACGATGAGAACATTGAAAACTGTATTAATTGATGGCCTGAAAATATACAACTGTACCATTGAGAAATTGCTTTTACCTATTCAAGCAGGTAGCATAAACCTCTGTAAGGAAATGAATGAACTCTCTTAATAAATTGAACATCTAGAAAATCTAAAACTATTAATTTGAATATGGCAACAAAGTAAATTGGACAGATTTTAATTCTTTGAGCCTTTAATAAAATCAGGCAATCAAGTAAAAAAAAGTATAAAAGAAAAATGCCAAAATGAAAAACAACAGTAAACTGAACAGAGTATAGGCAATTGAGAAACATTAAAAGCTTAAAAATTACAAAATTGTAAAAACCTGAACGAAGATATCCATAGAGTGCCAAGAGGACATTGCATTCATAAATTAAGTAACATATATATATGCATATATATTTATATATACATATATATATATGTATTTTTTCAAAGTAAGTTATAATTGTTCTACTCCAAATAAAATTGAAAGAAGAACTAGCATAAAAAGCAGCCCCTAGTGAAAAGTATAAAACTGAAAAGGAAAGAAATGGAAAATATGAGAAATACATTTAAGAGGTTCAACATCACAAGGAAAATGTGGGAGGGCATAATTAGCTAAATACGAACCAGTAGTAGAAGAGAATTCACCAGACAGAATAATATCATACACTGAGAAATACTAAGACTGTTTAAAATGACGTGACTTTAGACAAATCACCAATCAATGTTATAATTTTAAAGATAAAACATAAAAATAATAAAAGGCAATGTACAACACAAAAAGAACAAATGTAGCATCATATTTTTGCATTAGCAATGATAAATGGTAGAAAATAATAGTTTACTGCTTTTAAAGATTTGAATGCAATTAAAAAAAAAATTGTCATACACATTCAAGCAATCAACCTGGAGTACAAAAGTCGTTTTTCGTCAAGTAAGCACATGGCACATTTATCTCTCTTGCACTCATTTTCAGGAAATTATTTGAGAATTTAATTTAGAACATCATGGAACTAATCTAAGAGAGAAGAGGTTGTGATAGCTATCAACAGTTCTTTAAAACCGGTGAAACAAAGATCAACAGGAAGACAGCTGTCTAAGAAACCATCAAGGCACCTAGTCCCTGATGGAACAGAGTAGAGAGCTTCAGAATAGAGCTTTTTTGGAGAAAAAGAAAAAAGTAGAAAAGAAAAAAAGTAGACAGGGGCCATTATAAAGAGAAGCATTTCAAAGAGAAAATAAGAGTAAAGAGAAACTCTAGAAAAAAGTAAGACCCAAACATCATCACAAAAAAAAAAAAAATATAATATTAAGAAAATCCTACCTGTTTGAAGCAAATTAATTGTGGCTGGCAGATTTAAACAAATGATAGAGAATTTTAATTTGAAGGCATATGTTAAATAATGTGTGTGCCTAAAGGACCTAGCATTAGATCTAAAAAATAATATGATCATAACACACATGCATCCCAGAATAGGTTGCATTAATTTATATAGTAGTTGCATAGTAAGTGTTGTTTTAACTTCTGTGACCAAAGCACGGGAAAACTTCATAATGGATTTATGATATAAATTAATATGTTAAAGACAGTGACAAGGTCTATGGCCATGGCACCCTGAACAAGCCAGATCCCGTCTGATCTTGGATGCTAAGCAGGGTTGGGCCTGGTTAGTACTGAGATGGGAGACCACCTAGGAAGACTAGGTGCTGTATGCATAAAAATTAAATTAAAAATAAGGGATTGTAAGCCGACAAGATCCTTGCAGTCTGTGAGGTGAACCAAGGGTTGCCTCGCCTTAAAAAAAAAAAAAAAAAGACGGTGATAATATAAATATAAATGGTCTTTGTAGAAATTAGAATAAGGATGTGGGATGAGAAAACTAGAGGTTAGTATGTGAGACAAACACATCTTAATATGGGGAATACTGAGACCTGTGAAAATTTAATAAAAAGATGTTACGTATATAATTGAACTTATGAACGTAATCAATAGATGATCGAGACTTCAAAGAAATATTAAAAATTATAGGCTATTAGGTACTAGATGGTAGAGTAATATAGTGTTTAGTTTTGGCAAATCAATACAATATAAAAAATATTAGTTAGAATTACACAGATATCCACAAGAAGAATTACAATCAGTAGTAGTGAAAAGAGGATATCTAACACATTAGGACTGAAGGAAAGAAGAGAAGAGACAAAAGACCATTGCTTTTATTCAGAAATTACTCTGAACAATTGGCTATGTTCTATTTACATAGATTGCTCTGAAACATTGAAAAAAATAAAAATAGTAATACAAATTTACAAAAAAACTATTAGATTTTTTCCATCAGTCCTTGGGAAATACTATTTTGGTGAGTGTAGCTGCATCTATTTTTCTGTACTATGTAATATATAAAATGCTATTTTTCCCTGATTTTACTTACTTAATATTTAATATTATCAAACGTTCAGATTATATTCCATGTAATTAATTCCAATTCTTCAGGATGCTTTAAAATTTCTTCGATAATGTTAACTCTGTCAATCTCCTTTAAGACTATTCTAAGATAGTTTGTAACAGTTGACATCACTGCAGATATGTTTACTTCAAAATATGAAACATTTTACTAGAACCATTTGTAATTATATATTTACATAATGATCTTTGTTGTTTGTCTTCCACTTAATTAATAATTTCAAAGTCAAAGAAAACTTTTTAAGTCTTTTTTCTTGTGTGCGTGTGTTTGTAGGTGTGTATGATTAGATCATCTTTAAATTATGAGAAAAATCCTTTCAAAACAGAGATTAGAAGCATCATATCTAAGAAGAAATATATTACAGAAGCCAGTAATATTTAAATATCTCCTTTGTTTTCTTTTAAGAAAGTGAATAATTGTTGAATATGATACAAGTTAATATTAATGTAACACATAGACCTGTTTCTGGAACTAAATATTTGTCTAGAAGACAAATAAGCATCTTAGAGGGCATATCTTAATACAGAAGACATCAAAAAATGATACATCCTGGTTGAATTGAATAATCATCTAATTAAGTCTTCTTGATGTGAGTTAGATATTGACTACAGAAATACAGTTTTATTGCCTTTTATTAATATTAACTATTGTTCTAGTCTCTGCACTTTGTTACTCTCTGTAAATGTAAAACTATCCTAAAACTTGAAGCTTATTTAAATATTTTACAAAAGTAATTAAACTAAAAATTCACAGTGAAAAAGATAAAAACAAGAAAATCCAGGCAGATGGGGATCATACAAAGATCTTTCCATCAAAGTATTTAGAGACTGAGAGACACCTTATATAGGAAAAATGGGATTTCAGGACATGCATCTTGTTTTTCCTGGTCATCTGCGACCTCTTGTCAAAGAAGTATTGTATGGCCATGATAAAAACCAAAGATTTATGTGTAGGGTAAATGGAGTAAGTCCCATGTGCAACAGTAAAATAATTTGAATGTGTGTTCTGACTCTACAGTTGGCGAGCTATTCCAGATTTTAGCATATCACTTGATGGCTCCATGAGTTACTTTTCTAATAAATAAAATGAGGATAATACTAATACCTATCACTAATTTGTTATGTTAATTAAATGAAATACTTGATGAAAGCACTAGGACAGTGATTAGTATATCGTAAGTGCTCTATAAATGTTTCCTACCATTACTTGATGAAAAATATAGACTAGTGATACAGGTGAAATTGTCTGCCCAGTACATTAAAAGGAATGTAATGTTCTAAGGTGAAAACCATTCTGTACCTCAAGAATAATGTATCTAGTTAAATGCAGTTGTATTTCCTGGTGTTCGGCGGGGAGCTAAGCTCATCAAACAAAGGAGATAAGATATAAGAAAAAATGTTGTATTATTAAGTGTACAAAATTAAACCAATTACTATAATCTCCTTAAAGCCTCCGATAAGCTAAAGGGAGATATATATAGAATTTAACCAGGTTCACCATGCATTGCAACCCCAGAGACTGCAATTCCATGAAACTATGAAGGTGAGTGTACAATATGAGTAGCTGCACATAGTAGGCATGCGTTTTCCAAATGTATTTGACTCATTTTCTGTAAAGAATTCAAAATAGTGATCCTCGAAACAGTCTTTCAGAAATTTTGAATTAAGGTCAAATTCAGATATTAATAGTTGTCAATATGTATATACATAAAATCTCAAACTCTCCAAAACAGACTACCCTTTACATTTGGTCATGATTAGCATAGTTACACTCAAGTTTTCAACATAATTCCTTTGAAAACTTAAATGCTTTTGACATTAGAATAAACAATTCAATTTAAATTATGACATAGATTTAAAAATCTGTGTCACTTATAGTGTTTCTTAGCAAATGTAACCACACATTGCCATGTATATATGTTTTCCATAAACATGAGGTAGAACGTAAGGAAAATAAGTGAGATGCTTGACAGACATATTTGCACACACACACACACACACACACACAGCAACAAAACAAGAGGCAATGATGACTAGATTAATTTAAAGTGCATTTTAGCATTTATGTTCATGGCCTTTGAGAATGTTGTCTCTCTTCTCAGAAGGGATGTGGGCTGGTCATTTCCATTCATTCTGATCCCATGGTTATATTAAAAATGATGCCAAGAATCTCTTGAAGTAGCACATTTTTTACTTATCTGGATGCTGCAGGACTTCTCAGCAAAGTGCTTACAAGCCAGAAAAGAGTGGACTCAAATATTCAAAATATTAAGTAAAAGGAACTATCAGCCTAGAATAATGTATCCAGCTAAGCTCTCTTTTAGATATGAAAGAGAAATAAAGACCTGTCCAGACATACAAAAACTGAGAGAATTCTCCACTATGAGGCCTGCACTACAGTAAATACTGAAAGGGTTCAGCTCATCTAAAACAAAATGGCAAAAACAAAACAAAACAAAACAAAAAAACATAATTAGGAGTAAGATGAATATCAGGCAAATAGAAGCAGAGGAGTACAACCCTTTCAGGGCATTATAAGATTAAACAATAAGAAGAGATTTTCTATAGCAAGATAGTAATGAACGTTTAGTGTACATAGGGACAAATTGAGACAACAATGACTGAAAAGGGGAGGATTCAAAGATCCAAATTCTCAAAGGGGAATGGAGATAAGGCACAGGCAGAAGAAAATGGATGACTGTGTATATATAACTATCTTTTTCGTATTCGTAATGGTAACCACATACCATAGAGTCAGAACTGAAGTATATAACATAAAACAAGAAGAACCAGAGGGAAAAACCCACAGAAGCCAACCAAAATAAAGAAAACAGAAACACAAGGACAAGGAAGCAATGGAAACATCAAGCTACCAGAAAGATAAAATGGCTATAAGAAGACCTCATATTTCAATAATCACCCTAAATATAAATGGACTGAACTCACCAATAAAAAGGCACAGAGTTGCAGAGTGGATCAAAAAACAAAACCCAACCATATGCTGCCTCCAGGAGAAACATCTTAGCTCCAAAAATAAATATAGACTCAAAGTGAAAGGGTGGAAAATGATATTTCAAGCAAATGACATTCAGAAAAAAAAGTGGCAGTAGCAGTACTAATATCAGTTGAAATGGACTTCAAAATAAAAAAAGGTAAAGAAAGGTACTGAGGGACACTTCATAATGACAAAGGGAATCATACACTAAGAAGACATAACACATTGATATATATGCTCCCAATCAGAGAGTCCCAAAATATGTAAAGCAATTACTAACAGAACTAAAGGGAGAAACAGACCAAAACACTATTGTAGGAGGGGACCTAAATACCCCACTGTTGGATATGGACAGATCAGCCAAACAAAAAATCAATAAGGAAATCACATCCTTAATGATACATTAGACCAACTGGACATAATTAACATTTACAGAGCCTTCCATCCCAAAACAGCAGCTTATACATTCTTCTCTAGTGCACATGGAATGTTCTCAAGGATCTACCACCTACTGGGACACAGAGATAGCCTTGACAAATATAAGAGGGTTGAAATCATACTAACCATATTCTCCGATCATAATGCTTTGAAACTAGAGATCAACTGCAACAAGAAATCAGGAAGAACCACAGATACATGGATATTAAACAACATGCTACTGAAGAGTAACTGGGTCAGAGAAGAAATAAAAAAGAGAGATCAAGAGATACATAGAAATGAATGATAATGGATGATATATTAGTTTTTAATTTTGTGAGTGTTCTAGAATCCTTTGATAATTTGATGACAGCTGCTGCCAGTATAAATATATGAGTATACAGGGCACATCCATTCAAGATTGTGGCTACAATTTCAGACTCCTTGAAATCTTTTCATGGCTTGTGATTCTCGGACTTTAATCTAGATATTAAGGACATTTTCACATCTTGCTTAGTTAAAGAAGAGAATTTTTTAAAAAAGAGTACTTCACTTATACTAATTTGAGAAGAATGTAATTTCATTTAATGGGTGTGATAGCGTTCTCTAATGCATGCCGAGGTGTTTAAAAACACATGTAATAAAGATGGTTAATAGAGTGCTAACCTCTAGAAAATCTTTATATTGGAAAAAAAAATGTTATTTAATAGAAAAAAAATAAAAAGATAATTTTCATTTTTTATAAGAATCCAGATTTAAATTACACAGTTTTCACTGAGAAATTTAAATATTGTGAAAGAATAAACAGCTTTGCGTAGAGCAGCAAAGCCAAAGTAATAGACTTATTTCAATGTAGTTATAGTTTAAATAAATGTAGTCTTTTTAAAACATTTTATGATTTTTAGTAAGGGTGAACTTGGGCAGAACAAATAATAATTTTTATATTTAAATATACCAAAGATCAAAATCATGCAAAATTTAATATAAGAAAAATAGTCATTTTAATTCAAGAATTGTAGGCTTATTTGATGTTAGAAAGGAACATATGAAATATCTATTCATATCATCTTATTTTACAGATGAAGAAAAAGAAAATTAAAATAGATTGTCTTACTGAGAGTCAATAGCTAACAGGTATAGGATATATTATAGTTTCTTTACATTTAACATCTTAGTTTAAAAATGCTTTGTCTTTCAAATTTTTCAATTGTCATAAAATAATATAGACATTTTATTGCATAGTTGTATATTATTGAACAAATAATAAATGCAATGAGAATAGTTTGATATACTCATAAATATATTTTGTGATTGTCTCTCCTGAATCAGAAAATGTACAAATATTAAAAATATAATGGTTAACAAAATTGAAATAATACTTGCTATCCCAGAGCTTGCAGTGTAGTGGCAAAAACAAACAAAAATCAAGTGGGGCTATTGAAATTAGTGTAACAAGGTTTATGACTTTCATATTGTAAGATCAAATTGAAATCTATAGCAGGGCCAGCTACTCTGGACTGGCACTGTCCAGGTACATCTCTTAGAAACTAATGTCTAAACCACAAATGGACCAATATCTTTACATGTGACCACTTCAACAAATTTCTTCCATCCTGTTTCATTCTCTGCTTACAGTCACACAATTCTAAGAGATTATTACAACACAGAATTCAGATAGAGAAAAAGGTGATAATACATAGTGCATGTTTTCTATAAAGTTGTTTTCTTTTTTTTGATCATTATATGATTACTTATAATAAATTTTTAATTCCTGTATACAGACATATTGCATAGAACATCATCATGAAGTTGCAAGGTAACAACAATAATTTAGGTTAAAAAAATACTGCTGTAAGAATTGTTGCAATAGACAAAAACTCAGCTTTCGTAGAATAATATGCTTGAAAATATGTGAATTTTGAGCTACATTATATTATTATATTTTAGACAGGGCTCCACCAAGATGGTAAAAGTCAAATATTGGGTTTTAGATAGATGAGAAATTAGATTGTAAGTAATATTTACTAATGGTAAAATATTTTGACTATTTTCTCATATATTTAGTGGCTGTGTCTTTTGTGATTTACTATACTTCTATTTTCTCTCGAGTGTTTAGTTGCAAGTTCTAAGACCTTGTGTAAAATAGTTCAGAATATTTTAATTTTATGGTCTTATATGACTCAAATAAGGAATACATAATTATATCATGGGCTTTATAGACCGCTGAAGGGGATTCTCTTAAAATTTTAGTGAGATGTAACATAATTTGACTTTACCCATTTAAATTTCAGCTAAAGGATAAAAATCAATGAAATGAGCATTTGATATTTCTAATATGAGAACAATGTAACTCTTAGAACTGGCTAACATCTAGATTGTAGAAAAGTTACTTTAAGGAATATGTCAATAATTATGTTAAAAGTTTTAAATTAAAATGATACCCTTATTCAGCATTAGCAGTCTTATATTTATTGGGGTTTGGGGGTTGGATATTGTTTTCTTTTATATATCAGTCAAACAAACTATAGGTTATTCCTAATTTCATTATTCTTTTAATGCTGCACAGAAAGTAAAAGTTATATTTATATAAATAAAAACTAGTTTAATCAGCAATTATTAGCTAAGGAATTGCCAAAGACTATAACAATGCTTTTATGTTTTCATTATATACATATGGAATTAACATACTCTTAGAATAATGTTTTTCACCTTGTGTCCCCTGGATCTCTAGAGGTATCATGGAGTTGACTCATGAAGAAGTAGAAGATTCAAAGGAAGGTGGGGAAAAAAATGGCCTAATTTTAGACTCTGCCAAATTCTGGCTTAACTAGAACATCATGGCTTTTAACCAAAAAGATAGGCTTCTCCACAGTTCTTTTGCTAAAATTATTTTATTGAAATCTCTTTTCTTACATAACATTAGCATACAATTTTTTAGATCAACAATGAATAATTATATAGCCCCATTTATTTCTTCTGTTTCCTTTAAATTCAGACTAAAAAGTTTATCTGCAATTTCTTTTTAAATGCACAGAAATATAAAGCATTAAGCAACTGCAAATTATAGTTATGGTAATTACTTCCTTTTAGTCTTTTATTTCACATTACATTAAATTATGTTACTTCGACAGATCAATTATTCATTAACAAAGGGGTATCAAGAGTCTGAGCACATAGTAAAATACATTATATAGCAAGAGAAACAAATATTAATATTAAAATAAATTTTCTTTGGTAAAATTTATCCCCAAATTAGATATTTTATAAAGGAAACAGAAAAAAGATAAATATCACATAACAATATTTTGCTCAGATGGATTATACTATATAGATAACAGAGTATAAAACATTAAATAAATGGAATTTTAGATTGCAAATGACAGAATCTCCATATACATAATATTTTCTTTTCTTCATGTACCAAATACAAGAATAGAATTTATGTTTTAAGATATGTATATACATTGAATTTATATGATTTATATGATATATGTGCATACAAACGTATCTCAGTGAGTATTCTGTATTTTAAGCTGTTCTTTGGGGCATTCAAAACAATGAAGTATGTTCTCTTATAAACTATGGAAGTATTATCTTTTGAGTCCTCAAGATAGTATAATTTTCATGTTGATTAATCCAGCTATCATTTTTGGGGGCAAATCAGGTTGATATCAGTGAATGATACTGTGATAACATATCCTGAATAAGTTAAATCAATTTAAATCAATTATGTACATGATTTTGTTTTATATTTGTGTTGGAGGACTTCTGAAAAAGTATCGTTTGAGATTCAATTTATTTATTCTTTTCTCTTCCTTTACCTGTCCTTTCCATCGTATTCATTTCTTTTCTTTCTTTGCCTTTACTCTCTTTTCCTTCTTGTTTCTTCAGAGATTTGCTTTCCAAATATCATCCTAAGTGAGAACAGGAACATTTCTGAAACCATTGAGCATATCCTTTCTTTGGAAAATAGGCCACATTACAGTTATTGAGCTCCAATGGTTTTCTGGAACTGGAGCATAATGGCCCATAAGACTGGTTATTACATTTTCTGAACTAATTGTTAACTAGGGCCATAATTAAAATTTAATTATAAAAATAATTTATAAATTATATTAAAAACACATACAATAAATACTCAGCTATCACTTCCTAAATAATTCATTACCTTTCACGATTATTTGTTCACTATTATCACTATTTTTAGATGTGAGGTTATTTATATCTATCACATCTGTATGGCAGAGATATTATATAAAAGTACACTTACCATACATCTCTTCCTAACTCTGCACTGAGTACAGTCCCATGGAAGCTTCATATTGGCCACTATGGTAGTAGCATTTACACTATAGAAATTATAAAATGCTACAAATCAGGATTTGATTTGATTTATTTTGTTGGTTTTCTAGACTTAAGAATGTGATAAATAAAATCTGAATTATACTTAATTATAAAATCACATTGGCTCTATTTATTAAATTTTTAATAGCACAAAAAATGAGAAATTATAGTCAGCATTCTTCACAAAAACAGAGGTATTTGTCTCTTTATTAACTATCAAGAGACAGAGATAGAGACAAAGAGAGACAGAAAAAGATTTATTTTAAGGAACTGGCTCATTCAATTGTGGGAACTGGAAAGTATGAAATTAGTTGGGTAGGCCAGCAGGCTAGAAATTTAGGTCTTCTATTTATCGGATGAGGACAGTCCACATGTTTCATTCAAATTCTGCTGATTTAAATTTAAATTTCATCTGAAAAATACCTTCACAGAAATGTCTAGAATGGTGTTTGACCAAACAACTGGGCACCCTCACCTAACCAAGTTGACACATAAAAGTAGCTATCATGGAAATACTTCTCAGAAATGTAAAAACTATTTTCAAATTTAGTAAAGAAGTTTTTAACGATGCTTCTATATCCTGGCTAGTGTAAGTAATGCTGCAGTGAACATAGGGTGTGTGTATCTTTTCAATTTGGTGCTTTGGATTTCTTTAGATAAATACCCAGAAGTGGAATTCTTTGGTCATATGATAGTTCTATTTTAAATTTTTTGAGGAATTTCCAAACTGTTTTCCATAGTGACTGCACCAACATGCAATCACACCAACAGTGCATGAGGGTTCCCTTTTCTCCAAATCTTTGCCAACACTTGTTTGCTAATTAATAATAGCCATCTGATATATGTGAGGCGATACCTTTTTGTGGTTTCAATTTGCATTTCTCAGATGATTATTGATGTTTAACATCTTTTCATATACCTATTGGTCATAGATATGCCCTCTTTGGAGAAATGTCAAATTTTCTTTTAAATAATTGTTTGTTTTTTTTGGTATTAAGAGGTATGAGTACCTTATATATTTTGGATATTAACCCCTTCTCAAATGTATCATTGGCAAATATCTTCTCTCATTCAATAGGTTGTCTTTTCTTTTGTTGATGGTTTCCTTTACTGTGCAAAAGCTTTTTAGTTTGATGTAATCCTATTTTTTTTTCTTTTGTTTCTCTTGCCCAAGATCCAAACAAATATTACTAAGAGTGACATCAAAGAGTTTACAGCTTATGTTTTCTTCAGGAGTTTTATAGTTTTGGTTTTTACATTTGTCTTTAATCCATTTTGAGTTTATTGTTGTATATGATATAAAAATAAAATGATCCAGTCTTATTCTTTTGCATGTTTCTGTCCAGTTTTCCCAACAACATTTATTGAAAAGACTATCTTTACTCCACTGTATAAGTTTGCCTCCTTTGTCATAGATTAATTGGTCATAAAGGCATGGGTTTATTTCTGGGCTCTCTATTCTGTTTCCTTGATTAATGTGTCTGTTTTTATGCCAACACTGTGCTGTTTTGATTACCATCACCCTCTAGCATAATTTGATATTGGGTAGCATGATACTTCCAACTTCCATCACCTTTCTCAAGAATGCTTTGGTTATACAGGGTCTTTGGTAGTTCCATATAAATTTTATGATTATTTGTTCTAGTTCTGTGAAAAATGCCATTGGTGTTTTGATAGGGGTTGCACTGAATCTGTAGACTGCTTTGGGTAGTATGGACATTTTAACAGTGTTAATTCTTTCTTTCCACACAGTATATTCTTCCATTTGTGTCTTTTTCAATTTCTTCAGTATCTTATGGTTTTCCGAGTATAGGACTTTTATCTCCTTGGTTACATTTATTTCTAGGTATTTTATTTTTTTGGTACAATTGTAAGTGGGATTGTTTTCTTAATTCCTCTTTCTGTTAGTCTGTAGATAAAAAGATGTGGTGAATATATACAGTGGCATGTTATTTGCCATAAAAGAATAAAATCTTGCCATTAGTGACAATATGGGTGGACCTAGAAGGTATTATGCTAAGTGAAATAGGTCAGTAGAGAAAGACAGATACCATATATTTCACGTATATGCGGAATCTAAAAAACAAAATAAATAAACAAACAAGACAGAAAAAAATGTATACATACAGAGAACAAATTGATGGTTGTCAAGTGGGGGGAGTGTTTGGAAAAATGAGTGAAAAATGTGAAGGAATTAAGAAATACACATTGCCAGTTATAAAAATAGTCATGGGGAAGTAGAGTACAGCATAGAGAATACAGCCATTAATACTATAATAACTTTGTCAGATGGCTACTAGGCCTATTGGGGTGATTACCTTGCAAGTTATATAAATGTCTAATCAATATGTTGCACATTTGAAAGTAATATAATATTGTATGTCAACTGTAATTGAAATTTATTTTTAAATTTTAAGAAAGTTTCTGATGTAATTTTCAAATGAGTGAAATTCCATTTTAAGTCTTTATTGTTTCAGTTTTATCTTAGTAGTTAACATAAGAAAATGCATACCAACATTTATACTGGAATTACATTCATTTAATTGAAACTATTTGTTCACTATAGAAAGAAAAATTTAGTAAAAATCACCAAAATAATCAATTGGCTATATGAAACTTATAGTGTATTATATATTTTATTATATGTAAATTGTGAGGTACGTATCTTTTATATCAATAAAATTTATAAGAAATGTGTGTATGTATACCCATATAAAATTAATTTTTTGAGCCAGTTGTTAACATTTACCAAACAATCCTTGATGGCTCTTGAAAAATGTGAATGTATGGCCTACTGTAGTCACATTTTAAGATGGATGAGTAAATATATATTAAAAGAGAAACAATTTAAACTTCTGTTTGTTGAGGTTCAAATAAGAATTTCTTTCCTCCTTTTCTTGGGAAGAGGAAAGTGACTAATGATGTGTCTTGTCCAAATCAGTGGAGGATATTAGAACAAGTATCAGTCCTGAGACCAGAGTTTGCAACTTGGGATGTGGTTATCTAAGTAGACCAGAAATATGGAGAGCCAAGAAATGAAAAGATACAAAGTAAAGGGACCCCCAAAAGGACTAGGGAGTCTGGTTGTCTTTCTTCAAAGGACTATAGAAGCCTATACAGAAATTTGAATGCGTAAGTCAACATCATAACCCAAGTTTATCTTCAGTTTGTTTACCATGCAGGACCAGTGTAGTCAAGTGACATGTGGCATGCAGATCAAAGGAATTTATAGACCACATATAGCACCTGCTCCATAATTAGTTAAGAAACATAAACTGACCCCACATTATCATGATACATCTCTTCTCTGTGTTCTAATGAATTTGAGAATTAAGAGAAATAAATATAGTTTTTCTTTTTAGTTTAAATTTACTAGACTGTACAGTAGATACTGGCATGTATTGCCAGTATTCCTTCTTCAGCACCAAGGCACGATCAGTAGATTTGGTAGCTAACAGCTCTCACTCGGCTCTGTCTCAGAGAATTGTTCTAAGCAGAAGATAGCTAATTTCTCAAGATCGTGGCCACTCTTCCTGGGGATAGCTTAAACATAATGCCTGTGATCTGCGGGAAGGGAAAGGCCTTTTCCTCGTTTCAAGTTACTTTGGAAAAGCAATTTCAACTCTGTGACTTCTTGTAGGATTTGTTGGGTGCTCCGCTAGAACTACATCACTCTTCAACTCCTGAATGGCCCATTCCTTCTCTTAAAACGCAGTCTTTTTTTTCAAAATGTGCTACCAGATAAACCTCATGAACATAACTGAATCATAGAGTCAGAAAACTTAATGAAAGTCTTCCTCCAGGTTACTGCAGGATTATTCCTACAACATACTGAAACTGGATTTTCTCTACTCGGACATTACTTACATAATTTAAAAAATAGTTCCAAGAGTCCCAGCATATTTAAAATAAATATGTGATTTTTTTTTCTTTAACAGAAATAACAATGATCATGTAAAAAATATATGTCTTAGCACTTCTCAGCTCTGAACATTTCTAGGGACACTTTCTCTGTTTGTCAATGACATTGCTATGCATGAATCTGCAACAGTGGGCAAGTAAAACAACTCTTTAAAAGCAAAATATTTAAAACGTGAAATGGTTAGTACCATGACACTATTGATAGGAATTACTGAAATAGTCAAGAAAGCAATAACTGAAAATGAACATACATAAGTAGGACAATTTATTAACACTTTTTCTATGAGCTTTATGTTAAACTTCAAGTTTTCTGTGTAGTAATGACAGATCTTTGCTGTGTATTTCTATGCACATGACAATAAACACCGCATAATTCATGATTTATTAAACCATGGAATGTATTTACCACAATTATAATTTGTGTAAATAGACTTTTGTTTACTAATGAAAACAGCATTTACTAAATATATATCAGTGAATTAACATATAAAGAGATTTAGTCTTCATCTGCCTTATCTCATTGCTATTTTTAAAGTAATATTAAAGATGAATGGATCATAGTTTTAGACTCAATGAAAAATATGATAAGATTGAATTCAACAAATAAAAATAAATATGTCTTTTGGAGAGAATAGCATTTTATATTTCTATGAAAGGTGCATTGGTATCTTAAATATGCAAAATTATAAATACACATTTCTTCATGTTTTATTATTCCTTTATGCTTCCTTTACTATTCAATTCTTTAAATTTTTCCTTCAGATTATTTTTAGCTATTCATCTGTACAGATGCCTATAGATTTGTTTTGTGTCTTTTATTAGGAGGGAAAATTTGGAAAGGTGAAATTTATTTTAAAATGCTAAAACAAATGTCCTATAATTTGTGATTTAGATTATGGATAAATTATGAATAGTGAAATATATGACATTTGAATCTCAGTCATAGAATGTCATAAATTTGTCAAAAACCCTTTAAGTGATTTTGTATTGAATCAATGTAAACATAGCCTATTTTCCAGAAATGCTTCTGTGGTTGATTCTAGGTTAGCATTTGGCACGAGACATTTAAGTGAGATTTGAAGGAGTGAGAAACGGCACCCACTACACTCTGAAAACTGTGCTACGGTTTAACTTTGCATGTCATTGTGAGTCACAGTTTTTTTCTCTTTTTCCCTTTTAATGTCCAGTGTTTCTGACCAACTGCCAGAATTGCGGACCTAAAGACAATTTTCCACTTGCTCCCGTAATCATGTAAGGTATGATGCCTGTAATAAAACCCTTATTCATATCACTTCGATATTGATTCTGCCTCCCTGGACTAAGTGACTGACTTATCTGCTCTACTAACAGTATTTCTAAATGCCTTTATCTAAAGAAATTTGCTGTTAATTATACTTTTGGCTACTCATTTACTTACAGCATCTTCTCTTGAAATCAAGGGAATCACTGGTGAACACCTCTGCAATATAGAGTTTATAAAAATAGTTAAATACATTTTTAAAATGTATTATTTAAAATATATTATTGGTATTCGGCACCTAGAAAAAAAATATTACCTTGTGAAAGTATAGTTGTAGAACATTTCATCTATCCGTTAAAAATGCAAGGAGTTAAACATAAATAGGATATAAAATCTTGTATTTTACTTGTAATTTCTTCTAAGACACTTTTAACTTATAGACAGTTTTTATTAATTTAAAATATATATGCAGACAATGAAAACCAGAAATTATTTCATAACCAAACTTTTAACCCATTTATCAATTCGGCAAGTTTTATTGTTGTTTAGAAAAACATTGTTATACATAATATTTACTACCCAAAATCAATTTCCAAAAATACCTGGTTCTCTCTATCAATAGTAAAATTAATTGTGTATATTTGCCTTCTTTTACTAAGTACTAAAAATAAATCACACTAAAGGGTCTCGTTTGTAGTTTTTCTCTACTGTATTCTAAACAAATATCTTTACGGTATCTCTTTATGATTAACCTTCTCTAAAGCTTTCAATTTCTAGTTCCAGATTCTATTTTTGACTTCCATTTCTTATTCCCCAGGGCTTGTATTTAATCTTCTTTTAGTCTACTTCTTCCAGGAGCAAACTAATGGGTAAGCTTAATGTGCTTCACTACATATGTCTGTCTTAAACTGCCCTCTTCTTCTAAAAGCATCTAAAGTACTTTTATTCTTGAGGGAAATACAAATAAGAAAAAAAGAATTTTGATATAATGTGAAGTGAAAGCAAAATGAGCAATGAATAAGGTATTTTTAGAGAAAGTATATCTGTATCACAGAAAAAAAGAGTCAAGAATGGCACAAATTCCTAGGAATATATACATTTTCGGAAATCTATATTTCCACAAGAATGAAAATAACACATTTTTATACTTACCTTAGGGTTTTTTTGTTTTTTTTCCTCTTTTTTTAAAAAAATGACTTCACCAGATCTTTCTGAAGAATGATTACTGTTAAGTTACGGATTTCTTCCAAATAGCTTGTTTAAATGTTTTAAAAGTATTCTAACTTGCACGTTTGAATTTTACCTTCAAACAAAATAATACTTTTACAAGCATATAAAATTGTATTGGCTTAAAATTTTTATCATGCTGTCTTGAAAATACAGATTTATTCTGTCCAAATCTTCAGAATAGTGTGAAAAACCCTTAAAAGACAATTTTTAAAGTTAAGTATTTGAGTAAAATAAGCATATAAATTAAAAAAATCTCAAAATTTTACCAAAATGATATTATAATAATATACACGTTTGAAGGAATCTGAGTGGTACTTAAAAATAAAATACGATTGATTATAAATAGCTAAAACACATGATGACAAAAAAAAAATTTCGAAAAGCCCTGAGGTTTAAGAAGTCAATCATAAAATATATATTTTAATTTCTTCTAGATACAGGTTACATAATAAAATACATTAGTCGTTAAACATACCATTCTCAGAGTTTTAATAGAACTATTCAAAAATTCAGTAATTACAGTGAAAGAAAGACAAAATGATTAACATATGAAAATATAATTCCGTCTACGGCCATGCTACCCTGAACAAGCCCAATTTCATCTGATCTCGGAAGCTAAGCAGAGTCAGGCCTGGTTAGTACTTGGATGGGAGACCACTTAGGAAGACTACGTGCTTGCTATAGGTGTAAAATAAATAAATAAATAAATAGATAAACAGATAAATAAATAAATAAATAAATAAATAAGGGGTTGTAAGCTGACAAGGCTCTTGCAGTCTGTGAGGTCAACCAAAGGTTGCCTTGCCTAAAAAATAAAAATAAAATAAAATATAATTCCACCTGGAATATATTAAGTGGTAAACACTTAAAACATATTTCAGGTAGGCAAGAAGTTCTAGCCTGCTTATTTTCTTGAAGAGAAAGCCAAGAATATAATGAGGACAAATGATAGAATAATCAAATATAAGCATATTTTACTCATAGTTGTATATTAAAAAACAAGTTGCTATAATTTTGCATAAAAGCAAATATATGCTGTTTCAAGGTTTAATAAAGTTTGTCCAGCTGTACATCACCCAATCCTATACATGTTAAAACATATTAAAAACAACTTTAAAAATCTGCCAATTAGTGTGTGATAAAACCTAAATATACAACTCTTCTAATTGAAAAGATACTCAACGTCATTAATTATTAGGAAAATGCAAATCATATCTTCAATGAGATATCATCTGATGTCTTTAGAATAGTTATTATCAAAAAGACAAGGGATGACAAGTGTTTGTGAGGATACAGAGATGAGGAACATTTGTGCGCCATTGATGGGGATGCAAATTGGTGCAGCCCCTATGGAAAACAGTATGGAAGTTCCTCAAGAAATTAAAAATGGAACTATCATATAATCCAGCAATCCCACTTCTGGGCATATATACAGAATAACTGAAAACAGGATATAGAAAAGGTGTCTGCATTCCCATATTTATTGCATTATTAGCAATAGTCAAGATGTAGACATAAGTATCCATCAGTGGATGAATGGATAAAGAATGCGTGAGATACATACATACATATATATATATATATATATATATATATATACACACACACACACACACACACACACACATATATGTATATATCATATGTCATATATCATATGTAGTCATATGACCTACGATAGTCGTGTGTGTGTGTGTGTGTGTGTGTGTGTGTGTATAATCACATTATATATAATGTACAAATAATTCAGCCATAAGGGAAAAGGAAATCCTGCCATTTCTGACAACATAGATGAACCTTAAGGGAATTATACTAAGTGAGATATGTCAGACAAAGAAAGACCAATACTGTATGATATCACTTATACATAGAATCCAAAGAAGTCACACTTGGAGAAACAAAGAGTAGAATGGTGGTTGCCAGGGACTGGGGTATGGGGAAATTGGGGAGCTGTTTGGGGAGCTAATGCACAGCACTGTGATTTTAGTTAACAATACTGTATTATATACTTGCAAGTTGCTAAAAGACTAGATCTTAAATGTTCTCACCACAAAAAAGAAATAATAATTATGTGACATAATAGAGGTATTAGCTAATGCTGTGATGGTAATTAAAATGTTGTATATGTATATCTAATTAACACATTGCACACCTTAAACTTATACAACGTTATGTCAATTATGTCTCAGTTTGAAAATTGAGTATGATTAATGGCTTTCAGTATATTCACAGATGTGTGCAATTACCACCACAGTCAGTTTTAGAATACTTTTGTTACCTCAAAAAATTATTTTAGCCATCACCCTCTCGCTTTCTTCTTTCTAGTCTTAAGCAAGCATTAACTTATCTTCTCTGTACAGAGATTTCTGGGACTTTCATACTAATGGAATCATATAGTACGTGAAATTTTGTGAATGGATGTTTTTCACTTAGAATGATGTTTTTAAGGTTCATTCATATTGTAGAGCATCTCAGAACTTAATATTACCTTTTTTATTTTAAGGCTTTATTTAATAGAACAGTTTTGGGTTAACAGCAAAATTGAGAGAAAGTACAGATATTTCCTATATATCGCCTTCCCTTACACATGCATAGATCTCTTCATTATTTACATTCCCCAGGAGAGTGGTACACTGGTTACAATTTATGACCTTACATTAACACATCATAATCACCCAAAGTTCCTAGTTTACATTATGGTTCTCTCTCAGTGTTGTATTTTCTATGAGTTTGGAAAAATCTATGATGACTAATATCTATTGTTACAATATAATACAGAGCATTTTCATTGCCCTAAAAATCCTCTGTGCTTTGTCTATTCATTTCTCCCCTATACCCCAAATTTCTGGCAACCACTGATCTTTTAATTGCCTCCACAGTTTTGCATTTTCCAGAATGTCAAATAGTTATAATCATACAGTAAATGGCTTTTTTTCGCATTGGCTTCTTGGGCTTGATAATATGCATTTAAAATTCCTTTATGTCTTTTCATGCTTGATAACTCTTTTTGTCTTGAATAATATTTAATTGTCTGGATATACTACAATTTATTTAGTTATTCTCATACTAAAGGACATCTTCGTTGCTTCTAAGTTTTGGCAATTATGAATAAAGCGTCTATAAACATATGTGCAAGTTTCTACACAGACATGTCTTTCAATTTCTTTGGGTAAATATCAAAGAGTGTGACTGCTAGATCTTATGGTAAGAGTATGTTTGGTTTTGTAAGAAACTACCAAAACAGCTTGCAAAGTGGTTTTACCATTGTGCATTATTACTACCAGCAATGAATGAGGATTCCTGTGGCTCCACATCATTGCCATCATTTGATGCTATCAGTGTTTCAGATTTGAGCCATTCTAACAGGTGTGTAGTCATTCTCATTTTGGTCTCATGTAGTCTCAATATAGTGGTCTTATTTACCTGATGACATGTGATGTGGCTCTTCTTTTCATATGCTTTTTTGCCATTTGTATATCTTTGGTGAGGTGTCTATTAAGGTCTTTGCCCAATTTTTAAATCAAGTTGTTAGTTTTCTTGTTGCTGAGTTTTACTAATTCTTCATATCTGTTGGATAACATTCCTTTATCATGCCAGTCTTGCAAATATTTTCTTCCAGTTTGTGTCCTATATTCTCATTCTCTTGACATTGTCTTTCAAAGAGATCGCAAATGTTTAATTTTAATTATATTTGGCTAATGATTTTTTTTTTATGGATTGTGTCTTGGCAGTGTATCTAAAAGTAATCACAATATCCAACATCATCTCAGTTCTTTTATGTTGTTTCCTAGGAGTTTTATATATTTTTGGGTTTTTCACATAGGTCTGTGATCCATTTTGACTTAATTTTTGTAAAGTGTATAAGGTGTACATCTAGATTCTTTTCTGGCATGTGAATATCCAGTTACTTCAGCACTATTTGTTGAAAAAAACTTTTTTCTCCATTTTATTGCTTTAGCTCAAAATTTAAATAATTAATTGATTGTATTTATGTGGCTCTATTTCTGAGCTCTCGATTTTGTTCCATTGATTGATTTGTTTATTCTTTTCCAATACTGCTGTATTGATTATTGTAGTTTTACATTGTCTTGAAGTTGGGTGGTATCAGTCCTCCAACTTTGTTCTTCTCCAATATTATGTTGACTATTTTGGATCTTTTGGCTCTCTATATAGAATTTAAATCAGGTTGTCAATATCCACAATGTCACTTTCTAGAACTTTGATTGTGATTGCTGGAATCTATAGACCAAGTTGAGAAGAAATGACATCCTGATGATGTTGTTTTCCAATCCATAAATATTGTAATATTGTGGATTTATTTACTTCTCCTTTGAATTAATAAGCAATTCTAAAGAGGTTGTAGGCTACAAGGTTATTATACAAAATCCAATTACTCTTCTATATGCCACTCTGAATAAGTAGAATTTGAATTTAAAAACACAATATAATTTACGTTGGCACCCCCCCCAAAATTAAAATTCAACACAATATATACAAAATCTATATGAGGAAAACTATAAAACTCTGGTGAATGAAATCAAAGAGGTAAATAAATGGGGAGATATTTCATGTTTCTCTGTGGGGAGTTAAGATATAGGAAACTGACACTAAAATATGTAAATAGAGGGATATTCTGTACCACAGAGGAAATCTGAAATTATGAATCTCTGAGCTTCTCACACAGTGACTACCAGGAGAGAATAAAAATGACCTTTATAACTTGGGTGGGAGCATTTGGCTCTTGGGATAAAAAAAGGTTGCAGTGAAAGTGAACAAATAGTTTAGGATTAATGTCATTTGAATGTGGTCAAATGTTTCTAGGGAAATACACAACCTCTAACTTCCAAGGAATGTTTGCCACTCAACATTTCTTAATCCAGGCTGCCAGTTTTTCCTCAGAAAGTTCTTACCATACAGAAATATGAAAAAAAAAATCATGTATCTTTGTTTCTTGATAGATGCATATCTGAAATTTCAAATCTTTTTACAAACTATGAGATATGAATATCTTTACGCATCTAAACTTTAAAATATCACATGCAGTAAGATATAATAATTTCATATTCTGTTAAATAAATTATTTCTTTAAACATCCATTTTTTCTTTCTGGATAACTCTGAACCATCATGAACCTTACTCA
Organism: Pteropus medius; assembly: GCF_902729225.1. Lineage (NCBI taxonomy): Eukaryota > Metazoa > Chordata > Mammalia > Chiroptera > Pteropodidae > Pteropus > Pteropus medius. The sequence continues at coordinate 10,981,328 of NW_024351073.1, read as the reverse complement.
TTTTAAGTAAGGTTTAATTGAGATAAAGCAGTTATATGAATGCAGAAATTCAAAATTTTGAACAATAATTTTAGAAAGATTTTTTCCAAGTTATTCTCAAAGTAGGAAACTATAAATTCTCTTTTATTATTTATGAATGCAGTAGTTATATTTGTTCAATAAAAGGAGATATAATTTCTATGGCAAAATATTTTACTCTAAATTTTAGAAATATCTTGAAAATTTCATTTTAATACAGAGAAAAAAGGCAAAATAAAACTTTTTATTTTTTTCCAAAATATTTTTATTCACTATTTTGAAAGAGGAAAAACACCAAGATTTAAGGGTAGGTTAGGAGGTTGCTTCTACCTTAATTTTACTTTATGAAATTTAGCCTATAATCTATTTTTAAAACCATTTTTCTATTTCAGTTATTAAGATAAATATCTCATTCATTACATTGACTCTCTTTGAAAAATCTTAAAAGTAACAAGGCAGAATTCATGTCAATTTACCTTTATGCAATAAGTTCTCTATATATCAATAGTAGGATATCCCTTCTTTTTCATAGTGAAGATTCAGAAAGCAATTTTTATGAGACTAAGGTAAGGCTATATCCAAAGGGAGAAGCTTTTAGAGTTGATATATTTCTAAAGATTAAAGAAACACTTAGTAAACCCAGGTGTGGTTTTCTTTTACATAAAATGTTATTTATAACATAGTATCATGAATTATTTACAAGCAGTGGAGTCACTTGCAACAGGAGTAAACAGAATTGATGATGACCTTCAGTTCACTATACTGCAGAAAAAGCAATTCTCTCATTAGGTTTACACAGGAGAAGAAAAGAAGACTTTGCCTCATGAATAAGTCACTGCTTGTTCCCTCAACCCCTTTATTTCACTAAGGAGTTGAAAATGCAAGTGTATTATATTTAGGTTGCTTTCAAATATAATGTGAAAACAATTGCAAATGAATCTAAACTCAGCTCTCTGGTAAATAGATCTGATTATGGTCTTTCTATTAGTATGTCACTTAGAAAGGTATAAATGGGATCTTGATGTGGAAGTAAATGTCAGATAAATATGTAGATATTTCAGCCATTGTTAATTAGTCTTTTGAGGATTGTACATTGACTGGAGTATTAAAATTATGATGGAACAAATTTCCTGAAACCATCTGAAACCACGAATATTATTATGAGATATTTTCCTCCCAGGGCTAAATGGTTTTCAGGGTGACAAAGAATCTCTCCTTGATCAAAATTTAGTCAGTCTCCTCTGAGCCCTCTGCTTGGCTATGTCCAACCTTGAGCTTCTGTCTCTAATCTTAAAGAGTCCATTTTTAGCAAGAGGTTATGATGTTTTGTTTTGTTTTGTTTTAATAAGAGATAGAGCTTTCTTTTTATGATCTGTGAAAATATCATTTAGAATAGAAAACAATTTTCTTATTTTCACTTATTAAATAGAGGTTCTAGTGGAAAATCTATGAGCTTAGGGCAAGTTATCTGTGCATTTCAGTTTTCCACGGATATCATATTTCTCTAAAGGGTCGCTATGAGGTTTAAATGCTATGTCATACAATAATCATGTGAAATAGTTCCTGGTACTTAAGAGGTTTACAGGAAATATTAAATCTTATTGAATTTCTTTGTAGCTTTGCTCAAATTAAAATAACTAGAAACAGGAAACCTAATATAGCTTGAAGATATATGGACAGATTTTCTGGGAATGTAACAATTAAGCATATAGTAGGAACACTGGCATGATATTTGTTGAATTGAGTTAAATTGATTTTATAGCTTGTAAATATAAATTTAACATAGATAAATATGGCTATTTTATAGTAGACAATGAATGATAACTATGAGATGGTTCATTAAGTATTGTGTGAAAAAGAAACAGAAACAGATCAGAATAGTGTTAAGTCTGAAGGAGTAGGGCAGTTAGAAGAGGCTTAAAACATGAGCATTTTATACTTACCTTCTTCTCCCACTGACTGGTTATTATAATCAGACACTCCATTGAGTTTGTCTGGGTGGTCTTGCTATCTGAGATGAACATCAGCTTAGAGTCAAAAAGAAAGAAGATTCCTGATATTAATGAATTAAAAAAATTCACCCAAATATCACCAAAAATATTATCTAATAATCAAATCATGAGAAAGTTATTTTTAGAAAAAAAAAATATATATATATATACATACATATATATCTAGAGGCCTAGTCTCAACCAGCAGAGTCAGAGGACAAAAAATAGTAACTTTTATTATCGAGAGGGTATTATCATTTGAGGGTAGTCTACACATATACTGAAACCACAAATGTAACTGAGCACTAAGCACTGTAGCAGAACTAAGCTCTAAAAAGCAACATAAATCTGTTTATAAAGTATGCCATTTCAAATGAAAAGGAAGGTCTTACTGTCTTCTAAAACTTGCTGTTTTCTTGTTTACTTCAGATTTAATGTTGTTTACATGTTTCTGTTCTGATTTTGTTAGTATTGCTCATGTATTTATGTAAATAATAGAAATATTCCATACGTCTTGAATTGAAGGTAAAAGGTTAATTTTAATATGTGGTTAGAATATCCACAAGGGCATACTTCTTTACTGAAAAGTAATAACTTAATTTACTTTGAATTAAAATAGTAAATATTCTTTTACTATTTTCATTAACATAGTTTCAAAAAAGGTATGTAAATAAAAATCAATCTTATGGAAAATAATTACATACCATATATAATAGTGATGTTGTTACTGTTCCGGTCAATCTGAGCCCCAGCGCTGCCCCAGTAACACAGGATTTTCAGTTCTTTTCCCTTACACAGAGGTAATTCCAGCTCAGTGATATTTAGAAGAAACAAGATTCATTAAATGTATATTTTAGAAGGAGATGAGCCACACTAAGGAAGGCTGTAGCCCTGTGGAATTTGGGAGGTGAAAAGATAAAAAATAAAGGACAGAGTATACTCCAAGGGAGGAGCAGGTATTCAGGGAAGAGAGCTTAACAATGCAGAAGTGGAAAGGTCTGTTTATATTTGGACCTTGATGGGAGGTCCTAGACTATTTGTATGTGAGGTCACCTTCACTGACAGTTGGCTGCTATATAACACATTGTCTATTGTGGATGTGCTTACCCAGAATTCATTCAGTCTGTTATAATTAGATTCATAAACTTCCGGGCATAGGCATGACATTATAATGATGGTATAATAAGGCTGACGTTATGGGCAGGTTAGGGTAGTATCCTCTGTGCAAGCCCCTGTGGCCAGGTTAGACCAGCTATAGGTTTATGGCCCTCCTGTCCTTTGTTTCTGGGGATTCTGGAGGAGTTATTGTTAAACTACAGAATGGGTGTTTCCTGGGCCACCTCCTGGCTGTCTCTGGGCTGGGCCTTTACTTCTTTGTTTTCCCCATAGCTCATGTCTGTCTAAAGACCTAACGATGTAAGTTCTGAATTTGTGCTCTAGTAGTATATATTTTATTCAACATATTTCAAAGTTATTTCATTCAACACACTTTTAAAGTATATAGTCCCAAATCTCTTAATGGTATACAAGCCAGCTGCTAAAATTCATTTAAAATTACTCCTTAGTAAAATAATGTGATCAGCTTCTAACATATAGTATGTGTTCATTTCATGTTATTATGACTAGAAAAAAAATCTCAAGTACTGTAAAATAAAAAAAAAATGTATTTTAAAATGGAATTGATGAATAAAGTGCGGGCCATAAAACTTTATTAAAGAATTTCAATTAATTTTTTTCTCACCTCCTTCATGATAAGAATTTATGTTTCTTCTTTACCTGAAGTTGTAGAAGACAATAACTATTACTGTTTGCAGTGGCATTAATATATATTCTTGTTTCTCATAAGCTGAAAAAATATGAGCTGTGGTTTAATTATAGTTTAATAAAGCTAATTTCTTATAACTACTTCAGGATTTATAGGTTTTGCTTTTTTTTCTCCTTATTCCTTTTCTCAGCCCAAATCACAAGTGATCTAGACCAAGATTGTGAGTCTTGAAGAAATGAAAAGTGAGCAAACAATAATTTCCATCTCAATAGAGGTCACTGACCTTGAGAGAGATGTGTGTTTGTGTGGGAATGTGGTCGCTTTGGATAAAAATAGGATCATTTTTTTTATTTAGTTTGGATTGAATTTTCTAATCTGAAAATATAAAGTGACTGTGCTATTTGCTATAAGATAAGGAGGTATAAGTGATCTAGAAGTGAAAAAAAAAAAAACCTATATAATGATTCTTTCCCACTGAGTTTCTCCTACTTAATAAGCCAACAACACTTTTTTTTCAAGTTAAGAAAAGCAATTTTACCTTCATAAGTATTACATGACATAAAGCAGAGTTAGTATATTTTTATTTTTCTCACAAATCTTTCTCAAAATAAATATAGTGTGTTTTCCCCCCATTTTTTTTACTCATATCATGACCCTAAGCAAATGTTGATTAAATCAATTACATATAAATTAGTTAAAGAAAAGCAAATCGTGTCCTCCTCTTTGAAATTAAAATATTTATATTTATGCCCAGTTCCAATTCTAAAGTATTAGTGTTTTGTTTTGTTTTTAAATTTTTTGGGGAGGGGTATTGTTTTTTATTGGTGGTTTTGTTGTTTGGTTTTCACTTTTTGATTCAGTAAATTTTTTAGGGAAAAAGTTTTTAAAATAACAAATTGTATATGAGAGTGTTTTGAATAAAGAACTCTCACTTTTTTACTATATGCTACAAAAAATATGAAAGGAAAAATGTATTAACTTTCTTTTTCCATGACTGCATGATGGCTACCACACTATATTTGCATTTACCCTTTCAAATTCCTGTTAATTTCAATATGATATTAAAACGGAGGACAATTTCAAATGTTCAAGCTATTTTTGCATGATCTCAGATTCTAGAGGCAAAAAATAAATAAATGATTGTAGTGCCATAATATGAACAATAAGTATTATCTAAATTGCTATATAAAATTGAGATATGACCAAGAAACATTTTTGTAGAGAGCTCATTTTATGGAATAGTTGCAATGTCAGATATTGGCCATCTAGAATGGATTCTATTTTGTGCTAAACAGATAATTATGAGTCTTAGTCTAGTAGTATCTTGGGATTCATTTTAGGTTAAAATATGGTTCCTGCTCTCAAAACACCATTATTATAGAACTATGATTTTCTCTATACCAACCACAGAGTACCACACTTTTTGGTTCATTAATATTTATTATGTTCATTTAAATAAGAATGGCTGAGAGATTGATTGTGTCCAGACAAAAATTCATTTATCAGCTTTTTTACCTCCTCAGTTCTTCTGTGTTTAGAGAGAATAATTGCCACTGCAGTAGCAATTGGTTGCAAAGCTAAAAGTTTATGTGATAGCCTGGAAAGTTTTTTAAACTCTATAAATTTTGGCCATGTTTAGTGTTATTTTATTTGTATGTGCTTCTCTGATATATTAATTTAATATCTACTTGAAGTATTGATTAACTTCTTTGCCTTTCTATTAGTACTTCTATGACTTTTATAGTTACATCAATTCAAATTTATTTCTTCATTGTGTCAAAATTCAAACTCAAAATCAATCTTGATTAATTATATGGCTCTCATATGCATAAGCTATATCTACTGTGGGGACTAAAAAATGATACTTTTCCTCCAACTTTTTAAATTCTTCTAGCTGGGCTAATAATCAAATTAACAGAAACAGATAAACAGGAGAAAATCAAATATTTAATACGTACTCTTGGGTATTTCTCACATAAGCATTAAAATTCCAAAGATAATGAGACAACATTGGGCTTATAAAACATTTGGACAACAGAGAAAAAAGGGTGAAAGAGGTTGTAGATTTCAGAAGTGAGAATGGGCAATTTACAAGTAGTTGAGGAAGAGTTGAACATACAGGAAGGAAAATTCTTGCTGGGAAACTCAGAAACAATGGAAAACAGGGCAGATGTAGCTAACAGGCTTGGTGTCTTCTTGACTAATGCTAAGGTAAAGATCCTTAAGGTGATTAAGTCAAGGCTCTCTTTCTGAAGCAGATTTTTCTGTCTGAATGTCTTAAGCAGTAAAGGAGAATGGGCCAAAATTTCCTTCCAAGTCTTATTTTTTAATAAACAGCTCAAAATCAATATCTCAAAAAAGGCAACTTCAGGATAGCAAAACTTTGGTTCCCTTTACTACTAAGCATGGTTACTTATCTAGGTTTCCTCTTATACCCCTGAGTGAATGCCATTGTTTCCATGTTAGAGTCTGTTTAATAACTATATAAGAGGATAACAAGCACTCTATTGATAAGAATCAAAATATTAACAACAGAAAAAGGCATCAATGTAAAACGTGTACTTATAATTGGGTGACTTTCAGAAACATGCTCCAAATTATAAACCATTACATGTGAAGGTTATTTGAAAGTTGCCTTGGCAGAAACAAAACAGAAACAACAACAAAAATATTCATGAACCACCGTACCCAGACCAAACACTTACATCATGATGACATAATATACATCTGTTCTGCTATTTATATATTTCCACAAAGACATTTTATGTATAGGAACTGGCAATTTCTATGTTCTCTAAAGAAAGTAAGATTAAGGTTAATTCTATTTGGATAGAATGAATGCTTCTAGAAAAGGATCTGTGTCATTTTATGAGTTACGTGATAATAAAGGTATTATGTTTAACTGAGAAAAAGCATGTCTTTTTAAAAATTTGAAACACCTTTAGAGGAAAGAGCCAACTAAATGAAGGCAAATGAAGTAGTTAAGAGTATGTTTATTACATTAAATGTGCCTGATTTTTATCTTAAAAGCAGGTTAATATTAGTTATCTTATTTAATAGATTTAATTTTTAAGAAACTTATTTAATAGGTTTTAGATAAAGTATGAAATAGAGACAATAATAACAAATGGGTTTATTTGAGTGTCAAATGATACTTCATACTCAAAATACCTAGCTGAGTTACTGGAATATTGTAAACTGAATATTTATTATTGTTATTATTATTATTATTCTTGCATAATCAAATAGTGACTTATTAGTAGTTTATAAAATAAAACAAGTGCAGAATTCAAATGTATATTCTCTTGCCTAGTAATAACTCTTAAGTATATGATTACTGATAAATTATATAATACGATATAAAAGCATATGTGTTTCTATTGCAATTTTTTCCGGAAGAGAAACATTGTCCAAATTTAAATGTAAAGATGTAATAATAGTTTCTTTTGATGGTATCCTGTTTGCCTGATTCTTCGTAAGTATAGCCTTCTGTTGTCATCTATGCATTTGAAGGAGCAGGCACCTCTTCCCATCTTCAAGACTTGTTTTGGCAGGTAAAGATCTTCTTGCAATGGATCCTCAGCCCAAGAGGACAGCCTTGGGACCACAGTTGATTAGGGCTGCAGCTGGGTTACAGGGCTGTTTCAGGGTCTACAGACAGGTCTGTTACAGGATTAATAGCATATATGGCTTTTCCCTCATCCCTTGAGGATGGGGCTGGTAGGAGGACCATGAATAAGTGGGACTAGGGCAGAGTCAAAAGGTCCACAGGGCTGTTCTCAGGTTCCCATCTGGACTGCAGTAGTCAGCAAGCTTGCCTCCAGGGTGTGGTCCTGCCTTCTTAAGGCAATCTTCCTTAGTCTTGGGCTCCACCAGGGTTTTGCAACCTCTTACCTAGGTGCCAAGGCTGCCACAAAGGCATTTTTGTCTGTGGATGGCTAAAAAATTATGTTTCTATGGGAGAATGAGGGATGTGGACCTCCCAGTCCATCATCTTTATGACATCATATCAACATTAATTTTAAACCTTAAGATTTCTGTTTCTAAATTAATAGTTAATAGTTTAAGTTAATAGTACCTTAATATATCTATTTTTTCTTTTAATCATCTGAATAATTGAAAAGAAAAATGTTTATATAATATAAACTAGACTATTTATAAATTTTATAAGAAAGGTAGCAAATAAAAATATGTCATTATAACTGATATTTTCACCATCCTCTAGAGGAATTTTTGTCTGGACACAGTCAATCTAGAATTTTTGTCTGGACACAATCAATCTCCTTAAGGTTCATCAAACTGAGAGGTGTAATTATCTGATGAGACACATCTCCATTACCTACTTCTATCTTCTAATTATGATACGTTTGTATTGCCACTGGTAATAGAGAAATTAGTTTACCCAAGCAAGAAATCAATAATTCAAACTTATAATTAAGTTTTATTATGAGAAAATTTATACATTAATGTGGGCTCAATCCACTATTTCTTCTCAATAGTTATTTTCTAACTCATGCATAATTAAATATGCAAATTAAAATAGCTAGCAATAATGATGTAATATTTTTATTAAAATCAATAAAGACAGACATACAGGAGATCTATAGTTTTATGGATATGCAATAAATATGAAATTAATAAACACCAAAGAATATTTATCAAATATGTCATTTATTCCAAATTGGTGCCACTTAAGAAATAAGTTATCCATTTCCTTTGTAAAAGTCTTGTACATATTAATTTGAGTCAATTATTTCTTCACCAATAACCATGTTTATACATCAAAAATAGTACTGGCTACAAAATTTGTGAGACCCAGTGCTAATGAACATCTAGGAACTCTTGTTCAAAATTTATTACTAATTTCAAGAAAGCGACAAGCAGAACATTAAACTTTGTGTGGAGTTCACCTGAATACCGGCTCCTATTGATAGGTAACTAGTCAGACATAACTGATAGGGAGCAAAGGAATAGAGGCCCAGCCTAGAGCCTGCCCAAAGAACATCCTGTTGGTAGTTAGAGAATTCCTCCTGCATCCCCAGAGACAAAAGACAGTGGGATAATAATCTATAGCTGGTTTAATCTGACTATAGTTGCTGGTGCTACCCTAACCTGCCCACAACTTAAAACTCATTATATCATCATTATAATACCATGTTTATGCCCAGAAGTTCATGAATCTAGTTATAACAGACTGAATTCTGGGTAAGCACATGTGCACTAGGCAAAGTGTTACACAGCAGCCAAGTATCAATCAAAATGACCTCATGTGCCAATCACATAGGAACGCCTTTGTAACCACCCATCACGGCCCAAATATAATTGACCATCCCACTTTTGGGTGGGTACAGCTCTCTTTGCTGAAATCTCTTTCCTTCCTTGGAGCGTGCTCTCTCTAAAATTTATTTTTAATAAATCTTTTCTAAATCTTACTGACCTGTGATTCTTCTCTGTGTCATTGAGGAAGAACCTAGGTAAAATGCTAATTACACTTCTGCATCATTACTGCACCCCCCACCCCATGCTACTGGGGCTACACCAAAGTTCAAATTGCCCACAAATAGTAACACTGTGATAACTGCCAACATTTAAAGAGGACCCAATATTCAGTCTATATAATATCTTCCAGAAAGTAAAAAGAGAGGAAAGACTTTTCTATTTATTACATTGTTAGTATTATCCTGATACCAAAGCCATGCAGAATAAAAGATAACTATTCTTTAAAAAATAGTTGACAATAGAAGTGACTAATGTATAAAACATTTATACACTATGATCATGTAGGATTTATTTCAAGGATACATGGATGGTTAACATTGAAAGAAAGTCAATCAATGTATTCCACCATACTCATTTAAGAAGAAAAGTCACACGATTATATCAAATAATGCAAAACAAAAAAATTTGATAAAACTAATGCCACTTCATCAAAAAAAAAAAACAACAACAACAACAACTCACAAAATGGGAACAAAATGCAAATTCTTCAACTTTGTAAAGTACATTTACAAAACACCTGCAGGTGGCATCACGTTAATAAGAGACTGGATGCTTCCTTCTATTAGATCAGGAACAATGCAATGGGATTTGCTATCAACATTCTTATTTAATTAGTGCTGATATTTTAGCTAAAGCAACAAGGAAAAAAATGACATACAGGTGTTTTTTTTTTTTTTTATATTAGAAAGTAAAAATTAACCTCTCCCGATTTTGTAGGTTATATAATTGCTAATGTAGAAAATCCCAAGGAATCTACGAAAATAATATTTTTAACTCCTATAGCTAATAACTGAGTTTAACAATCTTATAGGACACATGATAAACATACAATAGTCAATTGTATTTGTATATACGAACAATGAAGTTTTCGATACCAAAATTAAAATATATTAATTAACATACATAGTAAATTATGCATTTCATATATAAATACAATAGAGTTAATAATTATTTTATTTTTAATAACTGACAAAACTTTGGAAAAGAATAAAGTGAGAGGAATAACTAATCTACTTGATTTCAAGACTCATTTCATATATATATGTGTATATATAGTTATTAAGATCATGTGGTATTGATGAGGCATAGATACAGTGATACAGAATACATAAACAACAAATAGACCCACACATTAAGAATAACACCTTACACAAAACTACTTTAAAATATATACTTTGATGAAAAATTTAAATCTATAAAATATTTATTTTTAAAAACTTAGAAAATATTTTAAATCTAGAACTAGGAAAAGAGTTGATAAACTTGATAACAAAAGTACAATCCCTACAAGGAAAATTTGACGAATTGGACTGAATCAAAATTTTAAATAATAAACAAGAAAGAAATTTTGCTTTATGAAAGACCTGTTAGAGATTGAACTAAGAAGCTACTGACTGGGAGAAAATATTTTAAACCACATATGTAACAAAATATTTGAGTCTTGAAGGTGTGAAGAACTTTTGACGATTTAATAATAACAAATTATGATTATATAATTGCAAAATTACGAGATATTTCATGAATGAGAATGCATACATGGTAAATAAGCACATGAAAAAATATTCAGCATCATCAGGCATTAGTAAAATACAAATTAAAACCATAATGAGATATCCCTACACATTTATCAGCACGTCTAAAAGAAGAAATAGAGATGACACCGAAAGGTGGGGAGGATGTAGAAAAGCTGGATAACTTACACATTGCATGTGAAAATGTAAAATGGTTAACCAAGAAACTAAACATGCCCCTCCCATATGAACCAGTGATGGCACTTTTTTATAATTATTCCAAAACAATACAAAAGCAGGTTCATATAAAAACATATACACACATGTTTAGCAGATTTATTTTTAATAGCCGAAAACTTGTTTCAACCAAAATGTCCTTCAATAGGTGGAGTTAAAAAAACTGCAGCACCTTCTTACAATGGAGTACTACTCAGCAATAAAGAAAAAACAAATTCTTGATAGATTTATTAACCTTAAAGAATCTTTAGAGAATTACACCAAGTGAAAAAAACTAATCTCTAAAGGTTATATACTGTAGTATTCTATTTTATAACATTCTTGAAATGATAAAATTTTAGAAATGTAAGATTATTAATTTGCAGGGTTTAGAAGATAGAGGAAAGTGGATGTTACTATAATAGAGAAATATGAGGGATATTTGTGGTGATAACAGTGTTCTGTGTCTTGAGTATATCAATAGCAATATCCTGGTTGTAATATTGTACTATAGGTTTGCAAGATGTTTCTTTGGGGGAAAATAGTAAAGGAAAAAAAAAAAATCTCTGTGTTACTTCTCACAACTACTGTGATTTTATAATTATCCTGCCATATTAGTTTAATTTTTTAAAAAAGGAAATCAAAAGGTAATTTTGCTTATAAAAATAAATGCGAAAAATTAAATAAATCATTTAGTCAATATGGTACAGCATGTTACTGTACAAAACAACACTAGATTAAGTTAATCATATGAGAAAATGATGTAATGAGGAGACACAGTAAATGGGAGATGTATGAGGCTGTTGCTTGCAGAACACGGCATATTGTTTTACAGCAAACTTTTTGTAAATAGAAAGAGCACACTCTAAAATAATGATAAAATGTGTAGTGTAGAAAATACATAAACCAGTAACATAGTTGTTTCATATTATTATCAAGTATTATATATTATATATAATTTTATATGCTATACTTTTATGTGACAGTACAATAAATTTGTTTACACCATCATTATCACAGACGAGTGAGTAATGAATTGCACTATAACATCACTAGGAATATTTTACCTCCACTATATTCTTATGGGACCACCATCATATATGCAGTCTGTCCTTGTCTCAGAGTCCTTATGTGGCACATGACTCTATATGTATGCTAGTGTGTGTATATGTGTGTGTGTGTATAAATATCACTTTAGAAACAGAAAGGATCTCCCAAATTTGTTAAAGATAATATTGAAAACCTATAACAAACATTATATGAACATGAGAAAAACAAAAATAAATAAGCCCACTATTATTGCTACTTTCTACTATTTCTCTAGAAGAATTGATATAGCTTACAATAACATAAGATGATGTAAGAAGCCAAAATATTTTAAGAGAAGAAATAAGCCCTACAATTATCCGTAATGTAATTATGCATATAGAAAAAGCAGCAGAATTTTAGAAATTGATTAGAAAGTTTAGCACTATTGCTTCATACAAGATCACCATATAATTATAACTGTACCAGCAATAATCAACTAGAGTATATATTAAAAATAAAACAATATTCAGAATGGTAACACTACTTATAATTTGAACAAATTAATTTAGCAAATAATACACATACGTTCTATAGAGATAAATATTTAGCTCTATAAAGACTAAAATTTTACATTAAAAATAGAATATTGCATATTTTTCAAATTATAAAATGCCAGGATTTATACATGAGTCAGGGATTTAATGCAAGATATACAAAGTTTCCACTATTGTGTAAACTCAGTGCCTCTATTCTAAAATGTATATGGTGTCTGAGTCTCCTGACAAGCTCCAACCACATGGAGAGGTCAAGGTGAGAAAAGTGTACACTGCAATATCTAAGGAGAGAGCAGTCAGGCTGTGAACACGAAAGATTATTTACTAAGGAAACAAAATTGTGTATGATTTAAGAGCATCCATATCAGTGAACCTAGGAGTGGAGGAAGTTAAATTCGTGAGGAATGTGACAATATGGGTGAAAATTGGCTGTTAGATGCTTGTTGATGACTAAAATTGCTTTCTGGGTGTTGACCCCTATAAATCTTGTTTTTTGCTATCGAATTTAACTCATAATAATGAGAATTTATGATCTAAATTAACAGAATTAGAGCCATAAATTTCTTCTAATGCAAACTTACCATTTGTGGAAAAACAGAAATGCAGGAAATTTAAGAGATTTTCTCAAGAGCACTGAACTAAAGTGTGTCAGATTTACAGATCTGGGATTAGAAATTCATTCTTCTGCTACCTGCTTCTCTTGTATTTCTCTTAAATGATGTTCTTTTATATTGTTTCCATATTTTTACGTACAATTCGAATAATTTATTCTCAGCTGAGGAAGCTTGTTAACAGTTCTGGGAATCTTTTCTAACTGAAGGCCTACTTGCTACTACTTCTAGTCACTGACTACCACCACCAAATGGTCAGATTCGATCATATATCAAGATCTTTGGATGATACTAGTAGATTGTTTATTATCTCTCAAAATCGAAAGAGGTATTAATTGAGGAGATACTGAGGAGGAATTGCTCAACTCAAATAGCCTGTGTTAACTTTTGAAGGTATAAAAATCAAATTCATCTCATCTATGTAAATAGTGGTGCAATGAACATGGGGGCTCATATGTATTTTTGAATTACTGTTTTTGTTTTCTTTGCATAAATACCCAGAAATGGAATTGCTGGATCATATGCTAGTTCTATTTTAATTTTTTGAGGAACAGCCATACTGTTTTCCATAGTGGCTGCACCAATATACATTCCCACCAGTGGTGCACAAAGGTTTTCTTTTCTCCACAACATTGCCAGCACTTGTTATTTTTTGTCTTTTTGATAAAAGCCATTCTAACAGGTGTGAGGTGATATCTCATTGCAGTTTAATTTGCACATCATCAGTTTTTTGTATAATTTGTAAGAAAGGCTGGTAGTTACAATCCTAATTTATAAATCAAAAATACACATGGATACATGTTACATTACTATGAATATGATATAGAAATACATAATGCTGATTATTTAAGTTTAAATTATTTAAGTTTAAAGTTTATTAACTATTAAGTACAAACATTATACAAAGAGAAAAAGTAATTTATAGCATAAAGTAGAAATCTTCAGAGCATTAAAATAAAAATTTACACAAAATGTGTTAAAAATTTCATAGTAAATAAATTTTATTCTAAAAATATATAAATGGGATAAACTTGAGTTTTAAAATAAAAAATCACTTTAATGTTAGCTAAATAATGTAACTCTTTTATACATATTATGCCAGAGATACATCTAAGAGAAAGTGTTTTATAAATGTTCAAAATAATGGGTTATCCAAAAAAATAAAAGAGCTTTTATGTCATATAATTTATACACTAAAAAATGGAAATGTAAACATATATTTCAGTAACTATATGAACTTATTTAAAGAAATAAATGATATCTTAGTCAATTTAACCTATTTTTCTGAACCCATGACAAATCAAGTGATTGAAATACAAACAAGTATGCAGGATATTTTAATGTTCAAATTAATTAAAATGATAAAGTAAATAAAAAAGAAATCCTATCCCTTACAATAAAAAATATAATTTTATTTTTAATGCTTGTTTCTTTCTGCTAGGCCCTAAGGTCAAAATCCAATAAATTTTAAAATAAAAATAGTGATGATAACAGTTTCCAATTGCAGTCTGACAAAAGTAGAGATAATTAGCTGCAATTAAAGTCTGCATATATGATATAATTATCAAATCAAATAAATATTCTTAGAGTTATGAATAAAAATATAACATTCCAGAATAAACTTGATGAAATTGTACAAATGTTTTGTGAAACCGTTTAAACCTTTACTGTAAGATGTTTAAAAACCTTAAATAATCAGCATTATGTACTTGGGTAGGAAAACACAATACAGCAAAGAACAATATCTTAATATAACTCAAATATCAGCACAAATTTACAAGATTAATCTATAAGTGACTTGCTTAGAGGTGGTCAAAATTCAGTCTTTTCACTTTTAGTCCATTATCAACCCTTGCCTATATGTGAAAAAGGCCAGCGAAAAATCAGAGAGGAAGTCAGTTCTTTCAAAGGAAAGATGAGTGACTTAGTTCAGGCCCCTAACAAACTGCCATAATCTGGGTGTCTTGTAAACAACAGGAATTTATCTCAGTTCTGGAGGCTGGAAGTGCAAGAACAGGGTGCAAGCAGAAGGAGGTTCTGAAGAGAACCCTCTTCTGTGTTACAGACTGTTGACTTCTCTTGTATCCATTCTTATATGGCAGAGAGCAGAGACAGCAAGAAAGCTCATTCTTGACTCATGTAAGGATACAAATCCTATTTATGAGGGCTGCACCCTTACGACCTCATCTAATTTTAATTACTTCCTGAAAGTCCCATCCTCTAATACCATCAAGTTGAGAGGGTAGGGCTAGCCAAATTGAGGAGGATGCTAAAGTGGTCTTGGTCAATGTAGACCGTGAGTGGTCAGCATTAGAGTGCATTTAGATAGTCCATACTTTTAATGAGAGAGCACTGTTATGTAAGTATCATCCACACAGAAGACATCAATGCCAAATTCAAACAGCACCAGTCAAAAGAAACTTAGTTTGCTTTCATCACTGTTCGATAATCGAACCCGGGGAGAGTTAGAAGCTACATCAGGCACACAGGTAGGATGGCATGAACTGAAGAGAGTGCTGCCTTTTATTTCTCTTCAACAAAGTAAGGGCCCTGAGTCTTGTCCGAGTAGTGGGTAAGGTTGTTTGTAAAAAAACAATTAAATTGAATGCAAAAGTTGATTTTGATTAGATTGGATTGGTAATAACTTTACGTGAGGTTTCCAAATATCTGAATGTGTTTGGAAATCATCAGTTATAAGATTATTCTGAATATGTTTAACAAATGTTATTTAATTATTTTGAATCAGAAACAATTAAAATGAATAGATAAATGTTAGTTACGTTAGAATAATACAACAAATTAAGACAAAAGTAGATAAAGTGGAAAAGATTTATAATGTTAACCAAAACCTGAAGTTTCTTATTATAAATACAAAAATTTATATTAAAAACTTATCCTTATATGCAAAGCGACCAAACAAATCAAAGAAAAATGAATAGCAATACCCAGTAAATACATGCAGTAATGCTTGACCTCATCTATAGATCACAATATGCAATTTTTCTATTTAGATATGTGAAATATTTTTAAAGTTATCTTTTAATCGAGAAAATATCAAATGTTAATTAGCATATAAAGAAAAAGTACACTCATATTTTATAGTTAGACAAATTAGTGAAAATTTTATGGAAAATGATTTGGTAACATCAAAATATTTTCTATATTTTCAAACTGGCTGACTCAATGAATAAAATAGTTCTAATTTTAATAATTCCAAACTATATATATTGTTTATATATTTATTATTTATATATTTTATGCATAATATATAAGAATTTATTATATATTTACTTAGATATTATTTCTATATATTTATATGTAATAAATATATATGTATATTTATATAGGTACTTTTTACATACATTATATGTTTATTTTATATATTTACATATAGTATGTATATATAGAAACTGATTAAATCTGGCATATATGCGTATAAGAAAATACTTTGCCTGTTAATAAACTCAATGTTCTACATATGTTGCTGGGTAAAGATCTACAAGGAATAATATGTTAAAAAACAATTACAAAAGATGGTGAATAATATGATCCATCTTGTGTAGATAAAAATTCCAAAATACTTTACATCTATTTTTTAATGATTTTATGAAATGAAAATAATACCTTAGAAGGAATCAACAGTAGATTAGATAAAATAGAAGATTGAATATGTGATTTGGAAGATAAGGTAGCAGAAAACACACAATCAGAACAGCAAAGGATAAAAGAACCCTCCCTAAATGAAGATAATTTAAAGGATCTTTGGCATAACACCAAGCATGCCAATATTTGTATCATGTGGGTACCATAAGGAGAAGAGAGAGAGCAAGGAATTGGAAACCTATTGGAAAAAAATAATGATGGAAAACTTTCTTAATCTAGTGAAGGAAATAGACATCAGAACCCAGGAAGCACAAGGAGTCCCAAACAAGATGAACCCAAAGAGATTCAGACTAAGACACATCATAATTAAAATAACAAAGGTTAAGGACAAAGAGAGACTCTTAAAAGCAGCAAGAGAAAGCAGTTAGTTACCTACAAAAGTAAGACTGTCAGCTGATTTCTCAACAGAAATGTTGCAGACCAGAAGAGATTGACATAAAATGTTCAAAGTGATGAAAACCAAGGGCCTAAAACCAAGATTACTCTACCGAACAAGGCTGTCAATTGAAACTGAAGAATAAATAGTTTCCCAGAAAATAAAAAGCTAAAGGAGTGCATCACCATTAAACCAATATTACAAGAAATGTTAAAGGGGCTTTTTTTAAGAAGGAGAAAAAAAAAAGATTAAAACTATGAATGATAAAATGTCAATAACTACATATCTATTAACAATTACTTTAAATGTAAATGGTTTAAATGCTCCAATCAAAAACATAGGGTAGAAGAATGGATAAAAAGACCCTTACATATGCTACCTACAAGAGACTCACTTCAGATTTACTGATTTTCATTCAGTAAAGGAATGAAAAAAAAATCATGAAAATGAATACAAAAGAGGAAGGAAGGGAGGAGGAGGGAGGAGGAGGGGAGGAGGAGGGAGAGAGGGAAGGAAGGAGGAAAGAAGGAAGGAAGGAAAGGAAGGAAAAGGAAGGAAGGAACAGCTGAAGGAAGGAAGGAAGGAAGGAAGAAATAAACAAAGTGCTGCCAAAGCAAGCAAGCAAGCAAGCAAGGAAGCGAGCCTGGGTAACAATACTTACACCAGACAAAATAGACTTTAAAACAAGCCAATAACAAGAGACGGAGAATTACCCAGTAATTCCAATTATGAGTATTTATCTTAAGAAACCCAAAACATTAATTCAAAAAGACGTATGCATCCATATATTCATTGCCACACTATTTGCAATAGCCAAGATGTGGAAGCAACCTAAGTTTTCATTAATAGATAAATGGATAAAGAAGAGGTGGTACATATATACAATGGAATATTACTCAGCCATAAAAAGGAATAAAATTTTGCCATCTGTAATAAGTATATACATACAGGGTATTATGCTAAGTGAAATAAGTCAGACAGAGAAAGACAAATACTATATAATTTCACTTATATGTGGGATCTAAAAAACAAAATAAATGAACAAACAAAACAGAAATAAACTCAGATACAGAGAACATTCTGAGGGTTGCCAGATGAAAGGGAGTTTGGGGGAGATTGGTGAAGAAGGAAAAGAGAGTAAGAAATACAAATTGGTAGTTACAAAATAGTCGTGGGATGTAAAGTATAGCATAGGAAATATAGCCATTGCTATTGTAATTACTATGTACGGTGTCAGATGGGTACTAGATTTATTGGGTGATCACTTTGTAAGTTACATAAAAGTACAATCATGCTATGTAACTGAAACTAATATAATGTATGTCAACTAACTGAAAAATAAAAGTAATTAATAAAAACGTTTTCAAGTTAGATTGTAGGCAGAACTGATACCTTCTGTCAAAGTAATGCCTGGATTTTGCATCCTCTGAGTGTGGATTCTTGAGACACAAAGAATCTTAATTTGCAGTTCCATTAATCAGGATGGGGGAAAATGATCAGGATGGGATATCTCTAAAGCTTTTGTAATCTTATATCAAATTAAAATTTTTCCTTAAGCCACCTGAAGAATCTTTT
Source organism: Pteropus medius (assembly GCF_902729225.1). Classification (NCBI taxonomy): domain Eukaryota; kingdom Metazoa; phylum Chordata; class Mammalia; order Chiroptera; family Pteropodidae; genus Pteropus; species Pteropus medius. The sequence goes on along the minus strand of NW_024351073.1, from coordinate 10,962,520 downwards.
AGGAGCCATATACTATGAAGCTAATGAAGTGGTGTTGGCTCCTACCAAAACTGCTCTGTGGGCTGGAAATTTCTTATGATCAATCCTACATTCTTTAGGGATTTTCAGTCCAGTCATGCTCTATTCTGTATTCAGTCTGAAACTGATAATGTATTGCCCTTGTTGCTGACTAAATTAATATGTAATGCTCATTCTTCATTTCTTAGTGTTAATTAAAGTATTCCTAAAATTTAAAAATTATTCTCCACGTATAATTATCAAAATTTATTTCCCAAGATTGATTCAGCAGCTTAAGAAAATTCAATGTAAGGAATGAAAATCAAATGTGATTATTAAAAGTCAAACAAAAGTGCTAATGCATTAAATGTTTTTTGAAACAAAAATTAAAATATGTCATAAGTTTTAGAGAGTGACAAGTATTAAATGTTGTTTAATTTCCTTTTATATAGAGGAAAGAAACTTAAAACTATGAGGGTAAAATTAATTCCCTATTAATTCAAAAGGATCTAAATTTTAATAGCATCCAACTTTGCTTGCCATAAGAGAAAATGGAAAAGATAAAAGAAAATACAATAACCTATATCTACCTAGAAAATCTCAAGAAAAGCTAAGAGTAGTGGCTTCCTTAAGGGAATAAAAACTAGCTTGTTTCACTTTATCTGCCAAGAGGAGAATGAGAAAGCCAGTGAAAATCATGTATTGAAATATACGGTGTCTTTGAATAAAACTCATATGGTGTTTCCAGAATCCAGAATTCTGCCAATAAATTCATTCTCTTTGTAATTAGAATCAAAGAAAGTATTTCTGGCCAAGTCTAGCTGATGTTAAAATATGTGTCATTTCCATAATAACACATAACCTTGGTAGTTTTCCTAACTTGACAAGAAATTATTTTTAAATGAAAAATAATGAAAATTGATTTCTCTTTATGTAATATCTTTAAAAATATTAATCACTTAAATAACATTTGTTTTGTACGATCTTTATACTACACTTACATAGAGAAAAAAGACAAGAAAAAATTCCATCAATAGTATTGATACCGTTTTTTATGGTGATAGTAAGTATATTTTCACTTTTCTTAAAAAATAAACAAAAATATACCTTTTTCCTTCCTTAGTTTCCAGTCAAGTAATTAAGCAATTTCCCTCAACTAATACTTAAAAAACAAAAACAAAAAAAGTATGGCTACTAAAGCGACTTCATTCTATTGATTTTGCTGGTATATTTTAAATTGGTACTGGTTCTCCTTTCTCTAAACATCACTCAATTAAAATGTTAATAAATTCAGATAATCTGAAACATCCTCCTTTATTTAGCATTTATCTTCTTTGCAAAATCTGAGATTTAAAAAATATCTCTAAATGTAAAAATTTATAATAATGTCAGAATATGCTCCTTATTTCAGAATTTCATGTCACGAATTTATGATGTGCTATCATAATGAAAACTTTGAGAAGTATAATTATTAATCAGTAAAATAAACTGATACTACATGTGGACACTATTCTTAGGATTGTTTTTAAAAGCTTCAAAAATGTTTCTTTTCCTTAGAATGTCTACAAATATAATTTATAGAGTAAACTCTAGAGCTATGAAAACAACATAAAAAGCTTATATTATTATAAAATTTCAAAATGAAAAAAAAAGGCATTAAATCAGTATGTCCATCTTCAAGAAATATAGAGCATAATTTTTTAGCTATATTCTCCTAAGATTTGTACAGCCTAACTTGAAATGACTAAAGTAATAAGACTTCCTTTAAACATTCTTTGGTATACTATCCCATGGCCTAATTCTAAGCACTTAGGAATTTTATGTGCGTATGAATTCTCAAGATATTTTTATGTCTTGTTTCAGCAAATTGCTGTTCATAGATGGCTTGATCAAAAAAAAAAGTACCTCGATATAGAATCAGATGATAGAAAATGCATGATGCATTTTACATAATATTCACCAGTTATTACTGTCTTGAATAATGTGTACTTATTTCCACGTTTCATTTTCCTATATTATGATTTTAAATAGTTTGTAAATAGAGTTACTGTGAAGTATCTCACAATGACTAAAAATGGAAGGTGTGGAAGTTAAATGTATTCAAGCAAGAAAGATTAATTAAAACAACTTGCACCCTCAAATAGTTTTCAAATATCATGAGCTTTTTTTGTTGTTTCTGTGATGTGACTACTAATTGTCATAAATAACAGATCTGATATTCTTCAACAAGTCATTTCAGAAAGTAGTGAGCTTGGGTCAGAACACAGATATGCATTTGCATATACTTCATGAACACATATACAAATATATAGATACACACACATCTAAATATGCACAATATGCACTGACACACACATATGCACATATACTTATATGTGTGTATATCTGTAGTTCTATATATTTATCTTTCTGTGTAAGCAGTATTATAGTAATCACTGCAATATAGAAACAATGAGATATAGACAAAAATGTAAATTGGAACCATCTCCACATAAAATGGTAAATGGAGTCACGTAAACAGATGAGAATGTCCCAGACAGGAATGAAGGAATGTGAGGAAAAAGAAGAAAGGTTCCTAGAAAAGATTTGTAGGTGTCATCATTGAAATAAAGGAAAAACAAGAATCTATAAAGAAATCAAAATGGATGGACCACAGAGGTAAGAGGAAATCTAGGAGACTGAGGTCTGATGAATATCAAATGCCATTTTCATCCTAGTAGTACATAGATTTCAAGTATGTGAGTCTGAGCTTGTGTCTGCATCAGCTATATGACATTGAACAGGTTTGCAAATGTCTCAAATGTGTCATTTTATTCTGAAAAAAAAGAAAATATGTAATAAGTACATTATAGATTTGAATTATGGACTATATATAGTAATCTTTAAATTCCTGTGTTTAAAGCCATTTTTATAATATTTTATTATATATATGAGTCCTATAATTATATTTGTGTAATAAATGTCAATTTGCAGTGATTCAAGTGAATAATAAATTATTGTGGGGGAAATAGAATAATGTTTAAGACTAAACATTAATGTCTAAACAATAATGTCTAAGACTAGAGATAGGTAGCTTTTATTTAGATAGATTTATTTCATATAGACTATGTGTGGTGAATAATGCTTACTGTAGAATGTCTCTTATCTTTTTTCTTTTTGGTATTTAGTACAGCAATTGAAACCAGTAAAATAGCCACATATAAAAGGAAGGAGTGACACAATTAAGTGCCACTGCAAGCTAAATCTTGATAAAAACTTTTCATCAATTTACTTTTTGTAGATACTGTGTGAAAAATTCTTAAATAGTCGTAGTTTATTCATTAAAAGCACTCATTTTGCTTTCTGTATGTACAAGTTCAAGAAAGATACAAATCTTGGTCAATAAATTATCCATTCCACTACTTTATTTTGTAATTATGATTTCTGCAATTTTGTGACCCTATCCTTATTACTTTGTCATTCTGTATCCCCTAAAAGAGTGAATAATTCAGATGAATTAGCTCCGACCTTTAAAGTGAGATGGCAAGACGGCAATAATAATAGTTTAGCGAAGCTGTTATTCAACCACTTGGTTAAAAACATGTTGGATTTATTAATTTTATCATTATGTGCACTGAGTTTATTTTTTATAGAAGATTACCTTAGGAAAAAAATCTCATGGTGTCTGTTTTATATATAAAGCCTAGAAAGGTCAAGCTTTTTGGAGATCTCAATTATATTTCAAAATTGTATTATTTACATTTTTTCATAATGTAAAATGTCATTTTGTTTGCAGGAAGATACAACTTGATATTTTCATTATATTAATTGAGTGAATTAAATTAAAAATGCATCCTCAGATTACTGAACCAGAGCCAGGAGATGCCTCTTGCTACCTTTATTCACAAGGCACTATAACTCTAGATTCAGAAGGTCAAATACTAGCTACTGTTAGAGTTGCATTACCACATCAGGTGCAGAATGAGTTGAGACTAGTTATGCATAGTCAATTGGACAATGATTTACATTCAACGTTTAGTTTATGCATTAAACACATACATAATGTGAAGTTAGCCACTGTTATCTGTTCTAAAAATGTTGCCAAGCTTATCTATTTCTACTACTCGAGTTCACCATGTAAATATTGCATTCTCTGATGTCTTATATTTTACCATCATAGAGTAGCATATTCCCAATTTAATTCCATAATTTACTGATATATAGGCATCGACGATTGAAATTTTATAATAATCATATTGAAAATAAAATCTGGCAGAATTATATTGAAAATAAAATCAGGAATAGGGAAATTCAAGTTTTTATTGCTGTGCATATTGAATATATAAAAAATTATGAATACTTAGTTTATGTGAGGGCAGTAAATGTATTACCAGTGGGCTGCATTTAGACTTCAGACATTTTTAATTTGAGCAGCTGTGTCAAGAAAAAGTGTCTCTAAATACTTTTCCATGTGTTGATCGATTTCCAGTTTCCCACAGTCCCCAACACTTTTTATGTCTACTGGTTGGTCTCCTTTAGATGAATATATTACTTGCCTCTTCCTTATAGACATTTAAGTTTAGCAACCTCATTCCCAAGAAACATAGAAGTATAGTATTTACATATATACAATCAGATTAAAAACACATACATTAAGTGACAAAACATTTGTCTTTAGAGTAAACTAAATGTGGAAAAATTACCTTTAGATTATTTGAACATCAAACTTTAAAAATAGTTTTAAAAAATTATGCGTCTCTAGAAAATTGATAAGAACTATTTAAAACTCTCTCAGGGAACCTGGATAAGTAATCATTGATTTCCCATAGATTATTAACATGATTTATTTATTTTATATCTACATAACAAGCTATTAATAAGATTAACAACATTCAAAGACAATGTATGAGAGTACACAATCTATAATATTGCTTAAAAATAAGTATATCCTCAATGGACTTCCGTAAAAATCGAAATTAATTGCTGTCAAGTGAATTCATATTTGTCGACCTGGTGAAGTGCCAGAATTTTAACTTAATTACCATTTTAAAGACCCAGTCTCCAAATATAGTCACATTATGAGATACTAGGGGTTATGATTTCAACATATGCATTCTGGAAGGGATACAATACAGCCCATAACAACCTTTCTTCCATAATCATTAGATAAATGCATAAAAAGAATGGAATAATTTATGACCCTAGGCCATTCGCATGTTAAAATCAGGGTACAATACTGCATTTATACAGTTTAGTTGTCATATCTTTGTGTTTTGTAGGTACAGTGTGTGTGTGTGTGTGTGTGTGTGTGTGTGTGTGTTTGGGCTCGTGTGTGTGCACAGTGATTAGAGAGACCACACTACATTCTCAACTTACTATGTTATCTTACAAAGTTTATTCTGTAAAAACTAGGTTATTATAAAGCCCAAACCTTAGTATATGCGAGTTTTATTTTAAAGCCTGATTCCTTTAATTATTTCCCTAATAAATTGTACTTCCTTTTCTTTCATTCCAAAGTATATATTTTCCTCTAGATTATTTAAAATAAGGAAAAGCAAACAAACCACTTCTCAAAATATAATTGAATTTTATTCTCTTTTTATATGGGATAAGAAAAAAATCCCTGAAATTTATATGCCATACTGAACACCAATACATTTTTAAATTGATGATTTGAGATGTTTGCTTTGTCAACTAGGACCGAAGGTCAGATATTGAGAACTGACTGTAGTAGGCATATACAAGGATGTGTGTGTGCACGTGCACACGCATACTGTAAGTGCATATATAAGTTATAAATCCATATCTATATATCTATATCTATCTCCTGTAAGGAAATAAGAAATTAGTTCACATATTAAAAATCAAATTTCAGTCTTTAACTGGCCCAATATATAGTGTTCTAGAACGTATGGTTAGGATTATTTGGCATACTTAACATAGGCACCTTAAGCTGTTGGGCATATTCTCAAGAAAAGTTAATAAAATTTGTTAGTATAGTTTCCTGCCCATAATATAGCCTTTGTAAATGTTTGTTAAATGCAGATGGTATATTAAACAATAATATGCATGTGCCAGTTCCTTGCCTTACTTGATGACATTAACATATTAGCCAGTCTAGCAGTGAAGCTGAAGTATCTCTGGAGTTGAGAAGGGAGAAGGAAGAAGGGAAATAAACATCTTCAAATTTCTGAATTAATTTAATCATTTTCATAATGTGAATCAGGGTTGTTTGACTGAAAACTTATCGGTAATTATCATTGTTTTAGTAAAAGAATAGAAGTAATTTGTTGCTGTTATTCCAGATGTAAAAACAATGACTTTATCTTTTAAAACAGTAGATGTTACTGTGACCAGATTGTTGCAGAGATTGCCAAGATATATATCAGTTTGGGAGCTGGTGGCAGAAAATTAGAATGTGATATAGAGCAAAGTGTCAACAGCAGAAAATGGGCATATCTGCCTTTTTTATCAGTTTTTTGTTTGTTTGTTTGTTTGTTTTTTAAGCAGTAAAGAGGAGGCCTGGAAGAAAAGGGAAAATAAAAGAGGAAAAGCCTGCTTAGGTTATGTAGAATAATTAGTGGATTTGGATGTACAAAGGGAGACATCTAATGGAGTAATGTTATGTTTTTCCAAATTTGAACACATGCAGAACCTTAATCCAATGTTAGGTTTCCAAAAGATGTAGAAATTACATTTAAATTAATTGGCTATTTTAGAAATTCTCATATACGTGTTTTATGTATAAAATGATGACTATATTAAGCAAGTATGCAAGTAGTTTATTCACTGTTCTAATCTTAATCTTTAAAGAGATGAAGATAATGAAAAATAACACAGAATATTTATGTCTTCCTGTGTAAAGGATGAGGAGTTCTGTAAATATAGTATCATAGAGGACAACCATGCTTCAGTTAGTATACAACCAAGATCTCTGAGAAAGTGCAGTTAATGAATGAAAATTAATAAAACCATAGAATTTAGTGTCTAATAGAAGAGCGAGGAAAGGATCTTTGAAGAAACAAATGTGGTCTTGATTAAATTATCTATTCACATGGCTATCAAAGGACAGTAGTTAGGAAGATAAGGAAAGGAAGACCATGAACAAGAAGTTAAAACTTTGAGATAATGAGAGAAATAACCTAGGGTTACTAGGTGACAGAAGAATGTGAATTTTAACCTCTGTTCTATGACTGCAATTTCTAAATTTCTAAAGATTTTATTTTATATTATTATTATTATTATTATTATTATTAAAACAGAACTTATGCTTACTAGTTTTCAGAAAAATTTTACCACAGCTTTCTCATTCCTAAGTTCTTTATTTCATTAATTTCTGGTTGATTAGTTTTACTTCCTATTAGATTTTTAGGTTTTGTCTATTTTGAAAAGTACCCATAAAAATTAGAATTCTAGATAAACCGTTATTTTCATTAAGATCATTGGAAATAAAATTTTCAGGATTCATGGCTACCATGGTTGCTTTGGGAAAGTCAATAGTCAATTTAATTCTTCTTATAAAAAGTCATCAATCTTCTTTTCTCAATCCCATCTACTCCCTATCCCACTAGCTATTGTATTCTGGAGCTTTATCATGATGTGTCCAGAAGTGCATTTTTAAAAATTTATTCTGATTTGAATTTGCCGAGCTTCTTGGAATTATGAATTGGTGTCTTTCATCAATTCTGGAAGACTTTCAGGCATTGTCTTTATATTTTGTGTCTGACTTGCTTCTTGACTTATGGATCTCTAACTAAATATTTATTAGATACTTGCTTTATCCTCTACAACTCTTAATCAGTTTTCCATATTTTATATTATTTCTTCCTGCAGTCTGACAACATTTAAACTTTAAATTCTCTCTTCAGCTAAGTTTAATTTATTATTAAAATCATTTTTTTTAATTTTAAGTATTTTACTTTTCATTTGTATATCTTAATTTTGTAAGATTTTTTTGTTTTGTTTTGTTTTTCTGTCTTTACTTTTTAGTGAATTCTGTTCCCTGGTTATCATTTCAAGCAGATATTTTCAAAATTTAATCCCCAGTAAGCATCATGTTTTATTGTTTTGTTTTGTTTCCTTAGGTGTTAGATTAATAGTAATTATACCCTGGTGATACCTTTACTAAAAATAAAGTATCTTTTGAAATAATCTTAGAGTTAAAGTAAATATGATCGACCTCTTCCAATGGATCTCAGATTGTGTGAGGCACGTGTGGTTGCTATAAAGTAGGCACAATCTAACCTAATTTCATGGCCCTTACAATTTACACATAAAGTAAATTCATGATTGATCATAGACCTAAACATAAAGTGCAAAACTGTAAAACTTATAAAAAGAAAAATAAGAGAAATTGTTTTGACCTTGGGTTTGATGACTTTTTAGATATACTATTAAAAGTACAATTTATTTAAAAAATTGCATTTGTACTTTGTTAAGATTCTCTTAAAACAAATGATATGTAAGTCATTGATAGGAAGAAAATATTTGCAAATCACATACCTGATTAACGACTTTTTACCTGGATACTTAAAGAACACTTAAAAGTCAACACTAAGAAAATAAAACACCCAATATAAAAATGAATAAATGATATGAACAAATACTTCACCAAAAATAATCGATGGCAAATATGCATATAAAAAGATTCTCAGCATTATTCATCACTAGGTAGATGTAAATTTAAACAATGATGAGATATCTTTGCATACTATTAGAATGGACCCCAAAATTAAACAGGCTGACAATATAAAATTCTGGCAAGTATAATTCATTATTAGTTGAAATGAAAAATTGTACAGTTATATTGAAAGAATTGTTTGGCAGTCTATTATAAAGTTAAAAATAGCTTTGTTATACAGTATAGCTTTCATGGTCCTAGATAGTTAATCAAGTTTTAAGAGAACTTATTTTTACATAAACACTTATATGTGCATGTTTATAGAAACTTTATTCCTAATTACAAAGAAAATGGGAACGATCAGTATCTATAGATGAATGAATAAAATATATTGCATTTATACAATGAGATAACTAGTGGTAAAATGAAACAATTCATTGATTTATGCAATACGTTGAAAGCAGCTTACATGCATATTACTACGTAAAAGAAGCCAGAATCTAAAGGCTGTGTGTTACATCATTCGATTTGTATGACATTCTGCAAAAGGCAAAAACAGAGAGAGGAAGTAAATCAGTAATTTACATGGGTTGGTTGATGACAGAGTGGTTGCATAAGAAGAGGACACAGGGTCAATCTTAGTGATGGAACTATCCTGCATGGTAGTTCAGTGAAACGTACATGACTCAATACCTTTACCAAAACCCACAGAACTTATATTTGAAAGAGTGAAATTAATGCATGCACATTGTTAAAAAATCAACCATGAGCTTAGATGATCCTAAGATGGAATTGAGACTGTGAATAAAATATCTAACTGCATGATAAATATTCTGCTATGATCTCATTGAAGGGATGAGGAAAAAAGAGGTGATCTAATTAACTTTGCAAATGGTATTTTGACTGAAATCTATAAGGCTAATTCTAAAAGGAACTGAACATAAACACTGTATTCTAGTAGGTAAGGGTTTTTTTTTTTTTAAATTATTAGCTCTGTGAGTTAACATTTCTGATATCACTTTGCATGTATATTGGGGTTGAAGAAATAAGTAAGTTAATAGATTATGGTGGGAGTTACAATTCTCATCATGGGAGAAGAAAGTTATAAACAAGGAGAGACGTTTAGATGGAACCACTTCGTGGTGAATTATAGCCAGAGACATCAAATTAGTTAAATATTAATACAAGTGGATGGATAAAGACATAATTATAGGTATATATGAATACATAGGTCAGAATGTATACATGTATTTTTCTGACTCTCGAGAGGATTTTAAAGCAGTGACAGCTCAATAACAACAAGAGTCCAACACCCCTATCTTGATTTCTAAATACCATTCGCAAAGAGGACCAGACATTTGTAGAGACAGCTAATTCTAGAGCTGAAGCAAGTAAAATACAACATTAATCTGGATTGTTTCATAGTGTCAGAAAGCAAAGATTGTTTCAAAAACAGAAAAAAATGGGATTATGTAACTTTCTCCAAACAATAAGAATCTCAACATCTTACTTTTGGGTCTCCTTTTGGCTATGACACTTTCTGAGATTGGTTTCCACTCATAAAACCAAAAAAAAAAAAAAAGAAAGAAATTAAATAATGTAGTATTGGATTATAACCCATAATATAAAATAAGTACAGATGAGGCCATACCAATATATTAGAATTATTAAATAAAGAGATAAACAAGAAAAGATAAGTCTTCCTCATAGAATAATTCTGAATAATTTATCTAGAAAATCTCTCACCCTAGGACATGGAACTCAATTCTCTTTTCTGCTAGAACACTGGCTGGACTTAATGACTTGATTGCAAAAATAGTGTGTAGAAAATAAGGAAACCTTGGCAAACACTACATTATCTAGGTTATCAAAGGAGACATTGCTAGTGGTGAGTCAAGTTGATAATACTTGCCTCCTGACATGGAATTATAAGAAGGGCAAAGCATTTTTTGTAGTATAATTCTCACAAACCCGAACCCCGATCACATCAGAAAAAACATCTGGCCAACTCAAATCAAGTGACATTTTGTAAAATGCCTGACTAGAATGCCTCAAAACTGTCAAGGTTACCAAAAATATGGAAAGTTTGAGAAGCTATCACATCTAAAAGGAGCCTATGGAGACATGACATATAATATGGTTTTCTAGATAGCACCCTGGAACAGAAAAGTACATTAGTAGTAAATTAGTAAAGACTAAATAAAGTATGGAATTTAGTAAACAGTAATTACCAGTTTCGGTTTCTTAGGTTTGAAAATGTACCATGATAACATAAGATATTAACAGTGGGGACACAATATTTGGTAATATGACATAAGGACAATGGAAAATAAAATTAAGTTATAAAAGGCAATTTCTACTTCAGAATATTTATGTCTCATTGTTATATATTCTGTAGTCCAGAAATTCACATCAGAAAAATATGTAGCTTAAAAACAGCTAAAATAAATGTATCTTTAATAAATGAAATATCTAACCTGATTAAATTATAGATAATATACATCAAAGATTCTGGCACAATAAATATAATGCATGTTCTATTAGATGTCAAAATTGTTTTGATCTTTGAGGAAAGGAAGAAGATTGAAATTTTAGCTTTTTAAAAAAAATTAGGATATCTTTAGCAATATTTGAAATATTCCAGTTTCTTTGAAAAAATATATTATTTATAACTATAATATTGATCTAATAAGCAAAGTGGCATTATATTATTTTATTTTTGTTTGATAAATTTTGTTTGATAAACCTCAATGGTGATATTTATTCATGAGCCAATAATTTATTGATCTTTCTTTAAAATTTATTTATTCATTTATTTTTCAATCACAGTTGACATTTAATATTACTTTGTATTAGTGTCAAGTGTACAACATAGTGGTTAGACATTTATGTAATTTATGAAGTGATCCCCCTGGTTAGTCTAGTACCCACCTGACACAATACATAGTTATTTTAATATTATTGACTATATTCCCTATTCTGTACTTTACATGCCCGTGACTATTTTATAACTACCAATTGCCTTTCTTCCTCCCTTCCCCTTTTACACCCAGCCTCCTCACCCCCTCCCACCTGGCAACAATAAGTTTATTAATAATTTATGGATCTTTATATGCTATGCGCTGTTATAGCCAGCATGAAAAATATCTATGTGTAACATTGTTTCAATTCTTAACAAAATCTTACTGGGATTTTTAAAAACTATTTACTACAGTTATTATAAGAGTACTAACTAGTAAACGCTAGTTAGTGAGGACTATATATTTAAATGAGGCCAATTTTAATATGTGGCCCCGTGGAGATCATAAGGGCCTCTTCTGATCACATATAGTTTAATTTCTCATGATCCAGTGCTCAGTTTCTGCAAAAGTTTAGTCGTATAACAGGACTTGTTTCAAAGCAGTACCTAGTTCTTTGTTGCAGGAGTCTAAATCTTTCTTTAATATCTTAGTAATCTGTGTTGTGACTCTCATATTAAGGTTTTCAAAAACTCAACAGAGACTCTTTACATATATTTCAAGTTCATTTAGTGTCCAGTCACATCACCTAAAGATTAGGTCCACTCTGACCATAGCCTTTATTTGCTGCAGAAGTTTCTTTTTCTTCGCCTTCTACTAAAACTTACCAGTCTTTAGAATTGTCTGCTAAAAGTTCTGGAACGGTATTCCCAAGGTATGTGCTGTCTACAAAATTCAAAATGCCTACTAAATATGTTGCCTATTTTTTGATGGTAAGAAAGGGAAGATCCAATAACTTTCTTTTTCTTTTAGGGGATATCCCAGTATTGATCAGATCATTAAGCTCCTAAATATTTCTCTGTAGTAGCAGATCACTGAATCATGTGTGGCTCTGTCTTTGATTATTTAGTGTATGTGTCCTTTACCATGACATCCAGAGTATCAACTACTTTAAGGTTCTATCAAATGTGATACAATCAACATAGAGGAAAGTAAGATGATCTGTGAAATGTATAAATGGAGAAAGGCTCTTGGAGTATGTTATAACAGAGGCAGGGAAACTAACATAACCCTTGGACAAGACAGTTAATGTATACTGTAGGCCTTCATAGGTAAATGTAAGTTGCTTTGATCTTCACCTTGATGCAGTAGAAAAAGAAGACTGTCCTCAGATCAATAACCATATTCCAAGTTACAAATTCTGGATTGATTTTTTTTTTTCAGTTGAGATACCAATTAACACAGCATCTATAATTTTGTCTACTTATTAAATTTAAATTAATATTTCTCAATTGCCAAGATTCTTCTCATTTTTACATAGCCTACTAATGAATTTATTAAATATATGAAGCAGATGACCATCCATACATCTTTGAAATTTTTGAACATAGAACTGATCTCATCATCTTCCATAGTAATAAAATATTGCTGGTGAATAACTATCTTGGGGAAGATAAGCAGTTTCAGGGGCTCCTACTTCACCATTCTATCATTCTCTCACTGTAAATGTTAGGGAAGCAATGTGAAGATACTTCCAGAGTCTAAGAATATTTATTATAAATATGTACTCAAGAATCATGATAGTGACCTGATTGTGCATTTTCCGTGTAACACTACTCTGCTGGGGGAGGGAGTGATGGCAGTCTGGATTACCTCATATCACTGGTAGCTCAGATTGTATTTCTGCAGCTCTTCAAAAATGTGGGAATTTCCCTTTGTGTAGGAAAATCTCTGTCTTCTCCCTATGTTTTTTCTTTACTTCCATACTCCTACTAAATCACAACACTTCTGACCCAGATGTGTGGGAATTATTTCTACAACACACAACTCTTTGCGACACTAGCACGGTGTCCTATAATTTAACTCAGTTCTGACATCATCTACCTGGATGGAGAAAGCTTCAGATCTCACAGGTTAAGTAAGGGCTCAGGGCCCACAGTACTCCAAACCCTGCCACTTCAGATTGCAATCACAAGTCTAGGTTGTCACCTCTGCTTCTGACTAATTAGAGGTTTCCACAACCCCCTCCTGAGGTTCATTTAATTTGCTAGAGTGTCTCTTAAAACAAAACAGTTTACTTACTGTATATCAATTTATTATAAAAAAAGACACGACTAAGTATACAGATGCACGTCCAGATGAACGAGATACATCAGGCAAAGTATGTGGGAAGGGGCAGAGAACTTCCTTGCCCTCTCCAGGTGCTGTCACTCCCCCTGCACCTCCACATATTCGCTAACCTGGAAGCTGCCCAAACCCCATGGTGGAGCTGCAAATGGAGTTAATGATTAATCATGCCTATATGACGAATCCTTCACTAAAACACCAATACTATGCTATATAGCAGCAGTCCCCAGCCCCCAGGCCATAGACCAGCACTGTCTGCAGCCTGTTAGGAACAAGACTGGACAGCACAAAGTGAGCAATGGGCAAGCGAGCTAAGTTTCACCTGTATTTGCAGCCTCTACCCAGCAGTAATATCACTGCCTCAGCTCCACCTCAGGTCATCAGGCATTAAATTCTCATGGCACTGGTTCCCATTGCCAAAAGGTTGGGAACCTCTGCTATAGCATCACAATTCATCCAGATGAGAGTCTTAGTAATTATAATATTGCAGTATACCAGGTGCTGTTATAACCACTTACTACCACTGATGGAATTCTTCTTGGTATTTAATGAAATCCTGAATCCCATGCTAAGATTGTCCTTTCTAGGCCACTTTTAGGAATAATGTTCTAGTTCTTTACTGAAAGCAGATTCTGAGTCAAAGGTTATGTTGCAAGTTATTTTTGAGTTTGAACTCATAAAACATATCTACTGTGACTACATCTTTTAAAATTTAGTGTATGTTTCAAGAAAACTGGAAGGGAACAATATCTTTGAATAATAAAACAACAAATAACCTTTATTTAGCATCTTGTTTAAGGTTTTTTGACTCTGAGCATTATGACCCATTAAGAATAAGATTGTCTTATTTTTTAATTTATTTATACAGATTTTTGAAGAAAGTATTTTTACAGTGTATTTGAGTTAACCTCCTTCTTCTCAAAGCTATATCACACAAACACTTCAAAACCTACCCTTTTGACCCTAAATCTCCTTTTCTCAGAGCAGTCAAAATAGAATAATATCCATCAATTTGAAACCCAACATTTCTAACAGTCCATTTTCTTTCTGGGTTGTCTATTAGTCAGTGTATGTTAGCATTTGGTGGGGGGGATACTGGCGGAGGAGTTAATGTGCAAATATATTAAATGAAGATAGTATAGAAAAAATATATAAAATGAATTAATATTTGAAGATGAGAAATTTCCAATTTCTGTTTGTTTTATGAATGAAAACATTAGAAAAACAGAGACTGATGACATATGTAACAAAAGTTTTCATTATAGTGTACATTCTAGTTTTTCATACATATTCATTCTAATTGCTTTAAAATATTTGAATTTAAAATTTCAGAAATTGAAAGAATTTTAAAGATAGGACATTTAGAATAATGATAATAATAACAATCGTAAGTCATATCTTTATTGAGCCAGTAAATTCTAAATTCATTATTGTATCAGTTTATAATTTTTAGGAAAAATACTTCTTCCATTTTTAATATATTTTACAGATACATATTTATTTGGAAGAGAAAGAAAATATAAAAATTTACAGAAACAAATTTTGTGAGAAAATAAAAATTCGAATGAGCTGAATCATTGATGTAACATTTATGTTGTATTATATTCCTGTCCTTTGAAATATATACATTTGTTAGCATGCCCATGCTTCTGATATTCATTCTTGATAATGTCTACAACGTAACATTTAAAAAAATAAAAATAAGCTTAACTTTTTACTTATGAGTATTTAATTCTGTTCTGTTATAAAGTGGGAGAAAAGGCAAGTTGAAAAGATATTATAATAGTGAGTGGAAGAATTTGGCACAGTCGCTCTCAATTGTATTGGGCAGCCGACAGGGAGACTAAATGCATTAGGTTGTATTTATATTGACAAAGGAGTCATTCTTTTTTTGTGTTTAGAAGAAGGATTCTGCCATGACCCACATAACACATTACTATTGTCTGACCTCATTGAAACAAGAATCTGGTGAAATACATTCAGTGGAGCTGATGTAGTAGAGGTTCTCTTACCAGTTTAAAAAAGATAAAATTACAGGATTCACATTGCCTTATTCAAGACTGTAAAGCTACAATAATCAAGACAGTGTGGTATCACAAAAGAATAAGATATAAGTAAATGGAACAGAATAGAAAAGCCTGGGATAGTCTCAATAGTTGCAAAGGCAATTCAAAAAGTGTGCATTTTATTATAAACACATACTAAATTATTTTTAACAAAAGCATGTTATAGTTTGTTTTATAATGCATTGCAATTTCATATGGATTACATTTGTCTTAAAACAGTAGTATTTTTCTTATAAGATACTTTATCATCTATGAATTTATTTTCTATTAATATTCATTATGAACTTATTGAGTTGATATTTTAATGTGATTGACTATTGTGGAGCAGAGACATTAGAAATGACTTTTCAGACATTTTCAGAATTAGGAACAAGTTAGCTGTAAAGATTTATTTTAAATATAATTCCAACCATTTTTATTTTATTCAAACTAAATAAACTCAACTCTAAAAAATTGCAAAATAATTTTTCCGAAATGAAAATGTAAGAACTTTTAGTCCTCATTAGGTACTTTCTGTCATTACTGCTGAGCAGGCGGTTCTACATTCGCTTAGAATAACTAAAGTAATCATTGGTAATTTTTCTAATAGCCAATAAAGAACTGAATCTTACACACCACCAGACAGCTTAAAAGCTAAGCTCTTTAATTGTTGTTCTTAATATTCCATTTAATATTTTATTACTGAATGCAGTCAGGAGGAAAGCACTGGTTTATAATTTTCACTTTGAAGTATATTTTGTGGATTTCATTCTTACTAAATTGATTTTGCAAGAAAGTTGTTTCAGGCGTTTTGTCAAATATACCTTAAATTAAATAACAATGTTGAAAAAAAAATTCAGACTGATTATTAGTAATGGGGTTTATTCAAGGCTAAAACTCTGATACCTGAAAGCTCTTTCTCACCATTACAACACCTTTAATGAAAGGGCTGAAAATATTAGAGTTTAAGATTACTCATGACATTTGCTAGGAGATATTTTAAAAAGCTGTACTTGCATTTCTAAAATATTATTTAAAACTTTTTTATTTGTATTTAGGTTAGGGGTATCTCTATCTATCACCTATCTATCATCATCTGTCATTGATCTGTTTGCCGTCTTTCACCCACCTTTGAATTTGCAGTGCATTCTAGAACAAAATACAATTTGGAATGTGAAAACAAAGCAAGAGTATAACTTGGAGATAAGCAGCTACTTCAGTCAACCTAAAGAAATATACCTATTATTGACTGAATTGTGTTCTCTGAAAATTCATATGTTGAGGCCCTAATACTCAATTTGACTGTATTTGAAGATATGACCTTTGAAGAGGTAGTTAAGATTAAATGAGGTAATAGGAATGGGGCCCAAGTCTAATCTGACTGGTGTCCATATAAGAAGAGGAAGAGATGCCAGAGAGATGTGTACACAGAGGAGTTCTTGTGGAGACAAAGTGAGAATGTGCCCATTTGCAAGCGAAGGAGAGAAGACTCAGGAGAAACCAACCCTCCTGCACTTTGGTCTTAGACTTCCAGTCTCCAGAACTATAAGAAAATAAATTTTAGTTACACAAGTCACACAGGTTGTGGTATTTTTTATGGCAGCCTGAATATACTACTACATATGCATATCAAAACACATTTCATCTTAATTGTCTCAGATCATGCTGTTCAAATACAACTTTTTCTTTAAGTTTTATTAAAAATGTAGTACTATAACAAGACATATTTACTTTACATAATTTTCTTGGTATTTTAATCATGAGTATGCTAGGTTTAAAAATTATAAAAAGCATTGACATTTAAAAAATATTAGGAAACAATATGCTTCTGTTACTTTTTTTGTATCTCTAAAAAAAGATGATGTTACTTGCTATATACTTAACTTAGCTTTTAATTAAAAATATGTGACTAGCAACTTGCCTGCCTATCTCCAACCTTCAAACTTTATTTTACTAAACCTTCTTTAAAATAGTCAATTTGGGGAAGAGCTGAATCTTAATATATTAAACCTTTCAAGAAAATTGCAAAAAAAATTGTCAGTGTTTGGTTTAGAATAGCAATGTGAAGAAGCTGATACTGCATAAATTAGTCTGCTGAGATTCTTTCTGTCATTGCAAAGAACAAATATGCTTGAAGTAAAGCTGTTCTTTGCCCTGCCAGTTGATGTGGTTGGATAATACATGATTAATGAAATTGTGATACCCATTTGTGAACATGAATGGACAAACTTGCATATAAAATCCCACGTGCTACTAGAGAAAATATAGAAAGAGCCTGGCTGGCCCTAGGTGGCATCACCGAGTTGCTGAAAATAACCAATTGGAGCTGCCTGACCTCTGGATTTAACATGATGTTAGGAGAACACAATCCTGAATTTTAAGCAATATTTGCTTATTTTTTCTGCCACTCATATCTAAAATATCCTACTAATAATAGCTTAAATATATTCAAAATTTACTCTGTGACAAGACTAGGTTAAGTCCTTTGTATGCATTATCTTAACTCAGAATGTCTATAAAATATACAATCTTTTAGTCTCCTTTTTAGAAATAAGAGATTTGAAAAATAAAGTTTAGAAAGGTAAGAAAAGTGTTTTAGGGAAAAATGTAGTGTAAACCAAAGTGAGTCTGACCATGGATCTCTGCATTTAAGTTTTTTGTTGAATTTATTCTCCATATTTCCTTCATTATTTGGATATTGTCTCGTAAGCCATAAGTTTGGTTTCTGTATTTTCTAACTACTGGTTATGAATGTTACGATTGATTCAATCTGACAACATTCTTTTTTGATAATTTATTACATGTAAATATGGACAATGAAAAAACACCATACGGTATTTTTTATTAAATTGCCCAGTTACATGCAGAGTGTGCCATGTGCTAAGAAATGGGAAAGATTAATTCTAACTTTGATAAGTAAAAATGGTTAGATAGATATGCTAGTGTTACAAGAATATTTAAATTCTTAAGAGCTAAATTAGAATTTTACCTCCTGGTCAAGATGAAATGACAAGGAACAGATATACCCTCCCACCAGAAACAACTAAAAGAATCAGAAAAATATATGAAACAATAGTCTTAATATATCGAACATCAGGATATGGAAAACAGCTATTCCTGAGAGACTCAAAACAAATGATGTGAGCTCTATAAATGCTCCAACTTACTGACTAGAGAAATTGTCCAGGATGTAGAGCAAGGAATGAAAGCCAGCAGAGCTCAGAAATCTTCCTAAAGTGATGAGATGGGGCTGGAAGTCCACGGAAGTTAAGGTAGCTAGAGTAAACAGGACAAAGTACCAGTAAGAGAGATGATCAGACTTCAGAGATCTGCAGAGAGTTATTCTGAATGTTCTTCATGCATTAAGGGAGTGTAATAAGGATATGCATTTGAGGAAAATCTCTAAGGGAGTGAAAAGAGCTAACAAAAATAATTACAGAGAATGGTCCCCAGAATACACAGAGAGCTAGGAATAGTGCCAACAGCTAAAATGGAAACTCCAATAAGTTCAGGTAGCATCATATTAGTAAAAAGAGCTTTGCTTAAGTACTGCAAGAATTTAATTCTAGACAAAATGAAGCTCTGGGCTTGTGTAATCTTAAAATCAAGACTTGGATGGATCCAATTGTCTCCAATTAGTCTATCTAATTCTTAGGGGAAAAAATCTCAAGAATATTTATGGAAATGTAAAGACATCAATACACAAGGATAATTTTCACAGTGTCTACATCCGATGACAATTAGCAGGCATGCCTAGAAACAAGAAACTAAAATTTATAATGAAGAGAAAAATCAATTAATCCAAACTGATCGGTAATAACAGATAACAAAATTAGTAGACAGAGGAATTAAAATAGGTATTATAACTTTATATCATAAACTTCAGAAACTAAAACAATGGAACATATATGGAAGATATAACAAACACGTTGTACACTGCATTGTGTTAAAACAGGTAAACATTAAAGAAGAAAAGTTTAATTAATTGCAAGGCATACTAATGTTGGAAGATGATTCTGCATGGTTACTCACATTATTGTATGTTTTGAGGTGCTAATTTATGTGCCTGTATTTTCTGATTTGTCCATTTTTCTTTGGAATTCTAAAAGTTTTGTTTCAAAGCTCCTTTTTACATGCATAAACTTTTAAGATAGTTATTTCTCAGACAAACCAACCATTATGAAATGATCTTCTTTATTGCTTGTAAAATCCTTGTTCCTAAATTTGCTTTCCCTGATATTAATAGCCAACTCATCTCGCATCTGATTAGCATTAGCAACATTTTTTTCTTCTTTTTTAAACTATTTGAATGAATATATGATAAGCTTTATGTAGGCAGCATAGAGTTAGTTATTATATTCTTATCCAATCTTTTCCTTTTAATTCAGTGTACACATAATTTCTATTTAATGGGATCCCTGCTGTGGTTGGGTTTAAATCTACTATCATGCTTTTGGTTTCTATTTGTCCAATCTGATTTTATACTTTCTTTGTCCGTACCTTTTTTGTCTTTTATTATTATTATTATTACTAACTATTTTTTTATGGTTTCGTTCTCTGTTTTTTTGTTGGGCCATAAATCAAGTCTCAGTAATTTTGAAATGATTTAAGTTGTGTGAACACTGTTTAGACTTCACAATCATCTTTTCTATATTAATGCACAGCAGATACTAGTGAGGCTAAATGTGTAGAAAGTTCCAGCCATGGATTCCTGTATGGCGATACAAACTTATCTCCATTCTATAATATGTGGAATATCAAGATGAGACTTTGTCATGAATCCAGACTCTTTTTACTCAAGGAAATTTTATTTTGGAGACCTAAATATCCTTATCCTCTACTAGATTTCAGTCAGAGATTTCTGAATTTCTTGCACTGCTGAATATTAAAGAGAAGGTACAACTAAATCGGTTATATATGTTCTTCTCAAACCTGAGAAAATAATAGGTCTGTGATCGGTATTTCGAAATTCAAACTCCTATGCACCAATCCTATAAAATAAAATGCAGAAAAGTGAGCTTATAAAAATCTAAAAGCATGGTCAGCTATTTAGAAAAATATCAGTAGCCAGAATTACTTCATCCCACTGTAAATACCTGCATCACTGATATTGCTACTCATAATTTGTGGTCAACTATCTTCTGATCAAATGAAAAGTTAAATGGACTTTTATTTGGTACAAGTTGTAGAGTGAGTCCATATTATTGGAAATTGGATCAAATCCGTTAAGTGATTGTTATGTAAAGGTTTTGATTTTATTTTAACTAGAAGCACGTTAGCATAGTCTTATTCTTGGAAATCAGTCTTTCTCCTGACACTGGCTTGCAAATTACTTAATTTGTCACAAGAGCAAATATATGGATTAAACCCTTAGAATTTAATCTACCTTAGTTACTGGAAAAATAGTATACCCACATTCTTTGTAGCATTTGTCTTTATATAGATAAGACACAATGTTTTAATATATATAAAAAGATTATGAAATATGTGATCAGCAATAAAGTAATCAATAATTGCTTCTACAGTTTTTAAATTTTTTTTCTAATATATAATTTATTACCATGATATGCCTAATTTACTTGAATAGAAAGGAAAAATTGTGAAATATTGAAGCAAGTCTAAAATACCTATTCTTAAATCCTTATTTGGGATTATTTTAGTTAGCTTTAAGTAGATTATGCAATATAAAAAAAAATCTCCACTGCTTATATTGATTGATTGATTGATACCAAATATTTACTTCTTGCTTATCTCACAGGAGGTTTTCTATTTAATTATGCCTCTCGTAGGCTTTGCTGGGCTCACATGAGCTGGGCTTGATTTGGTTCAACATATCTCTCTTTCCATCATACAAAATGAAGGAAAAGCCACTAATTTGGACAGATTTTTCTTATAGTGGAGATCAGAGCAAGGGCGAGCTGAAATAAATCATACCTCTTCATGTTTCCCCACAGGTGATTCTGTGTCACTTTGCCTCACAATCAGTTGAAGCAAACCATATGGATGAGTATAACTATAACTAGAAGGGAGTGAATAGTTAGAGAGAATATTTCAACTAGCCACAACAATATTATGATTTGCTGAATATGAGTACAACTTTAAGAAAATTAGAAAAACGTTGCCCTCTGATGATTCATCAGATAAATTTTGACACTCATTTGCACATTTATACATTATGTCAGATATGTGTACTCTCTACACTGTCTTTGTTGAAATACTGGTTAAATATGTTCAGGATTTTAGTAAAATGTATGAAAAGATAAAGGTGAGTAATGAGAATATTGGAAAAGTGAAAAGGCAGTCTGATGGCAAGGGAAGTCTAGACAAAAATGACTAAGAGCATAATGAGATTGATAGGTGAGCCAATACAAGGTGACTGAATGTCCAGGGAATAGCCCAGGAGTAGAAGAAGAATGGATGGAAGAGAAAGCTTTTAAATTACTTTATTAGGAAAGTCAGGTGAACTTTTTTATATAATGTGGACTATAGGGTGTAGTGCTTTAAGAGGGAAGAATTAGATACCATATAGTAAAATTTTAAGGCAGGCAAGTCTACACTCTCCAGCAAAACAAATTGGTTCAACAACTATTTATTCAGCGGTCATTATGTATTAGAATTTTACTAGACTCTGTGAAAAAGAAATAAAGAGCTAGGTGCTTCATTTACAAAGATAGAATTCACATATGTTTACATAATCTATGAATCTCATACATTAAGTAGGAAAGACGAGAAAATAAATTATAATTTATAGAAAATTTATCATTTAAATTAACAATTATTCTCTTTTTCTGTAAATTTAGATCGTATAGAATTGATTTTCTTCCAAATGTACAAATGCATCATGTAGCATATACAGCCATTAGCTATTAAATCATCGATCACCTTTAAACTATTTTGCCTGTATGGACAGTAATTGAGGTTATCTTAATTCTCATATTTACTTATAAAATACTTGAAAATGTTATTTCACTTGGGGCTTTAGAGTAATCTGTTTATACTGCCAGATAAATTACTTGTGCATTTAACAGTATGAATTAAACAAGCAAAATCTCCCTCCAAATAATAACAATTATATTTAGGTATGAGAATAGCCACCCCCTCATTGTAAGAATGTAAGGAAAGCTGTGGAACTTATTTCTTTTCTGGCTTCTGCATCAGATCTTATTCCGTATCTCATGAGTATGCAAACTATAATGCTATTTCCTTAGATCAGGCTACCTAAAAATAAGTTCTGAGTATTCTCAGCCTCAAAGTTATTGCTCAAATATCACTAATTACAGTTATTATCAATTGCAGAAAACATTAAAACATTCATTTTAATTCACTACAGTGGTTCTCAACAGGGAGAGAGATGTTTTGTCAAGTCTCCAAGGGGCATTTTGCAATTTCTGAAAACATTTTTGGTTTCCACAACGTGTGGGTGGCTGGGAGTACTGTCATCTAGTGGTTAAAGTCCATGAATGTGGCTAAATATCCTACAATGCACAGGATAGCCCTCCCACAACAAAGAATTATCTATAACACTAGTGCACAGGTTGAGAAACAGCAATAGAGTAACATCCCCTATGTGACTTTTGCTATTTAACCATATTATGCTCTTGATTATGCTCACCGTATGCTATGATATTTTATATACCCTTCCAGTAATTACATTTCTTATTCTTTGATCTAAGCCATACACTCCTTCAGGACGCGAAAGGGTTCTGCTATTTAATTTTAACGTAGCTCCCTTTGCATAATGACTCTATATAGCTAAAATATTTATTTTGTGTGATTAAAACCCCTTTATGATTATTAAATAATATTACTGAATAATATATATCCATTGCAAAATATAAAGAAAAATAAACACTTTACTAATTATAAAGAGGCAGGTATATTCCAGACACTGTTCTAAGGGCTTTGCATGTATTTTTACCACTCTTAAATCAGGGTGGTGATTTTAATGTTTTGATAATGAGGAAACTAAGGCACAGAATATTTAAAGACAGCAATCTGCTTCTAGAGGAGATAGTTGTTTATCGATTGAAGATAATCACAGTTAATAGCTTGCTTGACCTCTCTGTCTCTCATGTTATCTATCAGGTTGAATCATACGAAAGTCATGCCATTTTCATCATATGAACCATTTCATGTAGTTCAACATAATGTACTCTATTATTCTTCCAAAGTGATATTATATCATAAACATATTTTTATCTCATTTTTATATAATTTATCATAAGTATTTCCTGAGCTGACAACATGTTTCTGAATAACTATAATGGCAATATAATATTGTATATGTGGAATCATCATAGCATAATTAATTCACCAATTCCCAACTATATGACATTTAATTTAAATCCACTTTTTAACATTAAAATTGCAATGAGAGTGCTTTAACATAAAATTTTGAGGGGCTTTTCTAAATATAATTCAGAGAATGGAATAATTGACTTTTTATTGTTTAATTTTCTTAAATAAAGACATAAGTAATAAAATCATCTAATTGTAGTGTAGAGTGCTTATGTGCATTTCTTGTCAATTCTATATATTATATAGTTTTTTACTCATAATTTTTTAATTAAAAATTGTGTAAATTTTTAAACCCTTTTGAATAAGATGTAGAGAATGAAGTAAGATTTGTCTACCAGATATAGAAACCAATAATAAAGCTTAAATATTTATAACATAAAATATATAAATACATTGCTAGAAAGTTTATAATCATAGAACATAACGTTTTAAAACAAATTTGTTAATGAATTTTAATATAAGCTAAATATGGAATATAAAATCAGCATTAATAGAATGGAATCATGTTGTGTTAAACTCTTTGGAACACAATAACTGGATTTACATTGTTTTAGGGATTACAAAATGTTTATTGTGGTAAGATATATTCATATATATTATTGACACAAAAGTAAATTTTCACTGAGATTCCTATTCTTTTTCTAATAACTTTCATGTTTTTTCTTTCATTGCTCAAATTGCTGGCAGGATACATAAAACTGAGATGTAAACATATGCATACAATTTTAATTTCCAAAGTATAGGCGAAAAAATCCTTTTAAAATTAGATGGCAATAGTGTAAGAGATAAAATCTTCTATATATGACTTACTTTTTTTAATAACGAAAAATGGATTGATAGCAAGATGTTCTAATATGATAAATAATAGGTTATATGTCAGCTTTGTAATTTATGTACTTCTCAAATGCTATTCCAAGGGTAGAGAGGCTATTTGAAGTTGCAGACTGACGACTGATGGATAACTTTCTGTAATAACATTATTATGTTTTGAAGAATTGGGGTGAAAAATCTTCACAAAAAGGAAGAAAATACTATATTTATTTTCTCGGAACTCTTTGTTCTTTAGCATAATGCTCAATTTTGCTCTAATATTATCTAGTGCAATGAACTGAAGGATACAATGAATTAAAAATAGGCATGATATTAGAAATTTCTAAAATCCCAAGCTATATATTAGCAAAATGCTGAAAGATGATTTATCATTGTTGTAGATTGGTAACAATTCTACACACTTCTTTATTTCTCTCTTTGAAATGAGATTTTGAAGCTACTATCTTCAAAGGATAGAGTCCATTCTCTCAGTCCCTGAATCTGGGCTGTATCCAATAACTTATTTTGACAAATAGAATATGGTGGAAATTATTATGTCCTACTTCTGAACTCAGGCTTCAAGAAGCCTAGCACACTTCCAATCTTTCTTTAAGATCCCTTTCTCCATCATGTGCAAAAACCCAAACTAGCTTGCTAGAAGATAAAAAATAACATAAAAGTGAGGTAAATCAACCTGATTGTCCCAGCCAATCTCCAAACATATGAGAAGGTTCATCTCATATAAGCAGAATCATGTATTTGATCTGCAGGTGAACATAGATACATGAATAAACTTAAGTGAGTCTAGCTCAGATTAAACAAAGAGCCTAACTAACCCATAGACTTATGGGTAATAGTTACGATAACTAATTTATGTAATTTCTTCCTGTTCTTCGTTGTAGTGAAATATGCATAAAAATTAACTATTTTAAACATTTTAATGTACAATTCTATGTCATTAAGTACATTCATATTGTTGTGCAACCATCACCATATTCTATCTGCAGAACATTTTCATTAGCCGTAACTGTATCCCTGAAAAATTAAAAAATACCTCCCTGGCACCTCCTCCTCCCAGTCTCTAGTAACATATATTCTACTGCCTAAAAATTTGACTATTCTAGATACCTCATATATGTTGAATTATATACTAGTTGCCATGATTTGTCTGGCTTTTTTCACTTAGCATAATATTTTCAAAGTTCATCTTTGTTGTTGCATGTATATGAAATTTATTCCTTTTAAGGTTTGAATAATATTCAAACACACACACACACACACATATATATATATATATATAGAGAGAGAGAGAGAGAGAGATATATATATAGATACAGATATCTGTTTGAGTCCTTGATTTCTTTCGTGTATGTACCTAGAAGTGGAATCACTGGATCATTTGACAATTCCATATTTATTTATATTTTTGAGAAACTACATACCATGTTCCACAGTGGTTGAACTAGTTACATTCCCACCAGCAATGAACAAATATCCCAACTTCTCTACATTCTTGGTAACACTCTGTTTTGTTTTTGTGTTTGCTTTTTTTTATATAGTAGCCATCGAAATTGATATTTAAAAAATTTTAAGACTCTTTTTTGTGGCTTAACATATGCTCTATGCAGAGAATGTTTCATGTGAACTAGAGAAAAATATGAACTCTGCTCTTGTTGGGTGGAGTGTTCTGTATGTATCTGTTAGTTTAATCACTTTACAGTGTTATACAATTCCTTTATTTCCTTATTGCTTTTCTATGTTCTTGTTCTAATATTATAAGTCAGTTATTTAAATTTTCAACTCCTATTGCAAAACCTTCTCTCCCTTGAGTTATGTCAAAGTTTGCTTCATATATTTTAAAGCTCTGATGTTAGGTGCATATATGTTTATAACTGTTATATTGTCTTAGTGAATATTGCATTTTCATTTGGCGCAAAAAGATAAATAAGATGCTTTTTTTTAATACCTCTGTTCAATCTTGTGGCAGACATCTTTTCAAAGTAATGAGACATATTAATATAACAAATAAAAGAATACAAATTGAGAAACAAGAATAATATGCTACAATTTATAGAAAATGGAAAGACTAATATAATATCTTGTCAAGGTTACTGGACACCAGTAATGTAAATTTCCTGAAGAGTAGAAAAGAGTAGAATCCAAATTGCTGGTAGAATTCAGCTCTTCCTTAATAATAGGAATGAAGAGTAAGATGAGTGAAAATTTAGTGGGATTTATATGATTGGAAACAAATAGTTTTGCAAGTATTTGTTTTTTGTTTTTGAAGGCTTCTATTTTTCTCATGACCATATATGTTGTAAGAATAGAGATCTAAGAAACTGAAAGATAGATAAAAATAAAAGACATTTTAAAAGTTATCATAAAAAGTGAAAAAAATGACCTAATCAGATAAAGATAATACAAATGATTATCAAAAATTATAAGACAATTTAAATGTGCCTATTTTGAGTTTATAGAACAAAATACCAACATTTTTGTGTGACAATATATCAATATTTAATTGTTTGAATGTAAGCACACATAAAGACTGGATGTGAATGAGTATGAATCATTCACACTCAATATTTTGCAGGCAGAATTTAAGAAAAAAAGGTGGGGAAGTAGTTATTTCTGTATTATTAAAATGTAATTTTAATAATTAGTTATTTCTGTATTATTAAAATGTAATTTACCATAAAGAAAACATCTGTTTAGAAAATCAAAATAGTATAAGTAATCAATTTCCTTTTGTGTTCAACTTTCATCCAGCTGTATTACATTATGAAAGCATTTTCATAAAGACCATGGTGACTATATCATGAATTAGAGTACTTAAAACTTTAGGGCTGATTTGTCTGTTTTTTTAAATTATTTTTATTTTTTGCTTTTGCTTTATTTCAAAAGATGTTCAAAGTGGGCATATTACTTAGAGAAGATTTACTACACTAGCTAAGAATTCTAATTTTATATGCTATTATAAAGAAGACACTCTGTTTTACAGCAAATAACAGGACATATAATTATCGATGTTTAGGCTTATAAAAAATACTAATACTTCAAGAAAAAAATTTTGAAAGTGAAATTAAAGTCTTAAATTGATATATTTCACTAAGAATCACTATAATTATATTCACAGGCCTTCCATTATTTCCATGATTTGGAGTTTTCTTAAGTACTGTCAGTTTTTGTTCATCAGGATTCATAAAGGATACTCTATCATCTATGTAAATAGAACATTTTGTGACTGTGGAGTGTCTGATTGAAAATAATTTTCCCATATTTTAATTCCACTTTACAGTTTTATGACAGCACAATAACTGATTAATTTGGTGTTATTGTAAATTGAGAGTGCCTTGTACAGATTGGTTTAATTATTAACCCTTGGCAATTATTCAGACTGTTTCTATTCATTTCATAAGTAGACACTGGTATTTATTAGAAATGGAGTTCCTTTACATGTATTTTTATTTCTATTTTATTTATTTTTTACACCAGTATCATGAATGTAGTATGACTATAAAAAATGTAATTAATACATCATGTGTCTCTGTATATGTTTTCAAAGTTGATTGATTTTTCATAAATAAAACTTATATTTCAGTGACAATTACTCCATAGGTAGAAAAGGAACTACCAAATTGTCCTTCAAAAAGAATTTTAGCAATTTACAGCCTGAATATAAATTTTGAAAAAACAAAACAAAACACTTTTACCACCAAATTGTTGTATAATGAATGTTTTTAATAATTTAGCCCCTTGAATGGGTAATAACATTTTATTTTTTTAAATAAATTTTTATTCCCATGAACTGACAGTTCCCAAGCTCTTATCATTTTTAAAAAATAGGCTATCTTTTTCTATTGCATTGTTAAGGCTTATTTTTGTGTGACTATGTATGTGTAAATATATCTGGTATTTTCTTCTAATCAAAAATAATTTAAAAAATATTTCTCATATTGTATTTCATCATGCAAAACTGGATTTTTGGCTTTGTTTGTTTGTTGTACTGTTCTAAAAATGTATTTTATTTTAGCCTATGGTTTTATATCTTGTTACAAGTAATCATCTCCAACTCACTTTTATTATTTTTTTATATATTATACTTAAAATTGATTATTGTTTTATTTTTATATATGGATGCTATTGATTCTACTTTTTTCCCCTTTCTTAATCAGTAGTACCTTAAGCACACCCACACACCCACAATTAATTAAATATGTATTTTCAACTAGATAACCAGAGCATAACCTGCTGGGGTAGTAGAACCTAAGTTACCTTGGGGAGGGAAATATCCAAATCTAGCCCGCTCTGTCATCCTATGCTACCTAGTGGGAGAAAAAACAAGAAAGACTTGTGATATTCATTGACCAGAAGCAGAGGCTCACTAAAAAACTGCTATGTAATTATAGAACTATAATATGTTTCCCCTCCTCCCATACCTCACCATCACATTACCAAAGGCCTATTTAGAGCAATTCCTTTACCCAGTACATCATGTCTGGCTATCAGGAATAAATTATGAAGTATATTAAAAGGTGAAAAATACAATTTGAGGAGACAAATTAAGCATTAGAATCAAACATGGCAAGGATGTTGGAATTATCAGGCCAGGAATTTAAAGCAATTATGATTAATATGCGAGAGGATCTAATGGCAAAAGTAGATAGCCTGCAAGAACACAGAAGTAATTAGAGCAGAGAAATGGAAATCCTAAGAAAGAATTAGAAAGAAATGCTAGAGATAAAAAACAGGGTGACAGTAACTAGGAATGCTTTTGATAGGCTTATTAGTAGATTGGACATAACTGAGGAAAAAAATGCTGCAAGTTAAAACATATATCAATAGAATCCTCGAAAAAATAAGTAAAGACAGAAAAAAAGACAATATCCAAGGACTGTGAGAAAACTGTGGGTAACATAAAAATAATGGGGACACTAGGAGAAGAAAGAAAGGGGAACAAACTAAATATTTTCAAAAAATAATGGCTGAGAATTTCTCCAAATTAATGTCAGACACCAAACCACAGATCTAGGAAGATGAGAAAATAACAAATAGGAAAAATACCAAAAAACAAAACAAAACAAAACAAAACAAAAAAACCTGCACCTCAATATAATATTCACAAATCACAGAAAATAAAGTCAAAAAATAGCCAGAAGGGGGAAAATACCTTATTTATATATATAAAAAATAGATAAAAATTTCATCCTATTTCTCAGAAACCATGCAAGCAAGAGAAGAGTGGTGTGAACTATTTACAGCGTTAAGAGAAAGAAAACCAACCTAAATTCTATATCATGTGAATTTATTCTTCAAAAATGATGAAATAATAAAGACTTTCTTAGAAAAACAAAAACTGAGGTAGTTTGTTGCCAGTAGACCTGCCTTTCAAGATATGTTAAAAGACGTTCTTCAAAGAGAAGAAAAATAATATAGGTCGGAATCTTGGATCTACATAAAGACGAGCATCAAAGGAAGAATAAGCGATTGTAACATAAAAACTTTGTCTTATTTTTAATTGATCTAACATATAAGATTTTGTTCAAAATAATAACAGTAACAATGTATTTGATTATGTATGTTATGTAAAAATGTGTATTTTATATTATATATAAATACATGCTTATATATAAGCAAAATGACAGCAGTGATATAAGGGATGAGAGAAAGGAATTACAATTGTTTTGTTATTATAAGAGACTCACACTACCTGTAAAGTGGTACAGTGTTATTTGTAAGTGGACTTGGATTAGTTGGAATTGTATATTGCAAACTCTAGAGCAACCACTAAAAAACATTTTAACAGAAGTATAACTGATACATTTAGAAAGAGAAGAGAAAGAAAGTTTTCAGTTAAAACCACAAAAAGCTGAAAAAATATTGAACACAAAACTAGGAACAAAGAACAAGCACAATAAATAGGAACTAACTAATATAGTAGTTATTAATCCAATGTTATCAATAATCATTTTGAATGTTTAATGTACCAATAAAAAGACAGATTGTCAGAAAGGGTCAAAAAACACAGCCCAAGCTATACAATAAATGCTGTTAAGAAACCCTCTTTAAATATAAACACACATAGATTAACACTAAATTGATAAAGAAAGATATACTAATAAAAGAAAACAGGAGTAACTATATTCATTTCAGACAGATCAAAGTTCAGAGTAAGGAAAGTTAAAAGGAATAGAAAAGTACATTACATAATGCTAAAAGGGTCAATTCTTCAAGAAGACGTAATGATGCTTAACATGTATGCAGTTAAAAACAAGGAGTCAACTTCATGAAGCAAAAACTGATAGAACTAGGAGAAGTGAAGGAATCCACTATTACAATTGGAGACTTCAACATTACTTTTTCAGAAAAGATCTAGCAGGTGGAAAATCAGTAAGGATCTAGCTGAACTCAACAATACCATCAATCAACTAGATATAATTGACATCCACAGGCTACTTCATCCAACAGCAGAGTACACATTTTTCTTAAGCTCATATGTAACATTCACCAAAGACAGACCACATTCTAGGCAATATAAAAACCTTGACAAATTTAAAAGAATAGAAATCTCATAATGTCTGCTCTCACATCACAATGGGATTAAACTTGAAATCAATTTCAAAAAAGAAAACTGGAATATTCTCAAATAATTGGAGACTAAACAGTTCACTACTAAATAACACATGGATCAAAGATATCTTAAGAAAATCTTTAAAATGTTTTGAACTCAATGAAAATGAACACAATTTATTGCAATTTGTGGGATGCAGTGAAAACAGTGCTTAGAAGGAAATTTATAGCATTTAATGCATATACACTAAGTCCTCAATGTGAACAACAGTTTCTTGGAACCTGCAACTTTAACAGAAAGGACAAATAATAAAACCAATTTTACTATGACTAATCGATATAAACAAGAGTTAAGTTTCTACAGCATGTTTTTGGTGACAAAACATCACCAAACTTCTAAATAAAGACCCAAAACACTTTGAATGTTAAACATTGAAATACAAGTGAACTATACATATATTTAAGAAAGATTAATAAAAATAAGATGATTTTTTTCCAATCTGCTTATTGCAGTTCAGGGTCACAGCTGGCTGAAATCTATCCCAGTGGCTCAGGGTGCAAGGCAGGAGCCCATTCTGGAACAACTCTGCTCCCCCATCAGATAGCGGACTCATACAAACACCCATGCTCACTAATATGGGGTAATTTAGACACACTAATTAATCGGACATACACATTCTTGGGATGTGCAAAGAAAGTGGAGGAAACCAGACTCTTGGGAGAACACCCACACAGACATGGGGGGAATGTGCAAAGTCCACATCAACAGTAACTTTGGTCAGGAATCAATTTTTTTCTTTATCGAAACCTGCTGTTTTAAGAAACCATGAAAACTCTAAAATTAATAATCTAAGTCTCTAGGAAACTACAAATAGAAGAGCAAATTAAATCCAAAGTAAGCAGAATAAGGAAATAAGAATTAAAGCAGAAGACAATGAAATTGAAAACAGTAAATCGATAGATAAAATCAATGTAAATGAAAATTAGTTTGAAAAGATCAATAAAATCAAAGGCCTCTAGACAGGTTAATTAAAAAAAAAAGAGGAAGGATATAAATTACTAATATTAGAAATAAAAGAGCAAACACCATTGCAGTGCCAATGGACATTAAAATGACAATAAAGAAATATTATTAACACCTCCATGCCCACAAATTTGATACCTAGATGAAATGGACCAATTGCTTCCAAGACACAGTCTGCCAAAATTTACACAAGAAGAAATTTATTGAATAGGCTTGTATCTATTAAGAATTGAATCAGTAATTAATAATCTTTCAAAACAGAAAGCACCAGGCTACTTATGTTCACTGATTAATTCCACCAAACATTTAAGGAAGAAATTATACCAATTTTCTGCATCCTCTTTCAGAAGATGGAAGTAGAGGAATTACTTCCTTATTTAATAAGGCCAGTGTTATCCTAATATCAAAACATGAAAAAGACAACAAGAAATCTATAGACTGATATCTCTTGTGAACATAAATGCAAAATTCCTCAACAAAATATTAGCTAATTAAATCCCCGAAAGTATAAAAGAATTATACACCATGACCAACTTAGATTTGGCCCAGGTATGCTAGGGTGGTTCAATTGAAAATTAACTAATGGAATCCATCTCTTTAACAGACTAAAATAGACACATCACGTGATCATATCAATAGATGCATAAGAAACATTTGACAATATCCAATATCCAGGATAAAAAAATACTCAGTAAACTAGGAATAGAGGGGAATTTTCCAACTTGATGAAGATTGTCTACAAAAAAACCTGCTGCTATTG
This sequence comes from Pteropus medius, assembly GCF_902729225.1. Classification (NCBI taxonomy): domain Eukaryota; kingdom Metazoa; phylum Chordata; class Mammalia; order Chiroptera; family Pteropodidae; genus Pteropus; species Pteropus medius. Next base: position 10,929,333 of record NW_024351073.1, on the reverse strand, counting down.
TATTTAATGGTCAGAAACTCAGAGCTTTCTCAGTAAAATCAGGCACAGCATCATATAGGAAGTCTTAGCTAATGCTAAAAAAAGAAAAGGAAATAAAAGTATGCAGATTGGGAAAGAAGACATAATTTTGTGTGTGTGTGCACAGATTAGATGATTCTATATATATACAAAATTCAAAAGAATCGACAACAAGTTCTTGGAACTAATGAGTGATAATAGCAAAGTTGTGTGATACTAGATGAATATACAAGTAATTTGTTTTCCTGTATACCAGCGATGTTAATATAGATATCAACAAATTTATTCTAAAGTTTATGTGGAGAGGAAAAAGACCCAAAATAGTTGATAATATTGAAGAATAGCAAAGTTGGGGAACTGATTCTGCCCAACTTCAAGACTTACTACGAAACTATATTAATGAAGACAGTGTGACACTGGTGAGAGAATAGGCAAATAAATCAATGAGAAAGAAAGAGAACTCATAAAGAGACCCCCACAAAATAATAAACCGATCTTTGACAAGAGAGCTAAGACAATACAATGGAGCAAATATAGTTTCTTAAACAAATGCTGCTGGAACAACTGGGCATCCACACATACAAAAAAATGAATCTAGATACTGACCTTATATATCTTTCACCAAAATTAACTCAAAATTGATGATTGACCTAAACATAAGACACAAGACTATACAACTTTTAGAATATAACAAAGGAGAAAACTTTGATGATCTTGTGTAGGGTGGTCTTTTTAGATGCAAACCAAGGGCACAATCCATGAAAAACAATTGATAAGATGGACTTCATTAAAATTAAAAATTTCTGCTATGCAAAGCCAATGTTAGAGTACAAGAAGACAAGCCACAGGCTGCAAGAAAATATTTGCAAAAGACATGTCTGATAAAAGTACTATTATCCAAAATGTGCAAAGAACTCTTAAAATTCAGCAACAAGAATATAAGTAACCCAATTAAAAATGGGTCAAATACCTCACTAGATGTCTCACCAAAGAGGATATACAGATGGCAAATAACTATATGAAAAGATACTCTATATCACATGTCATCAGGGAAATGCAAATTAAAAGTGTGATACCACTGCATAGCTATTAGAATAGCCAAAATCCATATCTTTGAAAACACCAAATGCTAATGAGGATGTATAGCAACCAAAACTCTTCATACATTGCTGGTGGGAGTGTAAAATGGCTATTTTGGCTTTTTCTTACAAAACTAAACATAGTCTTACCATATAGTCCAACAATTGTACTCCTTGGTATTTACCCAAAGGAGTCAAAAACTTACATTCACACAAAAACCTGCACACAGATATTTATAGCAGCTTCATTCATGATTCCTAAACTTGGAAGCAAGCAAGATGTCCTTTAGTAGGTGAATGACTAATTAATATTCAGTGGAATATTAATCAGTGCTAAAAAGGAAATAAGCTATCAAGCCATGAAAAGACACGGAGAAACCTTAAATGCATATTACTAAGTGAAAAGTGCCAATCTGTAAAGGCTACATGCTGTATGATTTCAACTATATGATGTTCTGAAAAAGGCAAAACTATAGATGCAATGAAAAAGAATAGTAGTTGCCCCAGAAGTGGACAGAGAGGAATAGTTGGAGAATATAGAATTTTTAGGGTGTGGATTATATTCTATGATATTATAATGATGAACATATGCAATTATACATCTGTCCAAACCCTTATACCACTGGAATGAACTATGTACTTCAAATGATTATGATGAGTTAATGTATGGTCATCCTTGGTAACCAACAACAACAACAAAAGTACAATTCTAGTGAGTGATGTTGATAGTGAGTGGGGGAGGCTATGCATGTGTAGAAGCAGGAGGTCACTACTCTTGGGCCCAGAATTGACTTCTATCATGAATTCGAACAGCTTAGATAATTTTGCCTGTTTTGTAAACATGCACATGCAGTTTTGTGTAAGAATCCTTATTTTTGCATTTGGATATAAATCATTTATTGACACATAGTATTTCATTTTGTGGATATAGCAAACTATTTCACTTTTAATGAACTTCTGGATTATTTCCAAATTTTGGTTATTACATATACTGCTTCTCTAAACGTTCTATGTATTTTGGTGAAGATGTGTATGAATTGTAATTAGGTATATAAGTAGGAGCAAAGTTACAGGATGGTATGTTCAGCAAAGTAGATATGTCAAAGAGTTATCGAAAGTGATTATATTAATTTCTATTTCCAGGAGCAGTATATGTAAGTTGCATTTACTCCATAGTCTCACCGGTACTTGTAATTATTAGATAAACATTAATTTTTGCCATTGTAATGGTTACAGTAACACCCAATTGTGTATTGAATTTGATTATTTTTAATTTGAAATGTGTTAAGCATCTCTCGTGCTTGTGTTGGCTATTTTTTTAAATAATATTTTAAAATATTTCCATTATAGTTGGCATATGACATTATATTAGTTTCAAGTGTACAACATAACTCATGTGTTGTTTAACGTTCTCTAAAACATTTTAGAGAAAATATTGACCATGTGCATTTCTGGTAAGGTTATGATTATAATACACCAATGTGTGTGTGTTTTTTTTGTTAATGTTAACTTTCTTTTGAAAAATGTCAAAGTGAAATAATCAATACCTATAATATACTACTGAGTGAAATAACAGATTGACTCTATTTGAACAAGGTGTTACAAATAACCATTGTATTTCTGTAAGTAAGTATGCCACTGTGATGACAGGCACTTACTCAGGGAGACATTTATTTACTCAATACAGAAATATCCAGAGAAACCAGCCCTTGTTTACGTTCATTCCTCTCTACCTATCATATTCATCTCAAACCTTCTACCTATTAAAATCCTACACTTCTATTAATGCATAACAATGAAATAGAATGTATTACAATGTCCTTTTTTACCTTCTTTAACTATTTTATTCTTTATGTGTATAGAACATACTAAAAATATCCATCTCTGCTATTACACTTAAAATTTTTGAGATTTGGAGCCGAGCTTATTTATTTGCTTTATTATTTTGTTGTCTCATGCTGAGTTCTCCCTCATCAATTACATTTGTTTAAAATGTTTATTCATTTAATTAATTAAAAACATGCTTCCAGAACATACAATATTACATATGATTAGAGTATAAAATAATAAATGAGATATGATCTCTATCCAGAGGAGTTAAGAATCTTTTACACACATCACACACACACACACACACACACACACACACACACACACACAAGGCAAATAAGTAATTTAGGGTAGGAAAAATAATCAGAGACTGAGATACTATTGGGCAGTGGTGCTTTCACTTCTGGTGAGATAGAGAGCACATGCCCTGGACTCTGTGTCTGTGTGTTGCTGAGAGTTTCTTGTCTTGATTCCATAGACTATCAATGGAATGTCCTAAATATAGTAACACTGAAGCTAGCTTATACTGTTTCTATATTTTATGGACTCAAAAATTCACATAGATATCTTTCCTAAAAGCTTTTAAAAGTTCAATCTCATGCTCATTACTCAGTTTAAGCCAAATTAGACCAGATTCAAAATCATTTATATAGGTACATGAAGCAAATGAGTACATCATTAATTCAATAAGTTCACTATTTTCCTAGTGTAAATATTGGCTCTCCTGACAAGCTCACTGAATGAAAGTCAAATATGAAGATTTATAAGACTGTTTCTTTTAAATAATATTTTAAATAAATAATACATGTTTTCTTTTGCTCATCTTGAAAATGCTGATATGCTTTATCTATTTGTTGTCACTAAATATAAATTCAGTTCTCAAGGAAAGAATGATTATTTTCAACCTAAACAACTATTACCCTAGTAACGAAACCAACATAAAGATAATGGTCTCAATAATATGTAATTTCTTTTTTAATTTCTAAAAAGGTCATAGGATATAAAAACTGAGAAACTCAGCACCCAGTCTCCTCTTTTACAAACTTTGACAAATTTTCACACTATGTATTTCTGAGAGTACTTCAAGATAAAAATTGTGAAAATGACCTTTACTTTTATGCTTTTATTTTCTTGATGTGCTAGCTTGGATCATCATTTTATGCACTATTTATACTCCTTTTTTTATAGGAAAGCTGACCTTTACTGGAATTTAGATATGAACAGAATACAAATGTGCAAGCATACTTTTTATGCACTGAAAAAAAATCAAAGGAATGATAAACAGATGAGGAGAGTACCTGTGAAAGATGCCCTATATAAAATATATCTTTTAGTCTACAGTTAATAAAAAAAACAATTACAGTTTCATAGCTCTCTAGATTGTTTTATCAGTACTTAAAAATAAAAGAAGATGAGACCAGTACCAACATGCAATATCCTTGATCAAATAACTCTTTAAATTGTGTTATATGTGTGAACATAATTTAGTAATTATAAATACTTTCTTTAAAATTATTCTCTTTGGATATATTTTAAATGCACAGACAAAGCTTCCACTCCCTGTTTTTTGAAATGTATTATCATACTTAATTTTTAATAATTATCTCTGAATTGGCTTTTGTACCAATAAAGTAAAAGTTAGAAAACTTTCTGTCTGTTTACAATAAAATGGTGAAATACAATAACAAAATAAAGTTGATTTGTTGCACATTAAATTTTTTCCTAAAATTAAATGTAATATTTACATTAACAGTGATCTTTGTTGACCCTAAAATAAATTAAAATAGTAGACATAAAATTAGTACTCTAAAACTATATCATTTCCATTGAAAAGTAGAATGTTTAACTGATAAAATGTAATGAGTGTACTGGGCCAATTAAGGAATACTTGAAAATCCTGTCTAGGATTATCTTTGTTAAAAATACATTATTTTTCTATCTAAGCATTAACAATAGATTAAATGAAATGATCATTTATTTGAATTTCCTCACTTCAGGTTTTCAGGGTGGCAGGAAATGCTATCCATCTTTCTGCTTCTCCTTGTAGAGTGGAAAGCATTCCACAGCTCAAGTTAGACAGGGCTATGTGAATAAGTTTTACACCAGTGTAATTTGTAGGAGATAAATGTATGCGCGATCTAGGCCTATGGACTATAAAAATGGCCAGACTGACCTTGAAAATGATATACATTGAAGCAGCTGAGAAACCAGCAAAGGTACAGCTCCTGTGGACTTACCAACCAGGGTTTGCTATGAGAGTGACAGATATTTATTGTGTTTTGCTAAAGCTGTTGAGACCCCCCCTTATATATGTAACACATTAACATAACCCCCTTACTAATATTATCAGAGAGAAGGAAAATTATTTTTATTCACGGAATTTCTAGAATTGTTGAAGAAACATACTGCTTAAATCATTAGTTTGATATTTTTCCCCACAGCATTATTTACATTCATTAAGACAAAGATGACATTGTATTGTTGAACAAAAGATATGACAATTTAGCGAAATCAAAGGGCCTGAAAATGACTAATTGTGCATGGTGATTGTAAACAAAAAGTAAATTTGAATTAATGTCATCATCAGATCATAGCTTTCATTTTGGAATCACTAATGTTTCTTTTAAAAAAAATTAACTTCTCTTTCATTAAACAAGTAATAAGTAGAAAACTGTAGTGAATGGTATGTAAATGATCTCTTTTAGCCATTTTTTTCTAATTTTATTTTAAATAAGTTACTGCCATTAATTTTGTTGTCATTGCTCCAGCTCTAGTAAATTCAATTGATAGACAAATATAATCATAATAGTTACCTATGATTAGAATAGTTGCATAGCATTCACAGACCTAATTCATATATACTTAAATTGTCCTTTTAAGAACCCTTTATTGTTTTGAACATTTGACTATTTTCATCAGTCCATCAATGAACACCCTTATGTATTTATTAGTGTAAATGAAATGGATTTTTAAATTCTTTCTTCTTTGCCCCAACCTTTTAGCACCAGGGACTGGTGCTCCTATGAGAATCTAATGCCCGATGATCTAAGGTGGAGCTGCGGCAGTAATGCTAGCACTGGGGAGAGGCTGCAAATACAGGTGACTCTGCTCGTAGGCCTGCCACTTGCCTCCCACTGTGTAGCCCAGTTCCTAACAGGCCACGGATCTGTACCAGTTCGTGTCCCAGGGGTTGGAGACTCCTGCTATAAATTAGTCCATTTGGCTATTCAGTCCATTTATAGTATGTGTGTGTGTATATATGTGTGTGTGTGTATATGTGTGTGTGTGTCTATATAGACATATATGCACACAAACAGTATATAAATGCTTACATAGCATATATATAGTATATAGATAAATATTTGGAGTACATATATGTGCATATTAATTTCATAACCTACATTCTATCATTTTGTTAATGTGTTCAGTATGTGCATCTCTCTTAAGAAGTGGTTCTCATTCTGTGTCATATATTTCTACTTCTTACTATTTGTTGAATTTTTGTTTTTCTCTGCAATGATATAAGTTTTACTCAATTATTTGCCATGTGCACAATTTTCTATTTGATGATCCTTTCTAAGCATTACTGACTGAGCAAATAGTAAATTCGTTGCTATTTACAAAGATAGGGAAAGCTATTGGAAGAGCTGATATAGAAGAAAAATCAGCAGATTCTACATAGTAATCTGAAGTATTCTTTTTAAAATGACATTCAGATTAAGTTGCTCTTCTGCTCAAAATTCCATGATTTATATCACTCAGAGTGTATCAGCCACTACATGACCTTGCAGCATGCTAATCCTTGCTCTATTTACCCTCTCTCTCTTTTGATCTGTATGCTGTAGCTGTAGTTACATGTGCTACCTCTGGGCTTTTGCATGTACTGGTCCTTCTGTTTGGAGTACTTTTCTCCAAACAGTTATGTAGCTGGTTCTCTCACTCCGTTCTTACGTTCTTGCTGAAGACTTCCTGGTCCATCATTACATAAAGTCCATTACTCATCTACTAAACTTTTTTTTTTCTTTTTTTAGTTTTAGTTTTTTGATATATACCAATTACTAGACCTATATAAAAGTACATATTAGCTGTCAAAAATAAATGGAGACCAACCTTGAAAATGTCCTGAGCAGACAAAACCAGTTTAGTAATACAAGCAAAGCTGAATTTAATTTCTTTTCCAAGAATAAATTAATCTGGGTCAGTCTTGCCTGTGTCTCTGGAAATCACGAGCAAAATTAATACTGCTTCTCAAGACTGATTTGAGGTAACTACTAACCAAATCTTTATCACTTAAGGAAATTCAATATTATAACCAAGCACAGTGAAGAATAAACAGTGACTGCTTCCTCTCTACATAAACTGATTTATCAAAATGTACTCTTGAGCCTTATTTGGGTGTGAGTGTTCCAGGTTTGCAAACTGTCTTTTGGTGTGTGCACAATGAACTTTCAATTACTACTTTGATGATTCATTGATTTTCCTTCTGTTATTCTGAAGTTTTCATATATCTCAATAAATATTTTGGTGCAGCTGTGAATGAAGACTGGAGAAATTCAAGTATACAGTTGTATATATGTATCTGGAGATATAATGAAAAATGTAAGTTTGAGATTTGAGAGTCATAAGCATATAGAACTTTAAAACTACCCGCTCTTTTGTCCATCCTGCCACCCTGGAAGAGGACAAAGAAGGCTTGCAAGTGAGTAAACATGCCATGCTAAAGAAGTGCCTTCACAGATTAGTTTATATTATGTTCTTAGCAGACAGATATTTACAAGGTTGATATCTTGTGGTTACTGTTGCTTGTGCCAACTTAAAGTTTAAATGTGTATTTGCAAATCTTTTCTCTTGCATAGACAGTAAAAATGAAGCTGACCTTGAAATTTATTACTTAATTCTGATGCGAATTCAGCTAAAAAAGTTCTTGAAAATCATTGAAAACTATTCTTTTCTATGTAATTGATTATATAATATTATTTAATGAGATCAGTGTTCTAAAACCTTACAATCTACCCTAGCTTCATATTTCATCTTTGTAGTACTAAAATGTCTTATTCTAATGTAATCTGTTTGGCGACTGTTAGGTATGAGAAGGTTAAAATTAAATGTTATTAAAGAAAAATAAAATATCACTGTAACAAAGCAGTCCTTTTATTCATTGAAAGTTGAATTATCATTACTTTTATATACCTGCATAATAGACTAAAAACTGTTCATACTGAATATAAACTCTACACGTAAATTCAAGACTTTGGATTCATCCAGTGACTGCTATGCGGCATATTTAAGAAGTAGATTGAGTTTTTAAGCAGTTTTTGAAATTATAAAGGTTTGGAAGGTTCAGTTTTCAGTTATATTGATGAGTCCTCTCAATTTCAATACACAATTACTATGTAGCCGTAGGAATTTAGCTCTGAGTTTAGTTGACAGTTCAATAAAAAAACATCCCATTTAGAAAAGGAAATTGTCTTTATTTATCAGTTTGTTTTTAATGCTGAAGTTCTACTTGAACTGTTGTTATTTTTCTTCTTTTATTACCTGTACAATGACATTTTTCTTTAACTACTTTTCTGAAAATTTCTTATTTAAAAGCCCATTACTCTCTTAAAAATCCTTTAAACCTCAAGATAATTAAGGAATTGTTGACATTGATCCCTCACTGCCTGAATGGAGTTCTTCCAAATTGGGTTAATCAAATACTCCTTGCCTGAAATCTTCCTTAAAACAGGTTTAGTCAATAAAGCATTGAGTATTCAGACCTTAGTATAGCCTATGGATGGAAGATTATTGCTATTATCTCTATATTCCTAAATAGGTTTTAAGGTTTGACAAATTACGTCTTCAAGAACATTATATTTATATTAGAGGAGTGCATTTTTTTCATTTACATGTATAATTTTAACCAAACCAAAGATTAGATATTAGTAGGTATAGAATCATAACAACAGGAAAGAGAAGGAAATATGTGCTTTCTGAGGAGGAGTAGGAGTGGAATAGAACTGAATAAAAATATTGTAAATTATAAATTGTTATCAAGAGTCAACAATTTTCCTTATGTGTAACTGACAAAACAAAATCACAAAGCAACTAAAACTGTGCTTTACTCCATTAAACTACACTTGTTACCATTATGTTAAACAATGATGAAAGGAATCTTTGACCTTTCAAACTGTCTTCATCACGTTCTTTTTTCCTAATAAAATAAAAGTTTATTCAATATGTAGAGGTTTCTATTATTATATATTCTCTGAAGTTATCTAAGGGAAAGTACTCAACATTTTTAAATATTGTTTTTCTTGACTTCAAAAGACAAAAGATATATAAATATTTCATATGCAGTTCAGTCTTTCACAAGGCTCAATTGTTCTTTGTGCAAAGACTTGTAGGCTCGCCATCACACCTTAATATTTTGAGTGATTTAGGTTAATTTTATGTCAGTTTGGTCAAATCATGCCAAAACTCAACAATCAATTCATTTCTCACTGAAAATATATAGCTACAGTTAAGAATTTTTGTGGAATGTACAAGATGGTAGTTTAGTGTATGTATAGACTTATCTAAAAAATACTTAAATCTAACTCTGTGTCTGTAGTTAGCCATGTATATGTTGGATGGACATATAAACATCATCTTAAAGTGAAACAAAAGCAAATAAATAAAATCATAACTATCAAGTATATGTTTGACACTTTTTAAAATTTAATTAATTTATTTTTATTTTATAGTATATATGCTGCCAAAGTGAGCACTATTTTTGACATTTTTAAATGAATACTATTAGAATGTGTTTTAGATTCATATTGAAATATTACAGAAGGTCAGAAAAAAACTTTGATTAAAAACCATAATAGTCCTTGGGCTATGATTAAATTGTGAAGCATGCTGGCATAATTTAAAATGAAGGTCTTGATACTCAGCAGCAGCCGAGAATTATTAATTGCAAAGCCTTTGCATTTCTGCCGTCAATCAGCACAAACCACAAGTCAATCAGATGCTTAGCATAGGAATCAAGATCAGAGAGAAAAATAATTTCTGCTTAGCTATAATGGAGTATATTTGCTCTTCTTTTTTTACTGGAAAATAACTACTGAATGTCTCTCATCGTGACTGAAGTTGAATTTCAATATGCATGCCTACAATCAATTTAGCGATCCAGCATTTTGTTAGTTTTTCAACTGTTTTTTTCTATGAATATTCTTCCTTTTAACCATGTTCAAGTTACTCTGTGTCTTATAGCATTCTACCCTATCAACCACTTTTCCTGTTTTCCTGAGTAATGGCACAAATAAAAATAATACATATACATTACCTAAATTGAGAAGTTGGAGAAATAAGTTGTTCTTCATAATAAGATACAGTTCAGAATGTAGATGAAAATTTTGTCATAAATATTTATCCTTTTGTTGTATTTATTAATGTGTTGAAAGAATAACTGCATTAGCGATATTATTCAGAATGAAATAACTAAATTTTATTAGATATATTTTGTGTGATTTAATATTTACCAAAATTTTTCCACGCTTAGTAAAAATTACGGTATCTGATTTTTGTGATCAGTATGTATAGATGTGAATGCCTTAAGCCTGCTGTATCTACCAATGACTATTTCAAAACGATTGAAATAATTTTATATAAAATGTGTAAGGTATATTTAATTGTATAACTAAATATATTTTAATTCTCATTTTCATTTGGCATTAGTTTAATGAAAATGCTCTTAGGAGACTAAACACATTACTGCTAAAATTTTTAAGTTGAAATTTTAAAAAGTATAGTAAAGGGAAATACTTCGTAAAATGATATTCATTTTTATTTATCTTATATTGCTTCTAATTTTAAATAGCTACAAATAATATAATACAATATTTACAAATTTTACTATCCTTTAATTACCTCTTTTCTAATAATTTTCCTGTGCATATAATACATTAGAAATATTTTTAAATAGATTCAAAGTAGACATGTTGAAAATCAGAAAATTAAGATATTCTGTATCTATTGAATATAATTCATGTATGTTTAACAAACATAATAAAATAGTTAATTAGATATTGGTAGATTAATTACGCAGTAAAAGAAAAAACTTGTTAGCATTGATATGCAATTCTTTTTAATACTCATATTTAATTAGCTTACCCTAAATTTGTGAACTGAATTTGAATGTCCTCTTTTAGCTAGCACTTCTGATGTAAGCCTTTATCATGAAACAATATGTGTCTACTCTTTTTCCACTTTCAAAATGATGCATAAAGACTAATAGATCATTGTACTTTTCTCTAAACACAGGCTATGAAATATCTTCCTAGTATATTCAGATAATTTTAATGTTTTATACACGTGATGTTATTATACTTATGTCTGCTAATGTCGAAGGCAAAGCACATATGTCAAACTACTTTAAACAAGTTAAATAGATAAGTGCAAACTTTGTTGCACACTCTAGTGTAAAGATCACACAATAATGTAGATTAATTTATTTGGTATGCTGAGTGCATGATGTTAAACCTTAGTTTTTAACATTATGTCATATTTTTGTGTTAAAAATAAATTGTGGCAAAAATAACTGATTTGATTGCTTCACTCTTTTTTTCAAAATAACAAGTTATAAACCAAAAAGAAATATACATATATATATAAAACATTTATAGTTTCAAAGAAAATCTTTAAATAAAATATATTAGATTATATGATTGATTATAATTTGAATGATCCCAATGCATAAACCTAGAAAAGAAAACTTGATTACTGAAGGCAATAATTATATCTATTATATCCAATGTCAACGTTTCAGCTTTTTCTAAATCTCAGTGGAAAATAGGCGTGGATTCAGTTGACTTTTGTTTGCTTGTTTGTTTTTGTTTTTAGATTCTTAAGTCATGGAAGTAGCAACAGGAATTTAAAAAAAGGAACAAGTCAATGATAGAAGAATCAGAATTTTTTTTCCTAAGGGACTTAATAATAAATAGGCTTTAAAGTGCATAAGGTCTCTGTCATAATTACTTAACTCTGTATTGTAAAAACGGACATAGAGAACATATAAATAAAAGGGTATGATTGATTTCTAGTAAAACGTCATTGACAATAAGACACAGTGAGCCTTAATTTGTTGGCCTATATTAGAAGAGTTGACAACAAAAACAATAACAAATTGTAACAGAAAAAAAGGCAAAAACAAAATTTAAATGATGGCTTTCTCCTACTCACTGAAAATTTTTAGCTATAAAAGAAAAACAAAATACTCAATCTAGAATTCTATATCCAGTAAAAATATCAAGCAAAATAAATTTGACCACTTAACAGAAAGGCTAAAATGACACTAAAATGTAGGAAAAGATGTAAAGCCACCAGAACAGTATAACCACTTGAAAGATTGTTTAGCAATTTGACTCCTGGGTATTTACTCAAGGGAAATGAAAATTGTTATAAAAAGCATGCATGGACAATAATGTTTATAGCAGGTAAATTCATAATGATCCAAATTAGGAAACAGGCCCAGTATCCTACAACAGGAGACTAGATAATCTATAACATCTCATACACCGAATTACCATCCAGGAAACTGAGAGACCAATTTTCTCAAATAAGAAAATCAAAAACAACCAAAAAATAAATTTTGAACAAAACATTTAACAATATGCAACCTTTGTGTATATCATTTATTATCCTATTCCTCTTTACATATGGAAGTGTGCTTGCTGTTTTCTCTGGTATGGCCTGCTGTTTTAAGGAAAGATTTCTGCTTTAACCTAGGAAAGAAGGAAGCAAAGAGCAGAATGTGAGAAGTTGTTGCCTTAGCGCCTACACATGAGGTTTTGGTCTTGAATACCTGAGATAGGATTGGGGGGGAAGTGAAAGAACCAAATGTTTAGGGACACCATGTCAGCCAGCAGAATGATTACAATGCGAAAAGAGAAACAAAGGTAGAAACAAAATGGAGACATCCAAAACCAAAATAAGTGAATGTAAATATCCAAGAATTAACCCATTCCCAAGATTTACATTCATATTTTTATTTGTGTATTAGTCTGCTCAAGCTGCTGTAACAAAATACCGCAGACTGGGAGGTTTAAAGAACAGACCTTTATTCAGTTCTGGAGGCTAGGAAGTTCAAGATTAAGATGTCAGCCATTTGGGTTCATCTTTCTGGCTTGTAGTTGGCTGGGAACCTTCCCTCTGTGCTCTCACATGGAAGAGAGAGAGAACTCTGGTTATGTTCCTCCTCTTATATGGGCATTAACTCTATTAGATTAAGGCTTTACCCTAATGACCTTATTAGATCTTTATCACCTCCTCAAAGCCCTGTCTCTAATATAAACATGTTGAGGGTTAGGGCTCTAACATATGAATTTTAGGGGAACACAATTCAGTATATATAATGTAATATTTTAATTTTAATATTCTTTTATATCTTTTATAAATTTCATTAAAGAATTATGATATGTGTTTGCTACATTTCCCTTCTTTGGGATTAACTAGTTATTGTAATTTATCTTCTTTTATTCATATGGGATTAATTTGGGCCATTTCCTGCCCTAATTATTTGTTCTAATTGCTTAGATACTGTATTTCACTTGGACCTGAAAAAAACTGTAGTTCTAAAAATAGTTGCATTTATCCAGTCTCAATTTTGTAAGTTCTTAGGAAGTTCCTAAAGCCTTAATCTGTGATTTTGTTCTAATAAAACACAGAAACATTTTTTAAACAGGAGTTGAATAGATTTTTTGATATAATAATGCTGCATAAAAAGAGCACTAAAATCTCAGTGACTCACAACAATAAGTGTTAACTTTTGTTCGTGAACCTATGCACTGACGGGGTGGTTTCTACTAAGCTGGGCCACATTTAGCTGAACTCAGTTTGCTTTGTTCACATGTCTGCTGTCAGCTCGAAAGTTTGCTGAGGACTGGTTGGAGTAGACTGGACTCAACTAGACTGGGATTCACTTGTCTCTCTTCCACGTGGTCACCTATGCCCCAGCAGAGTGGCCAAGGTTTGATCTTCTTGTAGTGACAGAAATAAAGAAGCTCCTTTTTAAGTCTCTGCTTGTGTTAGATTTACTCTGTCCCATTGGCTGAAGCAAGTCGCTGGGCAAATATCTGGATCAGGAAGAGCTACAAAGTTACAGAGCAAATGGTATGGCTACATAAAAGTCATTAATCGGAGCTGTTAATATAAAAAATCTACTAGAGAAATCACTTCTAGAAATCTTAAATTCCGTCTTTACTTTTAATAGGATAAATTGTTTTGTGGAAGATTAAATACTTAAGTGATCATTTTCTTATGATATCATAGGAATTTTTAATAGTGGACATAAAGGAACAGTTACCAGTTTACTCTTCAACTAAAGGAACATAAGTTATACATTTAATTTTTAAATTTCTGATATTTTAAAATTAGTCTATTTTTTAGAACAGATTTAAGTTTATAAGAAAATTAAACAGAAGGTACAGAGTTTCTTCTCAGGTACTCCCTTTCCTCTTGCCCTCAGTTTGCCTTATTATTAACGTATTGCATTTGTATGGTAAATGTGTTACAAGTGATAAACCAATATTAATTTATTATTATTAACTTAAGTAATACTTATATTAAGGTTCGCTCTGTTATGCACAATTCTGTGAGTTTTCCCAAATACGTCATGCATCTACCATTAGAGTAGTATACAGACTATTTTAACTACTCTAAAAATCTTTTGCTTTCCATCTTTTTATCCCTCTTCTCTGCATCCTAACTCCTGGAAACTACTGATCATTTTATGGTCTCTATCACTGTTCCTTTTCCAGAATGTCATATAGTTATAATCATATGGTGTATATCTTTTAAAGACTGCTTGTTTCACTTAGCAACATGTACTTAATTTTTCTCTGTGTCTTTTGTTTTTGAAAGCTCCTTTATTTTTATTGCTTGAATAATATTCCATTGTATGAATGTTCCACGAGTTGTTTACTCATTCACCTATTGGAGGACATCTCCATTGTGTCTAGTTATCTGATATAAACATTAATGTGCAAGTTTATGTGGACTTAAATTTTCAACTCATTTGAGTAAATACCAGGGAATGAGATTGTTGGATTGCATGGTAAGATGATGTTTAACTTTGTAAGTAGCTGCCAAACTGTCTTTCAAAGTGATTGTATCATTTGCTTTTCTGTTGTTTCATATCCTCACCATCATTGGATAGTGTCAGCATGTTGAATTTGGCCATTGCAGTAAGTGTACAGTAGTACCTCGTTATTGTATAAATTTAGTTTTTAACACTTTTAAGTCTTACGTGTTTCAGTGATAATTAGTCTCCCTTTTTAAAATAGAGAAAGCGATTCCTGAGTGTCTTGTATTTCTTACTAAATAATATTACCTCTACCTGGGGTTCAAGTGCGTATAGAAGCTTAGAATCATGTAATAGTCCTAATTTTTTGGAGTATAAGGAATCTAGACTGGATTATTTTGGATGCAGCACAATTTTTTTCTCTTTTACATGGCATTTGTCATAATAATTTTATGAACACTTGGTCATTGTTTCAACCAATAAATATTCATATTATGCCAAATATGTATCAGGCACTGTGCTAGGCACTAAAGAAACAAAGAAAATAAGATAGAACAAACACAAAGTAATGAAAATACGTCTTTCTAACTGGCAGACAAAAGCTCAGCTGCACAGCTGCAAAAAAAGAAAAACAAAAATTTCTGGAGGAGTTTACCTAACATATATGTAGTCATGTGAAAGAAGTCATAAAATTATAAAATTGCGTGTTTCCCATAAAAGATCTATTAGATAGATTCAAATAAATCAAAATGAATCAACAGAAGCTATCAATTCACTATAATAAATTTTCTTTTTTACAAACTTATGCAGTGCACATAACTAGATATTTATAAAAATCAAATTTACTTTTAAGTACTGACAATTTAGAAAATTGACAAAGTATTATAAAAAACTACGTAATAAATAACTGAAATTTCTGTATTAAATTCAGTGAGATACCAATTAAAAATTGTCTGCAAAATATAAAGGATGTCATCTTATTAACCTCAGGATTTTCTGAATTAAGTCAAAACTCAATTTTCTGTAAGTCTTAATATCTTAAATAAATATATATATGTAACTAAACTGTGTAACAGAGAGTATATAAAAAAGACTTTCGCCACTAACTTTATATTATTATATGCTCTAAAAATAATTTTTAAACTGTGGATTATAATATCTAACTGTTCAATGATGTTAATTTATAGCATAAACAAAAATGGAAAACCATTACTTATCAGTTACCATAAATAACTGGTTGAAGCACTATTAACATTATAAGGAAACCATCTTTATCCCTTTTTTGAGGATATTTAAGGATATAATTCACAGTTTTATTGGCCTTATTTAATTATAAATTATTTCCTTATAGTGCTTGCTGAGATCTTTTAAAGAATTATTACAGAATTCTCACAGAATCTGTTGATTTGTTGAATATTAAATAAAATAAGAAAAAAAAATACAATCACCAAGCAAGAGAAAACAATATAAGCAAAACCAAAATAATAACAAATAAAATAAGTAAAACACTAAAAATTAAAAAGTGAACAGCATGATTTACAACATATAGAAAGCCAGTGTTTATATGAAATTAGTATTAGAAAATAGAGTAAGACCTGTTTTGTTTACAATTCTGTCTGTAATGCTTTATATAATGTATTACAGAATAAATAACTACTAGATGGAAGCCACAAAGCTATAGTATAACATATACTTATAAACACGTTAAATTATTTTAATGTCACTATAGAATATAAATTTATAAAATTTAGACCATGATTAAAGTCTCATTTTCTTCCTAACTTGCTTATAGGATTGCATTTTTCTTAAACAATTTTAATCGTATCAATATGTGTCAATACACATTAATTCCATGTGAAAATCATTTACTGTCAGTTAACTAATTCAACAACATCTGTCTGTATCCACCAGATACAAAGGATTGTTCTAGGTCCGGCCTTTGACAAACTATGTCCAGTGAGCCAAATCCATCCCCTGGCTCGTTTTTATTAACATAGTTTTATTTAAACACATCCAAACTCAGTCGTCATGTATTATCTATAGCACTCCTGTGCTGTAATATCAGATAGAGTAGTTGTGACACATTATATACGGTTAGTAAAACAAATTATTTTACAGAATAAATTTTCAGACTCGTGGTCTAAAAGCTGAAAATAGAGAGGCATGTGTTAGATACTTTCCAGGAGCTTTCTGTCTAGATTAAGATTCAGGAGAAACAGTATCAATAGAATGCAATGACATGAAGGCAAAAGATGGCAAACATGTTACCTGAGAATGATTTCTGAAAAGCTTCCAAGCAAAAATGATACCCCAAAATTTGGCTTAAAACCTATTAACATAAACTATTTGCCTTTGATTTTTTAATAAATGTGTTTTCTTTAAAAAAAGATGATTATTTTTCCTTGTAATATTGAATCTGAAGTCGTATGAATTAAGTGACTTCCCCAAGAACTTTCTTTTGACATTTGAGCAGTTACACACTTCATTTTGTCAAAAATGTAATATTCATTGTGTGAATACACCATATTTTACTCATTTAGCTGAGATATATTTATTATGTGAGTATATTACAGTTTGATTGGTGTTTCCAAGTTTTTGCTCTCCTGAGCTGTTGTTACATGTCTCCCAAAGTACATATGCAATCATTTATTTTAGATATAAACCTAGCAATACAATCGGTGTCGGTTTTCCAAATATATATCGTGACAAACTCTTTTCTCAGAACTACAGTAGATATTTTGTTGACTAAGAAATAAACTTGTTAGTTTGTTAAGCTATTAAGATAATGAGGTTATTTGTTATCACATAATTCTTGCCATCCTAATAAAATTGTTTGTCACTTGACATTGGACCAACAGTAAATGAAAGAGACTATGGATCCCTATCTTATCCAGTATTTACTATTAATACTGTGATATACAGAATAAGATTGTCCATATCTTAATCCCCAGAATTTGTGCATATGTCATATTACATGGCAAGGAAGGAGGTATATGGTTGCAGATGGAATTAAGATGGTTAATCAGCTGACCTTAACATAAAGAGATTATCTGGAATTACCTGCAATATATCTTCAATTATCTTCAGTTCAGTGCAATAACAAGGAACCTCTTTATGTGGATAACGTAGGTAAGAGAGTCAGAGTCCATGTAATGTCATGTGAGAAAACCCGAAAGGACATTGTTGTCTTTAAAGATGGAAGAGAGCCATGAGCCAAGGAATGCAGGTAATCTCCAGATGATATAAAGGAAAAAGAACATGTATTCTCTACTAGAACTTACAAATAGAGATACAACCCTGCACCACCTGAAGTTAGCCCTGTGAGAGCCATTTCATACTTTGATCTCCAGAATTGTAATACAATAAATATGTGTGTGTAAGCTACTAGGTTTGTGGTAATTTTTTTAATAATAGTAATAGGAAACACATGCCTTTTTAATTTTTTTGCCAATTAAAAGGTTATAAAATTTTATTTGATAATCATGTCATTTTGGACTTCTCTAATCATTAACCAATTTGAATATCTCTTCAAATATGTATTGGCCATGTGTTACTCTTTCTTGTGGGAAATATCTGCAAATGCCTTTTGTTAGCTTTCTCATCACTTTTCTGTTATTTTTGATTTTCTCCTAAAATTATGAGTACTTTACATATTCTTAATAATAATTTTGGAGGGATTTTAAAGATTGCAGATATCTTTACCAAGTTCCTTAGGGTGTCTTTTAATGAAAAGCAGTCTTCATTTAAACATAATTAAATTTTACATATTCTCTGTTTAATTAGTAGTTTAAAATAATACTTTCCTATCCTAATATTAGCTGTATTTTCTACTTAGATATTTGAAGTGTTTAAAATCAACATTAATGTTTTAATCTACGTGAAGTTGTTTTACTATATATGACATGCATGTGATATACACTTTTATTTCTCATACACCTAATTTTTTTTTCTGGTTCCATGTGTTAAAGCTACCACTCCCCAATGATACAGCATATAATGCATTGCATAAGATAAAGTTTCAGAGAACTGAGGTCTTTGTGTGGGCTCTCTATACTACTGTAGGTCCCAGGCCTGGCTGGTCCCAGGTCTGCCTGTGATCCAGGCTCGTGGCTAGGAATGAGATCCAGATTTAGAATGATACATTAGTGTAGTAGGGCGCTTGCACCTAAACAATGTAGTTATAATTCAGTTTATTGTATCACGCATGTGACTGAATGCCACTACTGTACTCTGATATATGTGGATCCATGTGGTCTCCAGAGGAGCAGAAGGGGAGAACAAGAAGAGCAGAAGCAGAAGCACTCTCTCCGCAATAGAGCTGCACTCCCCGTATCAGAAGCGCGCCCCCCACAATAAAGTTGGTGCCTGCCGTTTCATTCTCATGTCTGCCTCTTGTACATTCTTCCAACTGGGTGTCTCACCACTGAAACCTTCCCATCTTGATCAGTTCGGCGCTGATAGCTACTCAGAAATGAATCTGTCCTTGCAACAGGTATTCAGCAGTGTCCTAATTGCTATATCTTCAAAAAAAAGTCCTAATACCTTGAATAGCACATCGCCACTCCCTCTTGCTTCTGTTTGCTTTCATATATTTAGAATTGAAATATCAATTTCTGAGTAAAAATTCTATTGGATTTTTTATTAAAATTTCACTAAATCTATAAGTCAATTATGAGATATATAGCATCTTTATAGTATTAAAAATATGCACTCATGTACTTCTTTATTATTTCTTAATAGAATATTATAATTTTCTTTAAAAATTGTTACACGTATCTGGTTATAGTGACTTCTGTGTTCTCTAAGTAATTTAGAGCTTTATATATAAAGGATCCTAACATCTTTAATGACAACTACCCTTTTTTAACATTATTTTGTTATCACTCTTTTGTTATTAAACTTTTTAGTCCTTAATTTGTAGACTAAAGCCTTCCCCCCTCCTTCATGAAACATTCAAATTAATTTTTGCCAATCGTCCAGTATGTCTTATATAATTTAGTAATACAGACATTTCTTGATGTTCCACAAACCATGCAGCCTCTCAGTTTCCTGAGTACATTTGTAAAATAAATTTTGTCTCCATTACAATTCCATATACTCATAGCCATACATACAACCTAAAAGTTTTGAATGCCATCAGCAAATCTGATAAGTGACAAAATGGGCAAAACATTAATTGAAGTATCTTTAGTTTTACTTAAAATTTTCTTCAAATTAATTTTAAAATATAGAGCAAATTTCTTTTTTTTTTTCTTAAGAATGCCACATCCATACTGGCTTCTAATAAAAACTTCTTCATCTATAACTGCTACAACTTCAATAACACATAACTGTTCTGCTGGATTTACCATGGTTCTTAATGCATTTGCCTTCATACTATATCAGCTGATATAATTAGTATTGCTCCTCTAAGCCACTAGCAGTCAGTCAGTAATGTGACTGAACACACCCACGTTAAGAGATTGAATAGGGGCTTAACATTTGGTATTAGAGAAATAATTTAGATGTGAATCAATTTTCTCACCTATTACAGTAATAACAATGTTAGTCTCAGGAGAAAATATGTTTCTGTTCCTTACAACCACTCAATGGAGATAAAATAGAAGTAGCAGAAGAATATAAATTGTGGAAATCTCATATGAATTTGAGAAATTCAAATAACACTCCTTACTGTGATTGAAATATTAATATTAATATTATCATATGCTGGGGGTAGAGTCAATTATGTACTTTTTTGTAAATATTATGACTATTGTTTCCCTCTGGATGGGTGAATCTTGAGAAATTCATGGTATAAAAGTATCCATTAACTTGGAATATTAAAAAAAAAAACATTTAACATAGGGAGATAATGAATTGATAAATACTCTTGCTTGTTTTTCAGTTTAGTTCCTAGAGCTCACCATAGACCTTAAAATAATTTCCACATCCCTAGTCTTCAGCATTTTATTATTCCATGATTGCTTTTCCAATTCAGAGAAAAGAAAAAAATTGCAACCTATGCTTGAACATTCAGGTGCATTCCTCCTGATTTGGGAGAAGATCCACAGATCTCTCTCTATGAAGGACAATGTTGGTGGGCAACGATTCCAGGCATTCCAAACTGTTTTTATATCCAAAATGCATTGAAAGAAATGTAGATAATCTGATTGCTTGCACCAGGATAATTATGGTACCACATCTTACCTGTGGCCATGCTAACTGCACCTGAAGGGCTCGGACATGCGTTTGCTAAGTACATGCTACTTTCCTTTCCATGTTGAACAATAGTGGGATATTTTTAACCAGTAAACCTCAAGAGAAAGATAATTCCATTGAAATAGGCTTTGCAAATTAATTTTGCTTTAATGAATGAAAAAGACAAGAGTATGTTCTTTACGGGTGAACCTAGTGAAATAGCATGAGTGGTGTTTACAGGTATGTTTACATCTTTAAATATATATAGCCTAAGAGTGGGAGGAACATTTTAACACATTTATACATTTGGCATGAAATCCGCATTGGCTGTTCATGAACAACAACTTATTATATCTCTTTTTATTCATCTTCACATAAATTAAAAAAAATGTATTGCTTACATTTTACTATTCAAAATTATATATTAATGAAAAGTCATGATTAGTTTAAAAATCAAGTAAAATTGCCAAATATCTATCCTGTGACAAATCTAAGCCTAAAATAAAGTTTTGTGTATTTTGTTTTTGTTTTTGTTTTTTTAATATTTTACAAAGAGATCACAGTAAAAGCCACCCAATAAAAATCTCTTAAAATCTCTTACTCTGTGTCAGGATAATTTTAAAAATTAATGCTGGAAAAGTAGCTGTAGCTGTAGGCAGCTTAGACATATTTTCTAGTCTATCAATAATAATAAAATCAATGCCTTAATATATATTCAATTACATCGATAAATAAAGAAATGACATTCTATCTCTATGTAAACTAAGTCCTGACTTAAGCTAGGTTCTTTCATTAAGGAATAAAGATACCATTTTCTACTATTTATCTAGGCCATGCCATTTAATCTTAGTAAGTAAATAAATAAATAAATAAATAAATAAATAAATAAATAAATACATAAATAAATACATAAATAAATAAATAAAATCATATGATCTGAAGGCAATGTAGAAATAATCTTATTTTACAGACGAGAAAATTTATTCTATTTGTGACGCTTGTGGTTGTAAAACATAGTGATTTTATAATGAATTTATTATGGAATTGAACCAAAGAAATTGCCCTGCAAAAAGACAGTTTGAGAAAGTATTACTCTTTCCTACTGGTTGCTTGTTTGAACATAACTTCTTATAGATTAGGCATTAAATTAATCTCACGCGAGAGCATGGGTTCATTCCAATATCACTAGCTTTGCAGGGAACTGAATAATCAAACCCCAAATTAAACTGCCCTATCTTCATGAGAATATCAAAACTCTCATTGCTCTACCTAAACTATTTTATTCTTCAATAGGAATATAAGATGTTCAGAGCATCTATTTCCCTACAACTGTCATCCCCACACCAGTCTGTACAGCACCTGATCAGAACCATTTCTTCAAGGCTCCACATCCTGATGAAAGTTTCACTGTCCTTTTTAGAGTACAAGACAAGTGATCAGCAAACCCCTTTTATATTCTCACCTTTTCTGAATCTCCCCTTTACCTACTTCATCCAGTTGGAAACTATATGTCATCCAGTGGTGCTGAAGTCCTTTCCAGTGAGATTTGTTTTACCATTCATTTTTCACACACTTCAGGGCAGGAGACGGATTTCCTGTCTTAATCATTTCTCCCTGGCACTTCCAAATTACTTCTCTTCCTTTGTCTTCCCTTGTTTGACGTTCATGTCATCTAAGTGTAGTGTTTACTGCTACTATTGTTTGTATCATCCTCTCATGAAGTTTATTTTATAGTGGGTGGGGAAAGATGATAAACTGATAAAAAAATAGTAAATCTGTTAGAAGATAAATATTACGGGGGGGAAGTAAAATAGGGCAAGGAGGATCATGTTGAAGAAGCATGGTTTGGAATTTTAAATAGTGTAGTTTGTGTACTCTCACTGAGAAAGAGCCTTGGAGCAAAGTCATAAAGGATGGCTGGATATTGGACAGAAAAAGTCTTCAGTGCGATTGAAACAGTGAGGAAGATGGAACAGGAGATGAAATCAGAGAAGCAAGGAAAGTAAAGAGGATAGTTATTTGGGGACTTCTTTGCCAGATTAAGGACTTTGGTCACTCCTTCTACCCCACTACACCTTTTTTGGTTAACTTGTTTGCCTCTTGGCTCATGATTAAGCCTTCCCCGCCACCAACTCTTGTTTTCCTTTATGCTGATTTTGGAATAATGGACATGGCTGCTGAAATAATTCATAAATCCAATTAATATCTTTACTTCAAAGAACTGGGTTTTATTTCTCTCTTATGCACCTACTACTGAGGTCTCAGCATTTAGAAAGATATCTGTTCTTCTCAACTGAGTCATCAGCAATAGCTTATAAAATACCTACCTTTAGCAAACTAATACACTTCCAATTAACAAGAAAAAGGAAGCCTCCAGAACCTCTGGGCCGCCATATCTGTTTGTACATTATACAGTCAAACTTCAATGTGTTTTTTAACATTCATTTTCTGGTGCTTACATTTCACTACAGATTATTTTTTAAAAGTTCACAAAATTGTGTGTTGCCAAATTTGCTATGCCCTTCTCATCTTAATTAAATGGGAATAAACACAGCTGGCTTCTCCCACCTTTTTAAAACACTCCTGGTTTGGTTTCTGTGGCGCTGTATACTTCTGGCTGTCCTCTATTACTGAAAGTTTTATTCCAATATCATTTAATGGTTCCTCCTACTCTAGCCAACATTTCCATATATTAATTAAAGATTCGAGTGTCAATATCTGCTATTCTCTCTGTCATTCAATATCAAGCCATGATATGCCATTATGTGGTGAGAACACCAACATTTTCTCTTCCAGATGAACTTTACAATACTGTAATCATGTCCCAAAGCAATCATTTTAGAATTTTTACTGAAATTTTCACATATTATTTGTCATTGTGGGAACATGAAAACGTATTCTGTTTTCAGACCTTCCTTTTATGACTTATAAGGTATTGCTCACATAAATCTATTCATTTCTTATAGTTTTTCCTCAAACTTTCTATTTGTATTATTATATCGTATTTCGCCAATTTAAGAACTCATGTAGTACTTTCAATAGGCTATCTGTTGATTATTCTGTCTTTACAAGTTAGATGATATCAGCTAAAATCATAGCAGTTTTTCCATTATTTACACTTTTTTTTCTTGAAGTACATCAGTGACTAGGACAGTATTCTTTGATTTTGCTACAAGAAGAGTTTATTTTAATTATACTTTGGCAAATAAAAAGTTTGCCAAACTGTCATTATATTTTGTTTGGAAGTAAAGCAGATCTTTATTAGTTTTATGTCATATTTTTATAAAGGATTCTCATTGGCAATGGCTGATAAATTGTAGGCAAGATGTAGCTCTACTTCATTAAAAGTATGTTTTTATGATCTCAGTACCTTAATTCTTACTTGCTGATTTGAAGATTTTAGCCACTTTATTACATATGTAGTTGTTTCTCACTATGGCTAAGTTAAATTTCCTCAAACAATAATGTGTTTACTATATTTTTCTGTACTTGGTTGTCATCTATATATTATTTTTAAAGAGTCTTTTCAAATATTTTGCCTCTTTATTTAAAACTTGGTTGTTTGTCTTCTTCTTATAAAATTGTAAGTTTCTTATATATTATTAATAAGTTGATTATCAAATATATTTTTTGCAAATATTTTCTCCCAGAGTCTAGTTTGGTATTTTATTTTCTAACAGTAGTTTTTGAAGAGCAGAATATTTAAATTTTGATGAAGTGAACTTTACATTTCTGAGGGCTGGATTTTATATATTTTTAAGAATGTTTGATTTTGGTTTAGCATGAAGATAAGTTACTTGGAATATGTTAAATCTTTTAATGACTTGCTTCTTGGCGTTATTAATGTGAGTCCACCGCCATATTTATTCTAGGCCTAGTTTAGTCCTCTTAGTAAAATTTACTCTTTTAGATACTCTACCCAAAGTTTTGGATGTAACAAGGTCTTTCAGCTTTGACTGGTTGAACTTGAACTTGCACTTGAGCCAGCTATAAGCTCCAGAAATTATTTGGTCAGCTGCTTACAAGTGGTTTTTACCATCTTCATAGAGTTCTTCTCTGTATACACACAGATAACTATAGTTAGAGTAAAGGAGACCCAACAACTGGTCTCTGTAGCCCCGTCTCTTCATATTTCTCTCTTCTCTGATATTCTGACACAAAAATACAAGCTATAATACCAACCTTCAAATGCTATTTCTGTCTTCTCAACTCAGTGAGATCACTGATTATTGGTAGGTTTCTTCTCTTTCTACTATGGTATGGAAATTGCTTTCAGGTAGCAAGGCAGGCTAATCACAGGGCTTCATTTAATTTCTTTCAGAGATCTCAGTTCTGCTTTGTCTGTTGTTCAAGTCTGTAAACAATTTTTGCATACATTTTGTTTTTTGAGGGAGGATAATTTTTGTAGACGCATATCTTTTATGAACAAACTATTGGCTCTTGAATATAGGAATCTTCATAACCGACCTAAATTTGAGTTAATGCTAATAAATTTATAGCTTTCTTGTAATTATTATTTTACTCATATCTTCAAATATTGCTTCTCTTAAATAAGAAGACTAATAGAATATGTCAAGAATTATCCAATCCAGGAATGGTATAAAAATTTAATTCTACATATTATCTATTCTTTGATTAGGTTAGGTATATATACTTTTTATAATTTATAAGAAAATTATTTAAACTTAGAAATTAAATTGAATATTCATGTCCTTTAAGTATCATAAGCCTTCATATTATAAGCCCTCCCAATGAGTATTTAAGCCACTAGAAATTTTCACCTATGTTTGGCTTTGTGATTTATTATTTAATTATAGCCCAAATGTTACTTTGTGGATTTCTATCTGGCACAAATGATAACTCGACAGATACTGGATTATTAACCAGTTTCATATATGTGAGCAAATCAATTTCAGCACCACTTTGACTGACTGAATACATAAATAGTGGTTCTCTTAATTCTCCTTTGAACCAAGTTTAAACTGTTCCATATTCCAGAATTAATTAAAGGGTTAAAAACTTTTTGACATAGATTTTTTTCTATTTTATATAAGAATTATGTTTTTAATTTTAAAAAATTATATTTCAGTACTTTTAGAAGTCATCTACCAAGTTGCAACTTCTTCTACTCTTTTGTAAAAGTATCACTATTTAATAACTGTTTTTTTGGAGAAATGAGTACTGATGCTTCCTATAACTTTTAAGATAGTTAAATTTAAAACAATATTATATTTATTTGATCAATAATTTTTGGATATTTGCTTGATATTTATATATTATATATAATTTCAATATATATTATTTCGTTGAATAAATATTTATGTATTTTGTTATTTATAAAATATTCTTAATTTTATTGTATATTATAAATACACATAATATTACAAAGCATTTTATGTTTTTAATTTTTGAGTTTTGTTTATTATTTTTTTTGTTTTAAAGAATAAAATTAGAAGAATAATACCAAAGAAAGCTTAGACTAATTGTATTGACACAAAATAAAAAATAAAAATATATAGCATTTTTTAGAAATATAAACATATGAGATATTCAACAATAATCTATTCTATAAAATAGCAGTTAAAAATTTAGTGTGTGGCCAAATAATTGATTCACACGTAGTTGCTATAGTTTTGTATGACCTTGTGTAACAAAAAAAAGAAATGCCAATTTCATATTCAGATACATTTTCATTTTTATTCATTTTGTTCATTAAAAATATCTAAAAAGCCTTTGACATTATTTGTATTTTTGCAGCTGTTGTCATTAATTTGAGCCAAACTGTGAAATGTGTTGATTTTGCCATGACAAACCCATGAAATCAGTTTTCTAACTGCTTTCTATACTGGCTTCTTACCAAAAAAAATGCTCTAAATAAAAGTTGTGCTGTGAAATAACAAATATTCTTCTTGTATATGTGTGTGTGTGTGTGTGTGTATGTGTGTGTAATTATAAAGCTTTTTTTTTCATAAAAATTAGAGAACTAGGAATAGGTCTACGATGTTTTAATACTATGTGAATAAAAAGTGTTATGACATTTTGGCTTGGATATGGAATTGGAATTGCAGAAAACTTCACCCGACCATGTGATTTTTTTGTTTTGTTTTGTTTTGTTTACTAGTCACAGAGTTTCACTATCACTTAGTAAATGCATTAGACTTTTAAAAACTTTTATTCTTTCTGTATTTTATTTATATCTCCTTTTTACTAATATATGTAAATATATGATTATAAAATATGTGCAGTTTTTAACATTAAGTTTATTCCTTTAAAAGTGATGTACAATTAGAGCAAGTATGTATTACTGATTCTTGTCTCCTAATCTGAATTATTTACTAAGCATATTGATGTTTAGTTTGCATAGTTAATGTTGAGTTAGTTATTATTTAGATCTGTCAATGTACCATTTGTGTATTTATAAAACCCAATTCCAAAAATAGCGTTAATCTGACTTATTCAAATTATTTGCTAAAGTATCTGCATATTTTATGTGGAAGCATAGCAATAATTATCTCATATTTCTACATTTGTTTTAAGAATAACATACTTTAGGATAATTAGAATTCATGCTATGAAACTTTCTAACAATTCAAATTAATTTGTACATTATACATGCTTATATGAAGCAAGTGTTTTGAAATTATTAAAGTGTTGTTTATTAGAAATACATTTTTATCCCACCTGGTTAAATGTGTTAAGAAAAAGACAAAGTAAGGCACTAGATTTTGATTGAGTCATCATAATCAATGATGTTGTTTATCAATTTTATTAGCTAATATATCAGATTGAATTGTGTTATTTTTGTTACTGAAATGATAAATGTTCTAGATACACTCTTAAATTTTATTTGAGATTTCTTCCTTTTTAGTTAGGCAAGAAATCACTACATATCAAAGCTTCTTTTTTCATTAAGTGGTAAGTCTTCTTCTGGAAAATGAAATAAATGTTTGAAATAAATGACCTTCCTGTGTTCAACTATTTAAAGTTATCCAACAGAAAGAATAAATTTAATAAGACTAGTCTTTTTAATAAAGCTTTATAGAATACATAACAATTAAAAATGAATTAAAGAAACATAAAGCCATGAATTCCTCTTGGCTACTAAATATCTGGAGATGTAATCATGAATAGTCCTTATTTTCCCCCAATGTTTTTATGCCATTAACTAAATTTTCTCTAGAATAAAAATAACACACATAAAAGTCTTATTTCTCCATAAATATATTGCAGTATTGCATGTTGATAATTAACTGTCAAATTATCTTAGCCATGTGATGTAAAATTTCTGTGTGTGTGTGTGTATTGTGTATGATCAGTCCTCATTATCTGCAGATTGCAGGTTCCATATTTATGAGTTTTCCTACTCTCAAAAATTATTTATTTGTAACTCTATAGTCAACATTTGTGGTAATTTTATGGTCATTCATTTTGTGGACATATGCAGTAAAGTGAAAACTTTAAGTGACCCATTTTCGTGTGTGTTCCCAGCTGAGGTTAAATAAGGCTATGCTCAGCCTTGTTTTAGGGCTCATACAGATGATTTCTTTGTGGTCTATGTAGTGCTTACATTTTTACATTCTGTTTTTGTTGTTGTTGGTAGTGATAATTTCTTTGTTTAAAATGTCCACTGTACATAGTTCTAAAGTATTTTACAGTGTTTCTAAATTTGAGAAGGGTGTGGTGAGCCTTATTGATAAAATATGTGTTCAGGAATGAGCTAAAGTACTGTTGGCTATTTGTTTAATGTTAATGAATCAACAGTGTATATTAAATAAGGTGTCTTTAAGCAGAAGAAACACACATAAAATAAGGTTATATATTCATCAGTTGACGAAAATGTTGTTATCAGAGTTTCCAAGACTGTATTTAACCCTTGGAGCAATGGCTCAGTATTTGCTAAATCAGTGTGAATGCCAATGTTATAGAGCATGACTACTCTGAAGAATGAGATTTAACTATATGGTAATTTCGATCCATGGTTGGGCATCTGCATTTGTGCAGGACCTACTTAAGTTATACGTGGATTTTACAGCTTACAGAGTCTGGTGCCCCAGACCTCCACATTGTTCAAGGGTCAACTGTATTTGTATATGTATATGTATGTGTGTACATACATGCACATACACAAATGTATGTACATATAATTGTCTTTATTATTTAAAATGTATTTTATCAAGTCTATATTTTTAAAGATTAAATGTTCTTTTAAAACTAGAGAATTAAAAAACAAATCAAATCCACATAGGAATTTTAATGTAGAAATAGTACATCATTAATATTGAAAATCTATTTGTAGAAAAGTCCAATGTACTCATTCATTCCTTATTTAAATTGATCCTGCAATCCTTATTTAAAACAATCTAACTTTCTGATCTACCAAATGTGGGAAAAATTAATATCTTGTAATAATTTACACATTTATATATGTTGAATTAATACTTGGCATCATTTTGGTAGTTTTTCACAATCGTTTCATTGACAAACATTGTGCTTCTTTCTATCCTTAATTATTGGCTAATTTATATGTTCCTTATATTAGCAAAATGGAGATCATAAACAAAATACAATTATGTGAAAAAAGGTTTTGAGTATTCACTTTTCTTTCAGACCATTCTTTAGAAGACAGATGTAATTAATAGAATGATATTGCAGAGCGTGTAATTTTGGCGGCTTTCTTCTAGTGAGATTCTAAATAGTTCACCATTAAAAAAAGTGAAACACAATGGTCTTGTAGATGTTTATGAGCAGATCATAGAACAAAAGTGTACATGGATATACTTCAACATAATTATGGAACATAAATTGTTTCTATGTATATATAGTCTTATGATTAATAACCTAGTACATAAGACCAGGACATAATGAGTGTTTCATATCAGTGTATTTCTGTAGGTTTTTGATACAAGTTTAGCATTTACTCAGGGATTTTCTATAATCCTAGACAACTTCTAACTCTATGATTGTGTAATGGGTCTCTGTGGGAAGAAGATAATCCTTAGAACATCATTGAAATGTTACAGTCGTTCCTTATTCTCACAGAAATGATTGCTTAATCACTAAAAAATAAGAATAGAAATTATGGTACATAGTACAGAATTATAGAATTCGTTAACAAATCCTGGATTACAGGAAATAGAGTTGCAAGTTTAGAATTTTAAATTGTTTTATATATCGTCCTTACTAGGAAATAAGAACTTTTATATATTATCTAATTTCCTATCCTTTGAATTAGGTATTAACATTACACTCACTTTGGAGTTGAAAAAAATGGGGTCAGAAAGATTAAGCAACTTGGCTAAATTTACTAAAACTAGTCGATTGTGAAACAGGGATTTGAGCCTCTCTAATCCGACATGAGAGCTCACATTTTAACCATTAAACTATTTGGTGCATTCTCATAATAGGTAAACTGTTGCCACTTTTATTGTGCTAAAATATCCCTAACAAAATTTGCTATTTTAACTATTTTCAATTGTGCAATTCAGTGTCAAGTATATTCACAATTGTTGTGCAACTATCACCACTATCCACTTCCAGAATCTATTCATCAGAAAATGAAGCTACTCAAAATCCTTTGAATTTTCAACACTCTAGCATGTCTTTAAAAGGAAATTAAGATAAATGGGAATGATAAAAATTGGCAAGCTTGAAATTACACATAATGAATCCTGACAAATAAATACAGTATTTGATAATATTAAATGTTGCATTTCTATTTCTTTCAACTGTTTTAATTATAAAATTATAGTTTAGCCACAATGTCTAAAAGATCTAGTTTTGATCAGAGTAGTGCTAAACTCTGTTCTTTAGCTTTTCCAAGAACCTGCCATTTCTGTTTTCATGCAAATTAAGTTTATATAGTGAAAATGAGTATGATTAAGCCGTGAAATATTTATTGAGTAAATAAAGTATGTTGTTATAGAAAAATTTGTTATATTTTTCTACATTTTTATAGAGAAATATAACAAATCTTAGGGAAAGTAATTGAACCAGGTATATTTATCAAGTAAAGTATTTTAGGACATTCATGTTTGAAGTGTTTGTGTACGTTGATCAACTCGCCCCCTAGAGACTACTACAAAAGCAGTGGGATTTCTTTAGCTTATATGAAATAATAAGTATTTCTGAATCAAGTTTCTTCTGCTCAAGTAATTGTCTTTGTCACAACATTTTAACTAGAAAGAAATCACTCACATTTTTAAAATAATTCTTTTTGAATTTTAATCAGATGAAAGTGTATTAACTTGAAAGTATACCATTAAATAGATTTCAGAAATATAAATTTTAAAATAGCATTTAATTCACATAAACACATGCACAGTTTTGATTTCCAAAGGTGATACCATGAAATAAAATTGAAATATAAACTAGAAAAATACTTTTTTAAATTTTTTTTATTTTACTCTGGAATAGTAGACCTTTTTTGACTAATTATGTTAAACCCATCTCCCTTCCTTTCTCTTTTCAAGTATTTAGCTAATTTCTATAAAGTTTATTTTCACAAATTTTATAAGAAACATTATTAATAATTATATTTAATTATTTGCCGAGTTGCCTATTGTCATTAGAATCTAGTGTCAGATATTATGTCATCACGGTTGAACTCAGTTGACATTCATAGTTAATTGTCCTCAGTTTTTGATGTAAGTAATGTGATAGACAGACAGATAGACTGTTCAAACCACATGGTCATGTCATGAAACAAGTTTCCGAAAGTAAAATTCTTGATCCAATA
This sequence comes from Pteropus medius, assembly GCF_902729225.1. Classification (NCBI taxonomy): domain Eukaryota; kingdom Metazoa; phylum Chordata; class Mammalia; order Chiroptera; family Pteropodidae; genus Pteropus; species Pteropus medius. The sequence goes on along the minus strand of NW_024351073.1, from coordinate 10,897,451 downwards.
GAAATTGACCTAATATTGCTGCGGAGGAGCATAAACTTAACTCAAATACTAACTGAGGAAGGGAATCATTAATAATGGCAGAAAGTACAGAGAATCAGTCAAGTTTTAGTTGTGGGATGGTAATCATGAAAGAGTTCTATAACTTTTTTTATGCAGCCTGAGTCAGAGATTATGTGATATAAGCATATCATCAGTACCCTTCTACTATGTTCATTTTGCCATTGCTTTGAAAATGATTAGTAGGCCAATAAACAGAACTTGGAGGAATTTGATCACTATATTTGTTGCTTTTTTAAAAAATATGAGAGACCTATTAAAGTATTTAGATTTTTAATTGCATAGTTCAATCAGAGTTTAAGGAATATGAAGGACAAATATGGATGGAGGATGAAGCAGCATTGGTGGATATGATAAAATTTGTCATGTTGATTTCTTACATTCATCAGTACCAGGGGAGCATTGTAGGACTATGGAAGTGTGTTCCTTCATTTTGGCTGAAGCTAACCAGCATAAAAGAATGCATTTTCTTCATGATGGCTTAAGAAAAGTCCTGTAGGATTTATTTAATGATATAAATGGGATTTTATGGCAGACCAGAGTAAAGACATTTACCTATCCAGAGCAGCTCCTCTGTCTGCCAACTCACTCTTTTATCAGGAGCTCTTGGAAACATTGCTGTGGTTCAGTTTTTGTTTTACGCTATTGCCAGATTCTATTGATGGGCAGATTGGGATGAAGTCACTCCTAATGTGCGACCATGTGTGAGTCAGGCTTTAGGAGTGAAGCTTTCACACAATAATTTTGCGTGGACGGTGAATAGTAAAATTATAAATGTGGGAATCTTGCAATGGTGACATCCTCCATCTGTTTCAAGTTGGGTGGGTCACAGATGTTTCATGGTAGAATTCTTAAGATAGTGACTTTACACTTTAAATATATAGACTTCAGGACAACAGATTTCTGCTTCCATGGAAATTTTTAACCAAATTGTAGACTATTTTAAGTCAAAAAGTTGTCAGTGAAAAAAGTTTTCAAAACTTGAATCAATCTGCAAGAGACTACTATTTCCCAGCTAAGTGTGTTAATGGTTTTATTCAGGATTGCATTTCTTTTATTGACTTATTAGAATTCTAAATGGAATTATACTGTGTTGATAAAATTGTAACTTTTTTGTTTGGAAGGGAGATAGCACAATAACTTCAACTCAGAGTGGTCAAATAGACATTTATAATAGTTGCTATACTTATTAAACTACTAAAACCAGGGACTTATGTGATATCAAATAAGGGCAGGATATCAGGATGCCACTAATGCAAACCAGAAAACACTAGTCCAAAAGTTCATGGAAGTTCTTTCAGGTGGCAACAAAATATATTTAAAGCCTGTCAAATATCATCTTAATTAAATATCTTCTCAGAGAAATACAAAATCACACATAAGTTAATGGTGTCATTGTTCAAAGCTCTTTAAGCATAGAATTATAATAGAGGTTTAAAATAAATGAATAGAAAGAGATTGTAATAGTTTAACAAAGAAGGTATTCCCTGATATTATAGAATCTTAAATAATATGATAACCCTCTTTACAATATGTGAAGGAATTTGTATAACCTTGCATTAATGCTTTTTGTTGTATTTAGCAATTGATATAGGAAAAAAAAAAAAAAACAATTTGCCAGAAGCACAGACTTTGAACATAGATCAAAAACATATGTAAATGTGCATATTGACTCTTTAGCATCTTCATCTAAGAAAACTTCCCCACAGAAGGAATAACTGTAAAGAAATTCTGATCCAGAAGTAGTGGGCAGAAGGGATGTATGCGAAATTAGAGACAGAAGTTGAAATTAAAGACAGTGGTTTAGGTAATAAGCAATACTATACTATGAGATTTTAATTACGAGATTTCTGAAGTTGGCAAATAACAGTAACAAAAATTCCAAAAAATAATAATTTTAAAACTATTATTTAACTCTAACAAACCTCTATAATCCCTTTCCCCCTTATATTTTTTGGCTACCGTACTCTTTCATCATCTGTCCAAATGGACAAAAATGAAAACAAAAAGACAGGTAACAATTATCACAATGATGCATTGACTTTTCCAGAACAATCAGCCTTCCTTATTGTTTCATTCATAACTCAGTTAAAAACATTCTTATAGAAAAAAAATCGAGGCATCCTGGTGGAATATATGTGGCAAAGCAAGTAGACAGAAATTAGGATGTAAGTGATAATAAGCCAAATTAAAAAAATTAAAAAAAATAAAAAATGATGCTTAATGCTTAGTCAGACATTATCTAAGTATTAATACGTGTATACATATACATGCAAATTTGGGAGCATCTTTGATATATATAACTTATTTTAACTATTTTATTATATTTCAATTATTATATATTTTTTTCATTTCCTGTGGTGCGGTATACCTTTAAGGGAGTGCTTAAAAATAGTGGTAATATTAAGAATGGCAAAAGTTCACATAATGCACATCAAATTGCTTTGATTGTCAGACATTATTCTGACATCCATCCATTAATATTCACCCATTAAGATATTTACAAATTTTCCATTGTTTGGAAAACACACACAATAATATATTGACACACACACACAATAATAATAATACACACACACACTGCAGACCAGTCTGTAAATCATAGGAAATAGATTGGCAGAATAAATGTGAATTTATAGAAAAAAATTGAATTCTGGTTGTTTAAATGAGGAATGCTATTCTACTTTTTATATTTTTAGTCAACAATCCAGTTTAATTTATTTATAACTGGACATTTTAATATTAGAGGTGAGAAAAATATGTACTTTGTTGTACCAAACTAATTATTTCTATTCGCCTAATTATTAGATGAAAGTAATAAGATAATATTTGAGCTGGCAGCATTTCTACTTTGAAAAGACATATTTTTGATCATTTGTTATAGTATGTTGATTTTTCTAACAACATTAACATTATTAACCTAAATATGGTTTCCTGGTCCCTAACCTGGAAGATTTGTAGATATTTTAGACAATTGCCAAACATCTATACTACCAGTGACAGAGATAAAACCATATTGATAAGCATTCACAAATTTATTCAGCAAGGTAGATTAATGTTACCTATTTTTATATTTCAACAGCAACATTGCTCTGTTCAATTGATACTGTCAGCATTAAGGTATAATATTTTTCCAGAGTTGTCAAACTGAGAAAAATGAATATTGCCTAAAAGTTTATTAGAGAATGACTTAACTTGAGAAAATGTGATCTGCAAGAACTGACATTTTTTGAAATATTTCAGTTCATGATTACCTCCACAAATATCATCCGATTAGATCATATTATTTCAAAAAATGCCATATTATCCTACTTTCAAAATCCAGTATCTTTGGGATCACATATATGAATGTATGTGTGTGCCTTTGTGTATGTGTATGCATCATATAGATACTTTAGTTATGTAAATGACTTAAGGGTAGGCGCTCTTCTTGGAGTGTGAGGGTAACAAGATCAATCTGTATGTGTATGATTTACCAAATGTTAATAGGCACTTTATTACCTAGAGAAAATCACTAGGGCATAGGTGAAATAATTTACATATTAGATTTATAAGAACAGAAACTGAGATCTCCAATCTTTGAGCCTCAGAATCTTGATTAAGAAGTATTATTATAGGGCAAGATTGCTCTGATCAAGGTTTAGGAGCAAGAAAGAATATCCAAGTCCTCCAAATAAAATTACCTTGAAGTAAAGGAGAGAATTATCTGACATCTGAGGCCTCACACAAGGGACAGAACGTAACATCTAGTCCTTCTAAAATAGCTTGGATTGAGGTTGAAAATCCATCTGCCTCCACATAACTCCATAGGATGCCATTTTAGATAACAGCAGGTTAAACAATTAGAAAATCAAATATCTAGCCAATTTTATGGACTGTTTAGCAACCTTGATTGGGAAATCTTTGCCCAAAACTGAATGTGTCCAGGAGATAATTTACATCTAGAAGATGTAACAACAGGTGTAGCAACAAGCAACTTTAATGAAAACAGGCCTGATATATTTGTAATGAAGGAATACAACTGAGATAAATGACGATAAATAAATTTTTTAGGGTTCATTTAACAAAGTACCTCAAACTGCATTGGCTTAAAATGACGGGAAGTTATTGACTTACATTTCTGGAGGGTAGAATTCTGAAAACAAAAGTTTGGCAGAGTTGGTTCTTCTGAGGGCTGTGAAGGCGAAGTTTTACCATGCCTCTCTTCTAGCTTTTGGTAGTTTACCAACAATCTTTTGTTTGTTGGCTTGAGACTTATCACTCAAACTTTGCACCATTATGTGGTTGTCTCCCTGCATCACCTCACACAGTCTTCCCTCTGTGCATGTCTGTCTCTGTTCACGTTTCCCTGTTTTTAATGACACCAGTCTAGTTGGATTAGGACTCATCCCTGTTTTTAATGACACCAGTCTAGTTGGATTAGGACTCATTTTAACTTAGGACCTCTGTATCAACCTCACTTCTAAAACTATCACATTCTGAGGTATTGGTGGTTAGGGTTTCAACGTATCTTTCTAGAGGACCAAATTTCAACCAGCAGTAGATATGTATAAATAGATAGCTTGATAATGTCAAAAGGGACATGTAAACTTAATTATTTTATATTGTATTCTTAATAAATAAATGGTGATGAGGTCAATCTCATCAACTATGTATTTAATCAATATATTAGGCCTCCAAATAAAAGAGGAAACTTAAAACTGCTCTTATATACAACATGTTTTTTTCACATTTGATGAATTAAAATAACAAAGCATAGTGTCCATGATTTAAAATATAGAGAAAAAAATATAGGACATTTCTATAATTGTTCCAACATATTAAACAACATGATAAGGTTAATATAATAACCTCAGTTTTTAGCAATGTAAATCAATTGAGTTATAAAAATCTGGGAGAATATATATCATTTCAGTCATGTAAAGAAATGCTGTAAATATAAAAAATAAGAAATAGTCACAATCCTCAAAAAACAAAACTATTCAATGAAAATCTTAGATGGGAGTACTAAGAAGTTTACAATCTATTGCATAAATCTCGCTTAATGGGAGATTTTAACTGGAAACAGAATTTTAGAAAGGTATATTATATTTAAGATAGATGAGTGATTATAGAATATATATATATATATATATATATATATATATATATATATATATATATTTAAATAACCTAGAGATAAGAACAAGCTAAACATGTTGTTAGATGATGCCTCCTTGTCTAAGAAGTAGTTACAGTGGGGTTGTTGTTCACAGACTTTAGTGCCTAATCACATGTGAAAAACAGATATGAAACATGAAACAAAAATGCATAGACCCTACTCTAAATGAAAGCTTGATCTTTGAGTGTGCTACCCAGGTGACTGATTTTGTTCCATTGTGAAAAAATGCTAAAGTTAGAAACTATAATTCTGAAAGTCAAAGGTATTTATTTAGTTTCTAAGATTCTGTTGGCAATTTTTATTTTTGTTTCCTTCCTCCCTCCTTCCTTCCCTTCCTTCTTTCCTTTCTCTTTTTGTCTTCCTCCTTCTTGTTCTTTTTCTAACTCTGAAGAAAAGGAGAATGACAACATTAAAAAAAAAAAAAGAAAACTGGAAGCTGGAGAAAAATGAAAAGATAGGTAGTTTTAGCATGTCCCATAAGAAATAAGAAACATTTTATATGATTTGGAGTGCCTGGCACTGAGTATAAACCAGACCTTAAGAGCCAACATAACAAATGCTAAAGAAGCAAAAAGAAAAATCTACCTACACAAGAATTATTTTTTTCATAAAACACTCAAGATAAAAGGTAAGAAGAGGACAAGTAAAAGGCTTTGTGATCAGCCACTCAATAGCTATGATCTTAAAAAGCAACTAGAGTAGGAAAGCAAGGGAACTCAGTTGAGGGATGAAGAGTACTTTTGATTTTTATTTATAGTACATTTTTTTTGAAAATTTTCTTATACTAAAAATTCTATTTTAAGAGCAGAATTAATTCTCAAAAAAACTGCATGTTTAGAAAACCTCTCCAGGATGACTACTTTGCTATTCTTTTCTTAGATTAGCAGATCCTCATTCAGTACCTAATCCCCATGACCAAGAGAAAGGAAAATTAAATTCAAATGCATGGCGTAAATTTGAAACCTTAATCCTAGTCACATGAAGAATTCTGACATGTAGACACTTTATTTTGTGAAAAAACACTGCCTATATTTGTGTAAGTAGTGGTTTAATAATTTACACATTGTTACAAACATTAAAATGATATTTTCTAGCCCCACTGTTTAATTTTTGAATTCAAGAAATTCATGACCAATATAAACCTTTTTAACCTCTATTATATTGTCACCACTCTTAATTTATTCAATGTCTTTTATATTGATAGTTTTTTTTTTTTTCCTCATTAATTTTATTTGGGTTAGAGTCCTCTGTGGAGTATTTTTTACAAGTAAGTTGCACTTTATGTAGACTTTGAATTCTTGCATGTATACAAGAGATGTTTTCCACCCTGGGAAGGTGAAATACCTTTAAAAAAGTAATACTGTCTGAATGTATGATTCCTGGGTAGAGGAGTCTTTTTGTATAATCTTCTAGCTTCTGGTGTTAGAGATGAGAAGTTCATACATTTGATTATTATACTAAGTGACTTGTCTGTCAGGAAGCTTAAAAGATTTTCTTTCCTTTTCATTTAATACTTAGAATTCAGAAATGTTACTGGGACATGCATAGGTGAATAGCTCTTTTTTTGTTTTTCCTCAAGCTTGCCTATATCTCCGTAAATGTTTACAAGTTTTAGACTCAAATGTTTCTTCAAACCAAGGATGGCATCTCGATTATTTCTTCAAATCTTGTCTCTCCTACATTTGTTTCTAATTCTCTTTTTTGAAACTGCTATTATGTGAATTATAGATCACCTAGTTTTGTTTTCAAGTTACAGCTTAATGAAATAATTTATCGAAAAAATATTTTATTGTGTGAAACATAATTTATTGACAGAATAATGCACTTACTGACCTATTTGTGATCTTTGAAAATTTTACCTCTTTTTTTACAGAGATATCATCTAGAAGGTAGAATAAGTTATATTTTCTTGATAATTTGTATTGTTTATTACTTACTGTAGTGGAAACATTCAGTAAACATTACGAATGATAAATAAAATGCATTCGAAATTATAATGAAATATAATGTTAATATATACTGATAATAGACTCATTTCCTTTTCATTTGTGACCATCTATAACAAAAAAAATCATGTTTTCAAGATTATTAATGTGTGAGCTAATCTTTACTATGAGTTAATTAACTATGAATTAATCAGCATATTATTTTTATCATCAGGACTGGGTACTCAAATACTTTAAGTAGTTCAAAATAATGATAAATATATTTAAGTAAAAACTAATTTTATAACACTAAATTATGTGTGTGCTCTAATAGAAAACATTAAAATGGAAAATTAACAAATTAATAACAATAAAAATATAAGATTAACTTTAATATGCCATTTAACAGTATTTTGTTACTGAGTATCAAAATGAAATATAATAAATTATTATTTGTGAATAATTCTTTTCCCTAAACTATAACATTTTCTACTTTTATCAGCATTATCATATTTCTCTTACTCTTTGAAATTTGATCAACAAGTTTAAAATGCCCTTGATTTCCATATGTTCCATGTAATCAGTATCTTTTTGGTCGAGTAGGGGATTTCTCACCACAGTTACTAATTGTGATATATGCTCCTACATTAACAGAGAAGTAAAGAAAATAACATCTTAAATTGCTCACTAGCTCTTAAAGTTTTCCACCACATCACATATAGCTTCCAGTTCTATTTGAAAGGTCAAATAAGTGATATAGAAACACTTAACTCCAAAAGGGACAGTGAAATGTGATTCCGCCATTTGTCCATAAGGAAGGAAGTTGTAAATAAGAATTGGCACTTAGCTTTTCCACAGTTTTTAGTATCCTCCATAGGGTCTCTGCTTCTTTCCAATTTAACTGTCCTTTGCCCTGTCTCTTTCTTGATGTATTTTCTGTTATCTAGTTGATTCTACATTTTTTTTTTTATTATCTATAATATACTATCAACCATTCCAATAGCTACATGGGCAAAATATCTTGCCTCATAATAATTAACCTCTCCTGATGCAATGTAATACAAAAGGCCGGTCCAGCCACTTCCTGATACAGTGACTATATAATATCATGATTAAACACACACATTTACACGAACTCTTATTGGGATTGACACCATGTCTCTTTCGTAATTCTGGCTCAACCAGTGCCAGTTTCATTACCCTTTGTCTATTTATTTAATCACTCAGGCTCGATCTTATCAATAAATGAGAACAGTAATCACAGCTATATTAGTACTGTGCTGGCTCAATAAATATAAACTGTGATTTTCACTATTACTACACTAAAATACCTTAAATTTAATAAAATTCATACACAAAATATACCGATATGTTCAATAATAAATTGCATATTATCGTAAATAAATTGAGATAAAATATTAGAATATATTATTTAAAAAATCTACTTTGTTCTTATCTTATGGATTCCTTATTAATGTAGATTCTTTTTTCCTATAATGTTTTTCATATGTTAATATATTGAATAATCAGATGACAAGATTTTTTACAATAATTCAAATTCTCTAGTTCAATTTTCAACAATTATGATTCAATATACTGAGGAGGCTCCAGTTATTTGGGTATTTTGCAGCTTATGTAGGGGAGTTTGCAGTAGATAAGGAATATGTTTTGAGGGGAAAAAAAACTAACACACTAAAAAGTGTACTGACACTTTTATTTGGGTAGATCATTTCTACTTCTTTGCATTTCACAAACTTATTTAGTTTCCAAAGATTTCCTTGCATTTTTAAGCATATATGACTCACATGCATGCTTCAAACCAATATTTCTACTTAGGAAGTAGAAAACTTATTAAGAAAGGCTATAGAGTATATAGAATCAATAAAAGATTATGAGAATCTTTTGAGCCAGAAAATAGTCCAGAGAGAAAAGAGCAATATTAATTAACACTAAAAGGAAATAAAAGTTTAAATGGATGTTTTAATTAAGTCCAAATGTAAAAATTTGCAAATGTAGAGAAAAGATGAGAGGAAAAGTTATAATACGATTTAAACTACTAGAAACTACTTAATTTGAACTGGGTTTATTGCATTAGAGGACTTGAATTGATTGTTTCATTTACTTTTATTAAAGATGCTTCATATTACTTCATTCTTTATTAATCATGTTACAATACAATTTCCTATATACATAAAATTTTATCTCATATCGAAGGCATGTTAAAAATCCTATTGACCCACTTAGTAAAACATCACCTTTACTGTTGTCCAGTGATCCAGTTGCTCTTGCCTTTCAGGAAACATTTTTTTTTTTTTTTTTTTTAGTTTATAAAACCACTGCTTACAAAAGTAATTTAAATCAATTACATTCTACACAGATATCTTGATCATTCTCCATTGTCTGATATCCATTCTCATTAAGATACAAAATTTAGTTTAAATGTTCAGATGAGAAACCAAGTAACAGCCCCAAAATTCACACAGCAGATAAGTTTTAGCACAAAGTTTTAACATAGGTGTATTTGACTCTAAAGTCTATTGTCTAATCTATAATTTAATATCTAAAATGTTAGCTATCATGTCTTGAGGACTTGTGTGCATTATTTCAAAAGAATCATAAAGGAAGGTTAAAGAAGCAGACATTAAAGCTTAGAAATGTTATATATCTTGCCTAAGGGAAACCTGCTAGAACAGAGTAGACCTCCACTGGTAGCACTATCCAGGTGCTATAAATAGTTACCATTCTCTGTCCAGGCAGTAGTAACAGGTTCTTTCTTAAATATGGTTTGCAGGTCTCATTTTCCAGAACAATGGTCATCACTGGCCTCAAAAAGAGGAGCCCATCATTATGTTAGGCAAACTGGAATATACCAGACCACAGACACCATCCTGAATTAGATTTCCACTTGGTGAGAGGCAAATATACATGCAAAATGTACTCATGAATACAACATAAAGTTTACGTACAATATCTGATCTAATATGTAACCTATAAGTATAATATATAATATGCATGTACATGTATAAAATACAACATGACATATTTAAATGTGAACATGCAAATTGCCTACCAGAGGAGAAAATAAATGAAAGTAATAGAAGAGCACCGAGATTTAAACACGTTTGTATTTATTATGTATAGAACTAAAAAGAAAAAGGAAAAGAATGGGAAAGGGACCTAAGATGTGACAAGTGCTGTATTAGATATTTACATTCTGTAATACCTTATATTATTTTTTAAAAATGAGATAGCTCAGGGAGGTTAAGAAATAAGATGGTATTCATAATAGACTCACCTGTCTTCATCCAAAGGTCACACTTTTCTGAGTTCTCCCATACTATGAATTACCATAGGAAAACACCGCAAAATAAAATATTCTTCTATTCATGTTAAAAGCCTGAGTATTAGTGATATTGAAGCTTAAGATGATAAGAAACTGGAAATCTTTAAGTTCAATATCATAGTAATATAGAAATCCCCTCACACAGGTGGTTTTCCAAGGTCAATATACATAATTATTTCCAGGGAAAGAGATTTTATTATTCATAGAGGTAATATGTTTGTTGGATATTTTATTTATTTATTATTTTATAGATGTGATTTTTATCTCCCGGTAAATTTTACCCATTTTTCTTTCTAGCATTAGAAATGTTAAAAATAATCTTTATTATATGTAAAAAGAATTTCAGTAACTGGAAAGTAATTGCCAACCTAGAATTGTGTCCTCATTTGTTTTGGAATTAAGCAGTTATGTTATTTGTTAAAAAAAAAATATATATATCTATATATATAAATATGTTAATGCTAACATATTTATATATGTTAATATATATGCATATATATGTATACATACATATATGTATATATAATATATATATATATGTATGTATACATATATATATTGTATATATATAATAATATATATGCTATATATATTAAAGGCAGGCTTCACTAAGGAAATTCTCAATGCAGTATTTTATTTATTTTATTTTATTTTATTTTATTTTATTTATTTTATTTTATTTTATTTTATTTTATTTTATTTATTTTATTTTATTTTATTATTTATTTTATTTTATTATTTTATTTATTTTATTTTACTTATTTTATTTTATTTTACTTATTTTATTTTATTTTTATTTTGTTAGGTGAAGCAACCCTTGGTTGACCTCACAGATTGCAAGGACCTTGTTAGCTTGCAATCCCTTATTTTTAAAAATTTTTCTTTATGCTTATAGCACCTGGTCTTCTTAGGTGGTCTACCATCCAAGTACTTAGCAGACCCAACCCTGCTTAACATCCAAGATCAGATGGGATCGGGCGTGTTCAGGGTGGCATGGCTGTAGGCAAGGCAGTATTTTAGAAAGAACTATTATGCCATTAAAAATTGTTCTAGATATAAAGTAAAAATTGACAAAAATATTGATAAATACATACATAAATCTAAACAAACTGACTACATAAAGGTGATGATAATATATTTCATAAAAGAATCATAACTAAAATTGTGGGTGATATTAAAATGCAGGACAGAACAGGATTGATCAAAGTTAAAGATTTTCTGATTTTTCTTCTGTAAAATTGATTCATTGAATTTGAATTTATTTAAAATGCTTAATGTAAATACTAAAATAATAAAAGCTTACTTCAAAACAGTAGAGGAAAAGTAAAACAATAAAGTTTAGTAAATAAATGACAAAAAATTTAAAAGTAGCTATCTAAGTAGAAAGTACACAAATGATGCTGAACTATGTCAAGATATATATGTATTCAAAATACAGATTATTGGCCTTGGCCTAAAATTATTGCCCAAATTAAAAGTAAATAAATAGAATGAAAAAATTAATATATATTATAAAAAGACACTCTTTAAAACAAAAAGCACAGAAATTTTAAATAAAGGAAAATGAGACTGGATATCACCAAAATACATATGGTATTTTTATCTGAATGATTTATATTTATGTGTAATAATAAACACCAAATTTAGGGTGGTGACCAGGGCAAGTGGAGGAGAGACGTGTGATCATGAAGTAGTCACAGGACCCTTCAGTTGAATTGCTAATACTTTAATTTCTAATTTTGCATAAAAATCTCACTTATGAAAAATATAAAATATAAAGAATATTATTTTTCATTTATCTGATTGGAAAATAACAAATTAGCAGCATACTGCTTTGCTCTCATATATATTACTGATTGGAGTAAAGCTGATATTCTTATTAATAATATAATCTATTAAAATTAAAAACACATGCATTTTTATCAGTTATCTATTGCAATAAAAATGCTGTATATAAACCCACCTCAACTCAATGGCTTAAACACAATTAGTTTTGAACTCATAAAACTACAAATCAGTGATTTAGGTAGGTTAGTTCTTCTGGTCTTGTGTGGCCTCCATTGCATTTCTGGGATCAGATATGTGTTGGCTGGCTGTTTGCTGATGTTACTTGGCTCTCTTTCTGGTGTCTCTCACATCACACCAATAGGCCAGTGTTGTCATCTTCTCATGATGAAGGCAGAGGTATGAAGGCAAGCAAGCCAGGTCATGAAAGAGTCTTCCAATCCTGTTTTCATCCAGCTCTTTAACATTGCACTGGTCCACAAACCAGTTACATGGCTGAACCCAGAATCAAGAAGCAGGAAAATAAATTCCATCTCTTTTTTCAAAGTGAATTTGAAAGTCACCTGTCAAAGGACATGAGTACAGAAGAGGGTGAACTGTTAGAGATATTAATGCAATCAATTTATCACACCCCTTGATGCAGCCAGTCATATATAGGAATTTTTCCTACAGACATACTTGGAAATAGTCTTTAAAGAAAGAAACTAAGATATGTCTAGCATAAAAAAAAATATTAAACATGTATCAGTAAGTGACAAGTTAAATAATTATAAAAAATTAAAAGGAATATTATGTAGCTACTAGAAATTATTTACATGAAGAAAATTTTAAGTGAAAAAGCAATATTCAAAATGAGATACTATATACTACTATGTTTTTAAATACATAAAATAGGCTTAGATATCTCTGCAAGAATAGTAATTAACTGCTAAAGATGGCTGGTTAATGTCAGAGAGGGAAACAGGAAGACCAAGCTCATATAATCTTACTATATACAATGTGTCTTTTAATCTTTTTGAAATTCTGTACCACAGGCATCTACTGCCTATTTTACTTATGACTTGTTAGTTTACACAACAACTTGTGAATATAATATGGGATATAGTTTCATATCCCATATCAATTAATAGAGAGCCCAACTATATAATAATTCCAAGTAGAAAGAGATTTCCAATGTTTCCAATCTTCAAATTACTTTAGTCTGAATTAAATAAAGTGTACTATGTAGAGGAAAAAGATTACTCAAAGTATGTAAATTTCATATAATTTATATGACTTGCCAACAGTTTTGTGTACCTAGCATTTAAATTAATGAATATGATGTGTGTACCTTCTCAATTACTTATTTAGATAATTTTTCCTACATTTAATTTTGTTAACAAGGTGCCAACTCTCCTTAAAGGAAGAGACCTTTTTTTCTCTTCTGTTCTCCAGGTCGTTGCTGGGAGTGAGAAGCAACATAACCACAGCAGAAGTGCAATGAGATTCAGAGAGAACTGTCATAAATTTCTAGGACTTAGCATATTTGACTATAAGCAAATTATTTGATTATTCTTTTTCCTCAGTGTCAAGCTCCATTTCTTGGTAAAAAAATAAATGGACAAAAGAATGTCTACGGGCAGTGACAGTTTAAGTATTTCTAGTTCAATTTGTATTATACCCTACAAGTTGTTGATTGTAAATTAGTCTCACTTCTCATTTTTTGACAGTAGTAAATACAGTTTATTTTAGACTTTACTCCATGAGCATAACACTTTTTTTTCCTGGTTAAAACAAATATGATAAAGAGATAGGCAATATATATTTTTAAGCCCTATTGGTTTCATCAATTTATATGAATTATTTTATATTTTAATATACAAACAATAAAATTTAATAAAAATTAAATCACATTTGAGTTATCTAAGACTGGTTTCTTGCTATTTGTGAGACAGATGGCAACATTTTTAAAGTTATAAATTTAAATTATAGTGTATATGCCATTGGGTATTCATATGCATAATTTCAGTTCTATTTGACTACTTATTTTTCATAAATATGTAAATACTTTGTTTCATCTTTGGGGACAAAAATCAGTGTATTACATCCAAATAATAATCCAAAGGGAACAAACATCTATTGAACTTCATTCCAGAATTTATAATGAATATAATTTGCCAACATAAATGACTTTCAAGAACTGACTTTTCAAAGTGAATATCATACTGCAAAAAGAAACAGTTATAACTGGTGTTAGAAGTTAGAGATATTGCATATTGGCTTAAAAATGAAAAAAAAAAACAGAATAACAAATTTAGGAAAAAGGTGTAAGAGACAAATTTTAAAAAATTAAAGTAAATAGAAACAAACAAACATAGGATTAGAAAAGTCATACTGACCTCCAAATAAGATATTCATTTTTTTCTCTTATTTTTTTCCTGCAACTGAAATTGACCTTTTTGACATTACTTAATTTACTTGGAAGGGAAGTTTACATGTAGACAAAATCAAAGATTCTATTAGATGATAATAATGAACTACTTGCTGTGCATCTATACATGTCCCTATAAATCAATTATATTATAGAATTTCTGAGTTCAACAAAAAATGACCTTTAGTGAAATTTATCTAATGTCATGTACACAACGTCTTCACATTCCTACTCAGACAATAGACATCAGATCTTAGTGAAAATCAAATTTCTCAATAATCAGTAATTAGCTAGTAAAACTAATTAGTTTAGGACCTATAAAACTAGTGTTAAAGGTGATTAAGCCAAGTTAATGATTATAAAAAATAATTATACTTCCACAGTGAACTTCAGAATTATAATTGGACTGTCTATCCAAGTTAATTAGATAATTAGTACACCAAGATTGTTGAAAAATTGAGCAGTTAGAAAGTGCATTTTTTAGAAATCTCACGTTTAGATATGCTCTTTAGGATAATTTGATATCACCAATCTTCCAAAGTTAATAGAAGACAAGCAATTTTAATTTTTCACAATAATTAGTAGTTACTGAATTATAGTTATTACTGTTAGTTTTTTTCTCCTTCCAAACCAAATTTGATCAAAAGAACAATAAACTTCAACCAAAGGTCCCAACTAACATTAGGTGAATTTATTGGTGGAGTGAACTAGGAAGATTACATTTTACCCAGATTTTTAAGTGCTCCAAATACAAAGTAGAACATTTACACTGAACAGTTCAATTGACATATCTACATCAAACTTATTTTTACTGTTTAATTAGTCTGTTTTGACAATTCTTTGTTTCAAGTGCCTATGTATATAGAATCATCCTAGGATTATTTTCTTATCGCTACTGTAAAAGGCTGAAAAATATACATCTCATCAATTCACTATTATTTGGATCAACTAAAGTCCAGAGTGGTGTGAAATAGCACACTAGAGTGGCCTGGTATGGTCAGCATAACTCGTGTGTTTGGTTTTTTTTTGGGGGGGGGGATGACTCAAACATATAGAAATAAATAAAAATAAAATATCTACCCTCATAAGATGATCTTTTAAAATTATAACTCATCTAATAGATGAGTTATTCTAAAACATAGAATCGAAATCAATAATATATTGTTTTAGATTGCAGAATTTTGCTGCAATACTAGCCTATAAAAGAAACTCAATAACCATTTGTTAAATAAAAGCTCACAGTTTAGAGGAAAATTAGAATTTTGTCCCAGTGAAAATCCCATAAATTTTGATATTCAAAAGTTAGTCACAATTCATAACTTAAGAAGGAACTAATATTTTTGATAAATATCCATTTGCAGATTTCCATATCTAGTTGATGTTAATATAATACAGAGATGTATTTTAAAATTTAGCATTATTGCACTTGTTTATTGAACCTTTTTCTTTGATTGAAGTTGTTAATAATTAAGTATCCAGATGTTTGAGGAGCAAAGAAACACATAAACCTCTGTTGATTAGGTTACCAACAGAAATCCAGATTTTGCCAAACAGTCAGAACACTTGATATCAAGAGGATCCAAATCCACTTCCAAACAGAAGCACCATAAGCATGTGGTCATTCAGAGTTCAGACACCATAACAGAGCCATTGCAAGCGTTAGGAGAATGTGGGTACAGGTTAAGAATTGTGGCATCCATGGATATGGAAGAGCTGGAGAAGGCTAGAACTCTGCATGGGTGGATCAGAGCACTGGAGTGTTGGAGCTGAAAGAAGAAATGCATCTTGGGCAAAAGTGCACCAAGACTTTTCCAAGGAATTTTAAAGGGGAATCTGCAATGTATTCCCAGAATGGAAAGTGGCTGCAAAGTAGAAAACTGAAAATTGTGGGCCTGATGCCATTGCTTCTGAACACAAAGGATTCTGTAGAATAATGCCTTCTTCCTCCTTTCCACCTTCCAAATTTATCTCTCATGGCAAATTCTAACTGTGGGCATACAGGGAAGTGATTTTTGGAAATATAGTTTCCTGTGTTGCAAAGAAATGGAGGTGGTGCTTAGTTAATAACAGACAATCCTGTATAACATATAAGGCCTAAAATACATGGTCATAAATATATATATATATATGCCAGTCAGAACACTTGATATTATATATATAATATATATATTTATATGAGTCACAAATTAGTTGAGATAAATAGATGCTTATTAACTTCCTACTATAATCACAGAACTGTTCAAGGATTTTAGTGATTACAAATTAGAACAAGGCAGCTGTTATTTTAAATGCCAAATGACAGTATACCCATGAGACTTTTTTTAAATTTGCATAATTTTGTATTAGTAGAACTTCTCATGTAAATGTATGATGTTGGAGATGCTTGAAGGATATGAAACAGCATTATTTCATAGGGGAATGTTTATATGCCAATATAATATTATTCAAATAAAACTGCTGGGTATGTGGGGGTGGGGAATCTAGTTAAATGGAAAGATTGAATATAGGATGTTCAGTGCAGATGGGCTGAGGCCTTCCTAGGTACTAATTCACCAAGGCCAGGGAGCTAAGGAAATTTAAATTCATAATGTTCAGCAGAATTTGATATCCAAGGAGTCTGATCTTGAGCTTGTAGAGGTTTGCAGAAGACCATTGTGCTATTTTCTGGATAACAAATGACTAAAGGTTTAAGTCACAGGAAGAGATTTTAACCTTTTAGAAGGAAATAAAACAAGAATGGTAAGAAATAAATGAGTCTAGATAAAGGGTTAATATTTATTTATATCCAGGGAAGAAGTTTTTAAATCTAAGGAGAAAAACTTTTAGGAAGAATGAACATACTGAGAATTACAAAAGAAGTGTAAATATGTTTCTGATATTGAAACCTAAACTGCCAAATTCACATCTGACCCAATGTGAGGGTTTCATAGACCCTTCCACTAGAAGCTTCCGCATGGTGTGAAGAAAGGACAGAAGAGTAAAGGCTTCTTCGCCTTCCCCAGAGTTTTAGTCAATTTAAGTCTAGTGTCAGTTTGCCAAATCCAAACAGTAGAAGAATTTGTTTTGTTTTGTTTTTGTTTTGTTTTTCGGTCTAGGCCAACTGATATAAATTTCACTTATTAGCTAATAAATAAATATTTCAGAAATTGTATTATTTTTAATCAGTTTTAGTATCTTTTTAGATTAGATATTACATGTTTATCCAATCTATGAATTTCTTGCTGAGCATATTTTTAACAGCATGTCACTGCTGATATTTAGATGAGAATCTTAGGAAGATCTGAACTCTGAAGGACGGCCTTTTTGTTCTTGTCTGAACGTGTATGGGATTGCTTCTGCAGTTTAGAATGTCTTGCTCATAGAAAATACTGAAAGACTTCTTGGACACATTCATATAGTTATAAACATAATGGAAACTGTGTTACAGGTTTGTTTCTAATTATTTCTTATTTTATTTACCTTGATGAACTGCAGTTATAGTGGAAGTAGGTCAGTCTCCTTATAACGGCCACCTTTTGCTCATTCAGATGCAAACTAGAACAAAGAGCTCATTGTCATAAACTGTTGAGGTGCTTTGGCCATCTCAGGATATCCTTATAATTATTCTAACATCAATCAGAGTTCATTTATTGTCTTTATCAGTGATGGCCTAAACAGTTACTGGAGCTAAAAATAAACTCAGGTAATCATTGGTCATTAAGAAACTTGCTATAGCAAATGCTTTTAGTTTAGACTTTATTTTATTTACACATTTTCCTTTATTCAAAATAATTTATGTAGAATCATATTTAATGATTCCTGATCTGAGGATTAAAATAAAGCGATCTTGCTAAAAGACTTTCTTTATTCAGAAGGTATTTAAGGCAGCCAAAGTTTCGGTACATCCTGATACAGAAATAAGCAAAACATAACAAAATTCCCATCCTGACAATTTTACATATTAGCAAAAATATCCACCTAAGTTTATTTAGGCATAGGCCACAGAAACTTAAGAGAAACAGGACATCCTAACATTCTGTGGCACCTTGATGTTGTT
The DNA here is from genome assembly GCF_902729225.1 of Pteropus medius. NCBI lineage: Eukaryota > Metazoa > Chordata > Mammalia > Chiroptera > Pteropodidae > Pteropus > Pteropus medius. Next base: position 10,878,734 of record NW_024351073.1, on the reverse strand, counting down.
GGGCTCACCTCTCTACAGATTAATTGTGCTCAATCCACAGTTTCCTGCTAAAACAACAGAAATAGTATTGATCATTAATTTTCTCCAAGACCTGGCCAATAAATAAATATATCAAAAATTTTATAATTTTAAATTGGTCTTTTAAAGTACATTTTATTATTCATGTCCCAAACATAGGAAATAAGAATAACAGACACTTTAGCTAAAACAAATCTTAACATTTTTCAAAATTTGCTTTAAATTTTTTCAAAAAAATAAAATATTAAGATATACCTCAATCTCCTATGACTCTTTATTACATTGTTATGCCCCTTGACAGACCAAACACTTTCTACTAGCTGGGTAGTACCTTTCTCATAAATTATTTTATACATTTAATATAATTGCTCTCTAACAGTCATTTAATATAATTGCTCTCTAACAGTCATTTACCAAAGCTATACACACATACATACACATATGGATATACATATATTTATGTGAAATTTACTCATGTTGATGCACGTAACTATTGTTCATTTATTTAATTCATTTGTATGAATATACCCAAATGTATATCTACTACCTTATTTTATAAAAATTTAGATTATTTCTAGATTTTCTCTATTACATTAATGTTGAGATGCGTGTTCTTAAATCTAACCCTTGTGCAAATGTGTTAAGTATTTCCATAGAGAATTTTATCAGAAGTACAACTGACCTCTTTTATGCCATTCAGATACTTAATTTTAATAATAATGCATCAATTTTTTTCATATTTCTTTATTAAAAAACAATTGATTTCAACCTGCTATATAAATATATTTACTTTTTCACTCTTCCCACTGCAGGGTTAAACTTTCAAAAATTTGCTAGGTCTGAGAAAGTGAAATATTTTAGTGTAAAATGCCATTGCCTTGATTACTAGTTAAATTGAGCATCTTTTTATAATTTTAATTGGCATTTAGTTTTTCTTCGGTTTTGAATTGTCTGTCACATTCATCACCTGGTGTTCTGTTCTGTTACTTTTCTTTTATGATTCATTGGAGTTATGTATATATTCCCAAAAAAAAGTTACCACTTTCACTTAGCCACAGAGTAAATGTTAGGAACATCTTATGAGATGCATGGATGGAGGCGAATTTCTTAGCTACAGCTCGTGACAATTTTTGGTTTTGGTTAAAATTTCTTGATCGATTGTATTAGTAGTTTTTAATCATGGTGTATATGAGAATCATCTGGGTAGCTTTTAAAAATGACAATGTCCTGATCTGAGATTTTGATTTGATTAATCTGCAATAGGGCATGGGCATCAGCACTGCTTAGGTGATTTCTCCTGGTGATTTCAGTGTGAAGGCTTCTCTGATAATCACTGCATTAGATATAGTCTAGTCTTTTACTTATTATGCTGAAGAGAGTGCATTAAAATAAGTTGTGTACAATCATTTTTACCCCAAGCTATGATATTATCCAAAAAAAAACATTCTAATTTACAATCGTCACCTATTATTCTGTCACTGCCACTGCCTAACCCTCCCCCTCCCCCGCCCCCGCTGTGACATCTCCTTAGCTCTTCAGGATCTTGGTTTTACAGTTGGCTCTTGCCCCTGGCATGTTTTAATGTTGCTTTGAGAAATTATTCTTTAGTATCATAACTTGTTCAACTTTTCCCTTTGATCTTTTCTAACATATATAGAATTATGATACATATACACAGCACAATTTTAAATCCTGCACACTCTTTTGAATCAAGTCAGCTCTGACACTGCGTCACTCTGCATACTAAACCCAGCCCTAAAGAGAATACTCACCCCCATCCTTTACACAGCTGAAGATGATGAGAGTCAGACTCATTAAAATCTCATATTTCCACATTCATCACTGCAACTGATGAGATGGAATCAACTGGTATTTCTACATCTCCTAACATGACGTAGTGATACTACACTTTAAAAATTACTACTAATAGTAAGCCACTTCTGTGGTTGGATGAGTATACTAAGTCCATAAGGGCTGTTTTATATGGTATGCTAGCTTCAATTCAAACTCAGTTCTTCCTGATGTTTTCAATTTCATATAGTTGTGGATATTATAGTTACATATCAACTGTCAAATTAAAATTTTAATAATTATTATTGACAAATCATAGTATAAGCACACCGGCTCTTTTTATTTATTTCTACCCCAAACACTATACATTTATCATCTTTTCAGAAAACTTTTGACATTGCCTCCAAGCGCCATTATGTTTGTGCTTCCAGGTTTCTATTCTGGCTAACTATTCCCCTTCCAGCCCCACCATGCTTCTTGTCTAAAATGCTCCCTGCACTACATTTAAATGTATTTGGTCATGCTTATTGTCATAGACTGAACATTTATGCCCCCCCAAATTCACATACTGGAATCCTAACTCCAATATAACAGTATTCGGAGGCAGGGACTTCAGAAGTGATTAGGACATGAGGGTGGATCCCTCGTGAATGGGATCAGTGCCTTTCTTAAAACGGACCCTGAAATGCTCTCTTTCACTCTTTCCACCATGTCGGATACAGGAAGTCAGCAGTCTACAACCGAGAAGAGAGCCCTTACCAAAACTTGAATATCCTGGCACCCTGATTTTTGAACTTTGCTATAGCTGCCTAAACTAAATAAGACATTTATGTCTTTTTCTTTTCTTAGCAACGAAACGTTATACACATACACTTTATTTGATTTTTAAGGTCCAGATCAAATGCACAAAGTTCCATTTGAATCCTAGACAAATGTAATGAATAAAACTTAATTCTCTGCACTCCTGCATCATAACCTTATTTCTGCTGTTACACTGCTTACACAGAAGGCTATGCACTGTAGCTAGCACTTAGGTCTATTGCCTCCATATGATTCTAATGTGAGTTAACGCTATGAACCTTGCATCACCGTCATGTCCCCAGAGCATATTACATAATGCATTGATGATAAAAGCTGTGCACAAAATAATTGCTTAATTAAATGGAATTGAATATAATCTCACCAAACTAATAGGGCAAAAGATATTGGATCAGACATTACAATAATTTAGTACTTGTAAATAATTTAGTGCATATTTTATTTGACTTGAGAGAGGAGTAAATTATTCACTATTATCAGTAATTATATTTACTAGAAATACTATGTGTAGAAAAATGTTATATGAATATATGTAAGAAAAACAATTGCTATATACAGATTGAGTTTCATGATAATACGGCACATATACAAGTATATGAAATGTGAGATTATAAATTATACCACTTCCATGTATAGTATATCTCGTGGGCTATTTCTGTCTTGCAAACAATAAAATATATTTGAAAACTGTTATTAAATGAATTTGAACATAATTAAAGTTCTGGTAGGTGGCTTTAACAAATATAAAAAAGAAAACCAAATCACTAAATGTGACATAGTATTAATTCAAAGTAATGAATAAGTTACAACTGTTTAGAAATACAATAATTGCTTTATTATTTAGCTTATTATTTAATAAAATCTATCCATGAATAAACACATTTTCCCTTTAGATAAAAAAGTACACAGTAACGAATTAATCAAAAATAAGTATTTATTTGGAACCTTCGCTGAATCAGGTAAGCATTCTTGAAAATTAATAAAAAGTTTCAAAATTTCATATGAATACTCCTCTTAAGCAGCTCACAAATCATTTGGAGAGATATGAGTGAGTAATATGTACCCAAGCATCCATTTTGGCAGTTTAATATTAGTCTTCTGAACACTAAGCTGACTGGTCATTTTCCTCAAAGAAGAAGATGTAACTATCCTTCTTATCTCTGCTTTTTGTCTACAGTGTAAGCGTATGAGTCATTTGTCTCATAGCAAAGCTTTCAAAATCATCATCCATAGACCAGCAGTATTGGCAAAACCTTGGGTCTGCTCCAGAACTCCAGAACCAGAACCCTCACTGTAGCTAGCTTCCTGAGTGACTTACACGTGGCTTAGAATTTAATAATCATTTGTTTCAAAGTAGCATGTTCCCTACATTATACTTAATTTGTAACCCTCATGTCTTTTCTCAGATATCCAACATTCCCACTCTCAAAGGCTTCCACTAAGAGTACTGCTTTTCTGCACCAAATTTGTTCCCATTTATTACAGCTTAAAACATTGTCTTCATCTTTTTATCTCTGCCTGAATGTTAGAGGTCCTTTGAGAACAATACTTCCCTGCTCTTCTCTAATTAGTTGCTGATTTTTCCCTCACATCAACCATATGAACCTTGGGCTCAGTAAAGGGGAGCACAATTTAGTGTCTTCTGCTTTGTTACCACCTCCAAATTATTGCTATTCTGCTCCCTCATCTACATATTTTTGCTTCTTGGCAGCTCATGACATAAAATAAAATCAGACTCATGGGTACTTTATTCTACATTAGAGGATGAGCTCATGCAGTCGATTGGCTGCAGAACCAATTGGCTACTATAGCTGAGAGATCAGAGTAGTTTAAGGGCATCTGTCAAATTTTATTCTACTTAATACTCATTTTACAGCTTCACCTTTTACTGCTTCTAAGGTCCAGTGGTGATGGCATGAATTCCAAACCCTGATCTGGTGGTTGCTAGAGCAATAGTAATAGTCCTACTTATTCTGCTTTCAAGAAGAAAAATACTTACCTAGCCAAACATTTAAGTCAACTTGGAAGACTTTGTCTCACAACTGCTTGCTAATCATTAGTTGTTATGGCGGAATTCTTGCCAAATGGATTTTCTTTGTCATATTTTGAGTAACGGTAACAATGTTGAAAAAATTCTCAACTGTCAAAAAGACCAATAACTTTGAACACAAAGCATAATCATCCAAGAAGAGCAAATCAACATACTTCTCTCTTGAAGATTGGGATGCATATTACCAAAGATTTCACCCTGCATTGAGAATCAATATATTGTTTTATCATAGTATTCTATTAAAAGCAGAATGATATATGATTAGAGGATAGAAATGACTTGAGCACAGATTTCAATTTCAAACTGACTTTAGTCTTCAAATTTAAGTCATACTTAATCATATAAATAAGATTATAGCATTTCTTGTTAACATAAGCCCCACTGGTTCCTCCTTGTCTCGATGATAATAGTATTCATCATAAGATGAAAATTCTTTTAATTTTTTTACTTTTAGAAATTGTCTGACAACAACAAAGAACAATACCCACTCTTTTCAACAAAGATTTGGTAATACTAAAGCTTTAACAGTTGCTTGCAATATCTTTTCAAAAAGTACCAGAAGAGACCAGGCTAGTTCATCTTCTCACTGTATGCCATCAACTGACGAGGAACATTTGTAACAAAAGTGACACCAAGTGAAGCCCTGAGCAAGATAGGTATTTTGGTGTTTTGTATCACCCGTTTTGTGATGGGCTGTTCTGGTCACTGCTAGTTCATGGAGTCTTATGTTTATCTTTATGTATCTACTACCAACACATTTCAATTAACATGACCATTATTTCTATCTCCAATTTTAGCAAGTATTATTTTTAACTCCCTGTTGGTCTGCCAAGGCTTGAGACATTAGCATATCCATCTACTATGGACACTAGTGCCCAACTTCAAACTGCACTATGCTGGAATTCTTCTTGCTCTGTATTCTACTACATTGACTACTATTGCTTACGGACCAATATAAATAGGATTCTCTTGGTGCTAGATTTGTCTGCCACTTCCAAAGAGACATTTGTGTCTAGGTGAATATCAAATCTTTAAGTATAGTTCTCATATATTGTACCTTAATGAGTTTGTCACAGGTTGGATGCTTTGGATTTATTTCTGTTTATAACTCATATTTGCTCCAATATATACAGCAAAAGGAAATTTAGAGTATTCATTTCAATATCTCCAGTTAACCTGATTAGTATATCATTGATTTAATACATCCTGTTGGCGACTAGTAGGATTTAATCAATAACTTAGTTTGGATTCCTTCCAAATAAATTATAGCACAGGCACAGAGTATTAATAGCATTTTTATTTAAGACAAAGAGGAGAGATTGCTGTCACTATCATACCAATAAAATTGAGGCTTCTGCACCAGGTACACTGGTGATGACATGATGCATTTACTAAATTCAGGATTGTGCAGAGAGCTTGCCTGAGGCTGGGGTTATGACTTTTTCTAAGTTATAATAATGCCTAATACATCTTTTGTAATATTGAAAAATACCTGACCTATATGTAGTTCACAGTGAACTGATATATTCCATATGGTTACTTTATTGCTCTGCCTAGAATTTTAAAGGTGGTCATTATGAAACAGAACAACCATTTTTTTCCTTGAAATTTTTTAATGATTTAACTAAATATGATTGACTGTGTGATAATAAGAGATAAACAGGATTATACATCATTTTAGGACTCGTTGAACTATTATTAGGGGATTTGAATTAAATATTGCCTGTGACAACTTTGAACCCAGTTATTATTATAATATATGTACTAAGAGAAGGTCAGAATAGTTTTTTATTAGGGGATTTGAATTAAATATTGCCTGTGACAACTTTGAACCCAGTTATTATTATAATATATGTACTAAGAGAAGGTCAGAATAGTTTTTCTACATACATACCTTGTTTGATACATTCTCAAAGTATTGATGAGACATTTAAAAAGTACTCCTGATGCTCTTAAACATTCTTTAATATTCACTCACCTGCAACCTATGGGAGGGAGTACAAGCATCCATTCTCAATCAAATCAAACATTTATATATATATATTTAAATAGCATGTATAATAAGAATTTTAGGATGCCTAGAAAAAGGAATTTAGGTCACCTATAAAATGTTCGTATTATTATAGCTCATGGTCCAAGCAACTAGAGCTTAGTAAATGCAAAGTATATCATATGCCCCAGCTTGCATTCATACTATGCATAAATTGCAGTTCTAATATAACCCCAGGGGGAAAGATATCCATAACATTGTAGTGTTTTCATCATGGAAAATCTGCTTAGTTGTGTTTGCTTGTTATGCAATTCCTTGTCCTTAAAGTCTTTGAACAAAGAATATTTAAACAACTGCTAGCAAAATCATTTATATCAGCTTATTTACAATTAGTATATTTATTATGTATGTAAAGATAACAGCATCACTACTAATATATGATATGCTTGTATTTTAATTATTATATTATGATTATATTAAAAAATATTTTAAATAACACCAGGAGTTCTTTGTAGGATTTTTTAATAGAAAATCTATTTAAACTTAAAAACTTGATAGATTATGACAAATGTTACCCAAAATATAATGTGACCTTATTGACAATACAGCAGAATATATATTACCTTCACATTCATTAACAGTATGAAAGTAAATTTAACTAAATTGAGCCGCTTGAGAAAGACTTGGGGAAAGAAAAAGAATGATAACTTACAAAACATTATTGTACCAACAGGAAAACTAAACTGAGAAGTGTGAAAAGAAGACCTAAATGTGTGTGTGATGTGTATGTGTGTGTATGTGTGTGTTTGTGCACACGCACATGTATATAACAGAAAAATTTATCAATTTAAGGTACTGTTAAATTCTTCTGTGGAGTCATATTAACAAGATTCAGAAGAAGGAAAAACAAATCTAATAGTTATTGAAAATAAAAAAAACTTAAACTATTGGCATCAAAAATGATAGTGTATAGAGTGGGGTAAGCGGCACCAAATCCAGAAGACCTAACTAAAGTGCTGACCCTTTCTCTTCTTTTGAAAATAAAATGTAATGATGAAGAAGAGATTAGAGAAAGGAAGAAGTAAGACAAGGAGAGAGAAGAAAGGGGAGGAGGAGAAAATAGTTAAATAAAAATTTAGATAAATAGCATACAGAATGAGTAACAGGAAATGTCAATTACTGTTTTCAGAACATATTCTAAAATTTGGAGTTACAAACTGCTCATAATTATTATCAGTTTATGTAGAGTTTGGTTACATAGAAGGTAAAATGGATTGTTTTATCTAATATCTTACAAATTTGACTTTCAGTTCTATCAAATGATCAAAATTGAAAACTATATGATAAATTCATGTGATAATGAGGTTTAGTAATACATCACATATTTCAGAACTATTTCTGATCTATCACCTCTTTTCTATAATAAAACAGTATTTGTAATACACAGGTATTTTCAGTGTACATTAGGCAAATTGGAACAAATAAAAATTGCTCTTAAGATTTTTTTTTAATGAAAATATTAGAGAGTTATGACTTTCTATTGTCATTAAAATTGTCAATATTCACTAGTGATTCTAAGAGCATGTGTCTCATATAATCAAGCCCAATTAAGGCCTTAGAAATTCAGAACCTGTTTATGTAAAGCCTAGGACTAGAGTCACTGCTGCAGCCCTTAGCATTAAGTAAAACAAAATACAAAGAGATAAGTTTCGATACAGGAATGTAATTGTATTTTAAAGATTAATATCAATAATTCCAACAGCAAAAACAATAAGAATATATGCAGGGAAACAGTCTTGACAAATATTTATGATAAAGCAAAGTGGTTTTGGAAAAAATAGTTTGAATTTCAAAAAAAATCGTATACATAAATTTAAAATATATGTATATACATATGCATACATGTTATATATTATAATACTTATCAGATTTGCTGATTCAAATTTAGCAAAGAAGGTATCTTTTAATATGTTGTAGCTGTTCTCTTAATTTTAGTCAACTTTAAAATGCATTTTCACTGAAATACCTGAATCTGCAACATAATTTGTATTTTAAGTAACACTAGATTTTCTATTTCTAGCAAACATTAATGTATACAAACTGAATTAACTTTAATGTAGCTTACGTTAAGGATGGAATACAATTCAGTAGAGTCATTTCACTAGGAATTGTTTTCTACCAACACCACAATGGATCCAAAATCCATATCCCCAGCCAACAAAATTCCATAACCTCCAGAAGTTAAACCTGGATCTGTTGGACATTTTCACTTGGACAGCCTGGAGCTCCTTAAGTTTTACATCTTCCCAATCCAAACACGCCACTCCTTTATTATTTATGTCTTGGTGGATGACGCTTCAGACCTACCCAGTCGGAAAACAAGAAGACATTTTACATTCCTTCCTTTATATTTTTCTTCTCTAATTCATTTTAATCACATAAGTGGGGAATTCTATTTCATAAATATCTATTGTATTTGTCAATCACTATGACTGTCCATGCCAGTTCTATGATATAGGGTCATGTTGTAACTTTTCTAGATTGTTAACTAGTCTTATCTCCTCACAGAGCATTTTATACTCTCAGCAAAATTTTATTAACATATATATCTGATTGTGCCATTTCTTTGCTGATAGTACTGTAATGGATCATTTTAACCTTGAAGACATGTCCAAATGACATCACATTTCTTCATAGTATATGAAGTATAGTATAGTATATGAAGTATAGTATAGTATATACCCAGCCAGTATTATATATTATGTTTAATTCTCCTCTGTACTTTATTGCTTCCAAACCTTTGGGCTTTCTTTTATTTTTATGCTTCTCTATCTTAATGCATGCTGCTTCCTTGCCTTAAACACCTACATTAGGCCTATTCGGTATGTCTCAACACAACCATATTCTCTTGCAGCCCAATAAAAGCTCTGAAAAAAACTTGCATACACACACACACACACGTATATGTATATATGCAAATAAACTATACATTTGTGTATGTATATGTGTGTGTGTGTATATATATATATATATATATCATTACTTTTACACACTTTCTTTATAACAATAGACAAAATGCACTAGACGTTTCTGTTTGTGGGTGTACCTTCATGCAAAAATGTAAAGGACTCAAGTGTATTTGGAGCCTGAAGGCTATCATCCTATGAGTACACTCCAAATTCAAAGCCAATGTTCTATACAGCTATATTGGCATAATAATCTCTTATAAAAAATCTTTGTTAAAAAAGAGAGACAAATTAAGAGAGTTCTATGTTTTAAAACTACTAATTCCTCAGTGCATAAATTATACATCATTGCTTATACTAATCCAAATTGACTGGACTTACTCTGAAAATCTATATATTTACTAAGCTGTTTATGTAGGATGCCTACCATCTAATAAGTATGTATAGAACCATTTTCCAAATACACATTGCATATGTTAATGCCTCCTCCACCACCACCGTTTCTTTTTAAAGTCCATTCCTTTTTTCCTCCTGGTATCTTATACTTGAAATATAAACGTAGGGTTTGGGGTCCATACCTTGATTTTATTCCTACACACTGATTATCCCTTGCCATATAGTATGTGGTGTTTCAAGTAGGCATAGGCCAATGTCAGCATCACTATAATTGAGACACACCAAAATGATGTTTTGCAAATGTCACAAATCGGATTAATGACTTTTCAGTGGTTAAATATTAGCCACATTTACATTGTCATCTAAATATCTACTGTCCTAAGTTAGCAGAAACCTGATGTATAAAAATTGTCTAATGATTAATAGGGTTTATAAATATCACTAACAATTCACCCTCCATATATACTTAACCCTATCACCTGCCAAAATAATCTTCTAATTCAAGGAACATATGTTACTTGAAACATGTCAATTACTATAATGATTCACAAAAATAAAAATGTAATTTATTGCTTTAATTTTGACCTATCTCTCCAAGACTCATACTTACACACAAAAATAATAAGTCCAGTATCAGAGTACAAAGTATCACCAATGTCTGCTTGCACATCTGTTGTTCGGAAAACTTATGCTAGTCAACATCAGTGACTTATTATGAGTAAGAAACTCTTGGAGAGAAAATTGAGAGCTATCTGGACACCACAGAGAAATCAACTTGAGGGTACATAATTAGATGGAGCAAAGTAACTGCAGTCCTAAGGGAATTGAATTTGAGGAGTACTAAGAGAATTCTAAAATAGCAAATATCCACTAAGTGGAAACAAATTCAAAACCTTTTGTCTGTAATGACAAAACCAATATTTCTTACAATGAGCTAACTAATATTTGTACCTAACAACACCTGTTTGAAATCTAATGCAAGTCTAGGCATTTACTAAAGCCCAGAATTCTAGATGAGTCTCTTTCAAAATAACTGATTATACGTTCTGGCTGAGAAAACCCACATTTGAGTATTTATTCCTAACTCTGAATTCAGATGGTTAGAAACACTGACACTGTATAACTGATCTGTCACCTAATTTAATACACTGATAGTGCAATAACACATTTATTAGGCCAAAAATTCTCCAGAAGGTGTATAGGACTAAGAAAAGTTACAGATGATCTTGAAGTTATTAAAAAACCATCTCTATGACTCTAAATTTATGCTGCTATCAACTAATTATATAGTTCTGAGTAAATCTCTAACATTCTAGGGCCCAATTAAGCAATTTTCTAAGTTAGAAAATGGGTAACTTTTAGGTCACTCTCATTAATGTAAATCTATGGTAATACAAAATATAGAAAAATAAATAATTTGAAAATACAATGATTGATTCGATTAAAATCTGCAATACATAAGTTAAAAGTCAGAAAAATTTGAGGGTTTGACTGGTAGAAAATTGTTGATATTTGCTCAAAAAACATGTCATGTTCTGTGTTTAAAGAAATTTTGTCATATTAAATAATCATAGTTTGGAGAAAAAATAGCAAAATGAGATATATAACAGATAGAAAGAATAAAATATAGTTAAGGGAAAAAATTAGATGAGCAAAAAAGCAAAATTGGGAAGGTAAATAAGATAGATAAAAAGAAGAAGACTGCCAAATTTACTGCTGGGCCCACTGCAACAATCCTTTCCTGAGCCCACGCAGACAATTTGAATAAATTACTGAGGTTTCCCAACTTAACCTCAAAACTCATTGCAACAGTCTTTTGGTAAATATTCTTAGTAGGTCATAATTTACATTAAAATATAATTTCTGTCATTTGTCCAGTATAATCTTAAGGAAAACTTTTAGCAAATTTGTCAGATTGATACAGGTATTTTTGATAGTGCTTCTACCTCTTTCTTTATGTTCATATCTTATCACACATTTATCTTATTTGACGTCTTGGGATACTTCCTATTTCAAGATCTATTCGATCTACCTAGATTTGATATGTAAAAAACTAAATTTCATTCTAAAATGACCTTACTATTTGGATTTTTTGGTATAACTTATCTAATGACTAGAAGAAAGGAAACATGCAATCTATACAAAGGTATAAATAAATTTAAGATATATTGTAATATATCCCTGTTTGAAGACATATTTGTGGAGAGAATGCATTTCAGCTTCCCTTGAGCCATGTAGATAATTACTTATTCTGTTTGTGCCTAACACCACTCTTGTTTATTTTAATTTAAAAACAAATGCAATTTTAAAATTAGAAATGACTGTTCTGATTCTTATCAATATTGAAATGAGAAGACTTTGTACCTTAGGAGAAGTTTTATGTTTCCTGTCATGGAGAAGTCACATTTGGTATTTTACTGTTTTACAGTAAATGTGTATTTTACTGTTTTATAGCTCTTCAGAAAGTATAACTTTTGTCTATTTTTTTTTCCTCTTTCAAAAACTCAAGATCACCTTGACAATGATTGCTCCATTTGAACCATTTGAGAAAGAACAGCAAAGCAATTTTACCAAGGACTAAACAGTTTCAAATGGGCTGAGATACTGATACCAGACAGCCAAATGACCATTAAAATAGAGATGAGCAGTTGTGAAACATGAAACTAATTTGAGAAATGTGTATTTTGACATTTTTTTATTATACAAGCAGTCATATAAACTCTAACATTTCCTTCTAGAAACGGGGAAAAATTATTCTTGCCATAGAACTGAAAGGACAGTTAAAGAGGAAAGCTCATTTATATAGATTTTCAAGTGACTAAGGTAAAAACCAACAATACCAAAATGATATAAGTGAGGAAATGATAAGTGCAAGAAACCATTCAGCATTTGACCCTTGTCACTCTAATCCTCTCAGAGACATCAGCACTTGACATAAAACCAAGTAAACACTCAAAGCAGGGAAGAATTAGAAAACATTTAAAATTTACACCACACCTAAAACTTAGTAATTGTATAGTAATATTTTGATTCCTAAAATTTTATCTCTTGAAAGTATTTAAAATGATTTTGTATAATTTGGACTCATTGTTGCAATGAATAAAGGATATGATTTCTTAGCTATATAGATTTTGATGTGAAGTATTTTGGGTGTTTATAGTTTCTGCACATAAATCATAGAAACAAAGTAATACACATATTTTCATAATTAATACAATTAAATATTTAATTTAATTTGACATATCTAACAAAAAATTTGAGAAAGTACTCAAGAAAATACTCAAGAAAACACTCTGAGAATATACTTTTATTATCACTATATTATTAAATTTAATTGCAAGAAGAAGTTAAATCATTTACTTTAACTTTCATTTTTTATCACTGATCAACTCATTATTAGAAAGATAATCTTTTGGTGTTTTTAATAAGCCAAAATTAAATATTACTTTTAAATTCAGTCTGCCAAGTATCAGGAATTTTTTTTTGATTATCTGTCCTTATATTCTAGGAACACTACAGCTGAACACAAAAATGGAAAGCAAAATCCAACACATAAAACTAGACATATCCTGTCATTGAATTTTCATTAGTTACTTGAGTAAATATTCCATTTTAATGTTATAATTGCAATAGTTTTATATTCTATATTTGGATAAAAATACTCAATTGTAATATAAACTTTATGATGTAAAAATACCTCTTGTTCTTATTTATTGGTACCTTATTTTTTTACAAAACATTTTTATATGAAATTGTATTTATAATTTTTTTGCCAATTATACTATTGTCCACATGCAGTTTCAAGAATGCCACTTTATTTTTTCTGGTTATCATTTGCAAAGTCTGTAATGCTTTTTTCCTTAGAGGCTATGCAAATTTTTTGTTAGATATAAACCATCTTGTTTCTGATTTCAGGAAGTCAACATAACCCATCTGCTGCTTTCATTTCCCAGCTGTATGCAGCTTTGCCATTTTGTTCTAAGTTGAGCTTTATGCTGTGTTTGTAGGCAATCTTTTACCAGTCATGCTTACATTTTCCTTGTGTAATTCACCAGAGACACAGGTGTAGATGTTATGTATGGGGACATGCACTGTTAGGCTTGCAAACTTTTCATACATTTTGAATTATAGTCTTAAAGGGACTTAATTTCGTATAAGGGTGGGCACTAGTGCATCAAAGCAGATACAGCCCTCAGACTGATGCCTGATTTTAGATCCAGTCTCTATCTCTATGGTTTATTGAAGAAGACATTTATTTTTATATCTTCATTTTTAATATTCCCCAATGAACATCTTGTAACTTTTCACTAACCTCCCAGGGATGCTGCATTAGAAGAAAAATCTAGATAGATAGATCAATAGATAATTTGTTTTTGGTCTATATTTATTAGCAATGTGCAATATAATTGTAACAATTAGAATACTAAATAGGTTTATGTTCTAATTATTAATAACATTTAAAATAAAAAATTGAGCATTCAGGTAGATCCTTATCAACAAGGCCACTAAAATGTACTCTGATGCCTCTGAAATAATCAAAAGTCAAAACGTGTTGGGAAGTTATAACCTAATAACTCTACTCACCCAAATATTTATATGAATGTACTTAAAACTACTTTGGCCACTAAATTGCAATTTGTAAACCTCAATATTTTTGACTCTTTATATGTTATTTGAGACTGCGAAGTTGATGAATATTCTTTCCTTATTAAAATATTTTGCCATCTTTCTGTCTAAAAAGAAAACAAGAGTAGGAGAATGGGCAATGTACTATAATGGAAGTGTAGGGAAGGATAATCATTAAAACTTAACACCTGACCATTTAAATATAGTTACTGTTAATATAAATAGTAACTACTGGTAATCAAATATGTAGAATAAATACAATATACCTCAATGCATTTTTATGAATTACCTACATTTAGGTGTTACTGGAACTGTAGAACTGAGGCATTTGTGACAGAAACAATTCCTGCAATGAGAAAAAATTGTTTTATCAGAAGTAGAAGTGTCAATGTATTTTATGGTCTGATTGAACTTCTGAGTTTGTATTGAAAAGACTCACTTTGCTAGTTGTAGCTTTTACTCTTGAACTGACATGATACACTCATCACAATTTAATGTCAGGGAGCGATAACGTCATATCTGCTTCTTGGTGCCAGAGTCTACAAGATGAAAAAGAAAAGAAAACAAAACAAAACAAGAAAACAGAGTTTATCTGTAAGGATGTCAAACATTTCTTCGGATTTTTGACTTGCTTGTCAGTTTACAACTTTTCCAAGTGTCCTATATATGCAGTTAAAATAAATGCTAGGGGATAGCCTGGCTCATAACTTATGTAAGTTTACGAGAGATGATAGACTGTCTCTTCTCTTTCCTAATTCTTCCACCACCCAAATCAGAACACAATGAAATTATCGAAATTATTGATTCCATTTTTCAGCTATAATAAAATAATTTCAAAGAGGCCGTTTAGTCTATCAATACATTTTTGGGTCAGTTTCATTGACTGGTGATGGACACAAACACACAGGATAATGAAGGCAACTATTAACAACGGATTTTTTTTTTATTTTACTATAAAAATCTCATGTTTTTAAAGCTATATTTTCTTTCAGACTCAGGCATGACATTAACATAATTTAAAGTCATAAAGTATTCTTTTAAATTTGGATAATATTGTATTTTTAAATTCTAACATTACCTGAATTATGGATACATAAATTTATATGCTGAAAATGAGTGAAAAGATCATTCAAAGAAATTAGAACACACAATATATAGCAATTTCTGATTCCTGTGAAGATTGAAGATTATGCCATTTAAATTTTAAAGACTATTTTGAGACAATATATGTTAGTCAAGGGAAAAATTTTTTAGTAGATTAATTTTATTCCATAAAATCTCAATATATTCCCAGATTTCTCAACTAATTTCTTTTGGTGTGAATAGTTCTATAATTATTTACTTTATTATCAAATATACTAAAAATATAATTTGGCTAATAATTTCTGAGCCAAGAAATATAGATAATCCTTCTCTAATGTTTTTACATAATCTAATACTTTTAATGGATTCACAGTTAAAAACTGATGTTTTAAACCTGAGACTGTAAATCATACCACAGTGCTAAAATTCTCCAAGAAGCATGCAAAAAAGTGTGTGAATCTATGGAGTTTTTTGTTTGGTTGTGGAAAAATATGTGTGTATCCCATATGTTTGGTAGATAAGTAATCATTTCCATAATCATTTTTTGGGGGCCTAATGTGAGGACTTTGCCTGTCTTTAGAGGTCCCAAGTTTACTAACAGAGAGACTTAAGTTTGAGCTGACATGGTTAATGAATGCAAGTTTTAATTTTTCAACTGACACATCCAATTACTTACAGAATTTGAAATGCAGTTATTGGCTGCATATTGGACCGACATAAGCATTCTATACTTTTGAGAGGTAGTAGGTACACATACCGCATGGAATGAGACTGAACTGAGGTGAAGAGGCCATTTTCTCACTTTCCAGGTAATAGAGGATTATCCATATATGTACTAGGATTAGAATGGATAAGTACAAAGAAGATTACCCTTTCTTTATTACTAGACAAAATTACTAAAAAAGAATATGCATCTTTAGAGTGACATAATTTCTTAACTTCATACATTCCTTCTCTACCACCCTCCTGCTACAATCTGAAGAACGATCTTTAAAAAAATCTGTATCGTTTTCACTCTAACTATTCATCAGCTTCTCATCATGCTTGGGATAAAAGACTGTGTCCCTATTCACTAACCAGCATCATCTGTGAGGAACATCCCTTTACCCCTCACTTGCGGAGGCTAATACCGTATTCCATTCCCTTGTCACTGCCAAACACCTTCTTGATATGCAGCTTTTTCTTGTATCTCTCTTTCCCACAATAATCATTTATTTAATCTCTACACATTCTTAAATCTCACCTCAAATGTTGCCTTTTAAAAAAAGTACTGGTGGCAAAAGTAATTATAATTTTATCTTATGTGTTTTGAGTGATACCTTCCTCAGACACTAGAATAGAGTTCCAGAGGGCAGATTTTTTTTTTTTTTCTATTTTTACTAATTCGCCCAGCATATCTCCCATTGGCTAGCACTCTACACCTGATAGAAGTCTGGAAAATATTTGGAGAAAGGCTATACCTCAGTTCATGTAATCTGAGGAGCACATAGCAAATATGAGACTTTTGGACTTGCTTTGATCAATTTAATACTTGCATATTCCTCTGCTACATTAGCTGTCTACCCGAATATTGTATATGTGCTGGTTTACAAAATAATTGTTATATACTTTGTTTTATCTGGTCTTCCCAACTGTACTAACAAGTGAACATTTGCCGAATATAAATCTGGATAGGAATAACTTTAGGCTCCCCTGCCCACACACTCAGAGACCTCAAGGGATGGCCCACAACCTTGCCATGTATCTAGAGTAACAGAAATATCAACCTCCCCATCTTTTTGAATCCAGATTACACTATATATATTTGACCATAGTATTTGTTTCAGAGGAAGAAAAGTTTTATTTTTCTCCCTTATTTTTGTATTTCCATTGCTTCAACTACAATATAAAAATATCAGTCAACTAATAACAGCTCTTTTTAAATTTTTTTTTATTTTTTTTTTAGGATTTTGAAATAGAAATTGAAAGAGTGATGTCTTTCTCTGCTAATTTCACTTACTTGAAAAATAAAAGTTATGTAGTTATTTGTTTTAGCAGAATGGAAAGAGTGAAAGGAGTAGAGGAAGCAGGGTCCATGGGGTAAAGCCTCACACTTTTGAAGCCAGTGTTTAGTGCACAACAGGAGTCTGGAATGGAAGTATCATTATTTTTTCTTTTTTTCTCAGTATGAAACCGAAAGTTTGTTTTCATACAGCTGTACCAAGCCTTTGATAGTCCTATTTGTAATCTAATGTTTACATATTTTCTTTTACTATTTCAAAGGTTCATTATATTGTCCCCTTTTGTTCTTAGAAATTAGAAAACAATACTCCCCCTCATACTGGCTGCCAAAAATCTGTTGCTTTATTATTTTATTTAATTATACTAATGTCCAAGTAAATGCAAGACAAAGGAAGAGGCTTGTCTTTATTTTCTGAAAATATTCTTCAGTTGCTATTTTTAGATTTGTTGGAACCTATTACTTTAGATAAGGTTTTGTGCTATTAATTTTTGCCATTCTATAAAATTGATATATTGTCTAATGAATTAGAAAAAGGTATCAGTACTAGTTGATATTTCTAGCATCACTTAAAAATAATAGGATAACATTTACATATTTCTAACCATTTTATTGTCACCTAATTATTGTATCTTTCAATATAGAGATCTTCATTTATGACCTATGTTTTTTGCCTTCCCTAAATTTTATTTCCTTATATGTCTGTCACTTAAAATATTTAAGACAAAACTGCTCCAGGAAAGAGCAGTTTATTATCAAACTTCGACAAGAACAAGAAAATAAATTGTGCTTTTGTAACATTTGTGAAAATGTCTGAAACTGATATTATCACTCATAATTTGGTTAAGTCTTAGAAAAGCTGAAAGGTTAAATAATAAATATACTATCTTAAATATAGGAGGATTGTGGTGGTTGGAGCAATAATTAGAATAATTTAATTTTGCACAGGACCAGCCAGATAATGGAGTTCTGAATCTATATTCAGTGCTACATAAAACTCATAAGATTAGATAGAAATTTGGCAGTTATGTTATAAAAACTTCTGTTTAAAATTGCAAGATTAGCAAAATGTTAATTTCCTCAATTAACTAAAATAAAAAGAGAAAAGAAAGCAAGAAACTTACTTGAAAAAATGAATGAGATGACAGTATAACAAATGTCTCACCCCAGCAGTTTTCAATTTGCAGGAAGTGTATAGAAAGTAGAGTACTTATGTTTATGTCAATTTGGTAATTGAGTGATGTGAACTAACCTCATAGTAAGCCAAAAATTCTATAACAAATTATATGAAAACACAAAAGAAATTACAAGAGGTATGGAAGATAAAATGAGACAGTTCAATATGGTTTTTTTAGAGTTCCAGTAGTAGTTCTAGAGAAAATGTGGGAGAGACAGAAGACAAAGGGATGTTGATTTAGAATTTTTCAGAGATGTTCAAAGTCACAAATTCTTAAATAAAGACTAGTGGATTCCAGAGGGAAAGAGGAAAATAGATTCCTATTAGGTCATATTATGGTGAAGCAGCCAAGTATCAAAGACAATGAAAACTGGAAAGATTATATAACTTTGAAAATATTAGAGAAAAATTAATGGAATTGAAAAACAAATCAAACCAAAAAAGGAGAAACACACATAGATGCACAAGCACAAACACATGCACACAGACACATACACACACTCTTAGGTATATAGAGAGAAGTAAATAGAATAAAATAGGTGGTTTAAAGATAAATAAAAATAAATCAGAAATCAAATTATTTATGAAAAAGTATTTTTTTTTTATTTTAAAGATAAGTATTTTTAGACTTTAAAATACAATTACAGCGATGTTCCATTTACAAGAATAATGGCAAAAACATGTAAACACATATATTGGGACAAAATATGCACATATGTAAAATGAAATATAAGCAAATTTGGTTAGCTTTATTGAAATTTTTAAAATTGCAGTGTTGAAAATGTGATGAAAATTTTAATTTTAAGCTAGAATGCCTCTAACATATTTCAAAAATTTGACTAAAATAATTGAAAGTAAAAATGTACCTATCATCAATGTTTTTATTTTTTACGTAATTCACTCAACAATTAACTGAAAACACACAAAAAGTTGTAAAATATGTAGATTTAAATAAAACATATAACAAATTTATTCAGTGGACAAATATATAAAGCAGTACATAAGACTACAGAATGTACATATTCAAGCATACATTGAGATATTATAAATACCAGTACATATTCTATATATTATAAAGCAAGTCTTATCAAATTTCAAAGCATATGGTATAATAAGAATCAATAATTTTTTTTGTTCTTTAAAGTTTTGGAGAGTAGATAGTTTCATCTTTTTCTGTTATGTGGTCTTAATTTCAACTACTCTTTGGACCTTAGTTTTAGTGTAAAAATAGCCATAGAAATATATAGATGAATAGACATGACTGGGTTCCAATCGCTGCATTTACCAAAACAGGTTGGCACTGGGTTTGGCCTGTAGGGCATTGTGTGCTAATCTCTGTTTTGACGCACACATTATCAGACATAAGTATATTTAAGTTCAAAATTAATGATACTAATGAAAAAATACTATACAATTATAATGATTATAAAGGCCATTTATAATATCTCAAATTAAAGAAGAAATAACAGGAGTTGGAATGTGTTTATAAGTAAATAATAATGATAGAACTTTATAAAATGTTACAAATTCTAAATCAAGAACCATTTGTGAACAAAATTAGAACTTATTTTAAGAAACTGAAGAAGGGAAGATAACTAAAGAATAAAAAATTAAAATGTCAATAAACATGCAGTTTTTCAAGCATTTAAATATTAATATTAAATTATAAAAAAGAACTATAGAACTTTTGCACTATTTCTCTCTCCTTTCATAGGAAAAAAAAAAGTTCACATGTAGTAACATTAGGGAAGAAAAAGAGAAGATAACCATAAAAGTAGTATGTACTTAAAAAATGAAGAAAATATTATGATCGATATTTTGCCAATATATTCAATATAATTAATAATTTAGATTAAGGAAAGTTTACAAAATATAACTTAAGAAAATAGTCAGGAATAAATGTAGAAACTAAATAATAAAATAAATCAATATTAAAAATAATCCTAACAACCACAAAAAATCAAGTTTTACTGATGAGATATAACACATATTCCAAATAAAATATTCTAATATATTATTTCTTTCAGAGAATACAAAATGCAAATATTCATTACCCACTGTGAGTTTCTTCTCATGGTGATATCAAAACAAAACAAAGATGATATAGAAATGATTATAGTCAAATTGTATTACGAAATACATGTGAAAATAAAGATAATAGAAATAAATGCAAAAATGTATTTAAAGGATACTATATACATATGTACACATGCATGTATGCATATGTATTTGATCTTGACACATTAAAAAGAAAAAAACTAATCAGCTGAAAAGATCCAGAAGAAAATATTTCGATTTTGTCTCCATCTGAAACAAAAATAAAAACAAACATAAAAATAAAATAGAAATAGGATAGCAATCATGGTGCTCTATAGTGATTCTTAAAAATAGTGAAAAATAGTAAAAGTTTTGGCCAGTGAAATAGGAAAAGCAAAAACCCCTAAACAGTTCTCCTTTTTTTTTTCCTCCTAAATATCTTTTCTACTATCAAAGAGATTCTTTTATCACTTCTCTATTGAAACCAATCTAGATTTTTCCTCAGTTTTCTTAGATTAAGATCCCAAATTCTCACATGATAATTCTTTTTCTCTCAGACATCCCTACTCTGTTCTAGTTACACTGGCCTGTGACTTAAGGCACATGCCTACTTTAAGATATTTGCAGGGTCACTTCCTTTGTCTGGACATGGTCCCTCTAGATAACCACTTGTACACATTCCAATATTTGCTGAATTTCAATCTGCAATGAGTCCTACTCTGACAGCCCTAGTCATATGCAGTCCTTTTCCATCATATCTCACACTTTAATACCTTCCACCCTATTTTACTATTTCTTTTGCTAGAGCACTCATTACCTAACATTAAAAAAATTACCTAGTTGTTAATTATTTCAATAAGGTGACCATTTAATGTATTATCTGGGTAGTACAATTTGAAAGGAAGGAAGAAGTTGTTATTAACAACACGTCATGAAACAGGCATAAATGGAAACTAACACAAATAAACAGAGCATATGATTATCCACCCTATGGCCTCTATTATTGTTGGTTTTCAATTATTCAGCATTCATGAAAGTGAAGATCTTTGCTTTGTTTGCTGATGTAATTCAGGTGGCCACGATACCAAAATAAATATTTGTTCAGTGAGGAAATAGCTGACAATCTCTTCAGCCATTAAAAGAAAAACTCCCCCTACCTACCTAGAGAAATGCTCTGTGATCCTAAAAATAATCAAATGTTTTTGGTAAGTTAAATTTCTAACATTTTATATAACATGAATTCTGTTTTTCTGTAGGCAAGAATCATTCCTGGAGTATAGACCTAAGTTAATATGACCTTTTATATGATTCTTTTGAATAAAAAGTTTTGGATTTTGACAATGCCAGAGGCTTATTTTTCCCCCATGTAATAGATTTCCTTCAAATATTAAAGTTTGTCTTTCTCTCATTTAAAAATTAGGTGGATTTTTGCAAAATGATGTGGAGAAGCAGGTGTCAGCAACTAGAACACACACAGGCTGTCAGATGCAAAACAAGTAGACCAACAAAAGCATTTGGAGCCTTTACGTTCTTGCCAGTCTGACGCCTTAGTGCAATCTGCAAAGTGCTGTGAGGATTGTCCTTATGTTTATTCATTGAATAAGAAATATTTGCACATTTCTCTTTCCCCCTCGGATATAAAGTTCTTTGAAATATGATAAAGTAAAAGGAACATTTGAATGACAGAATATGCATACACATTTCCATTACAGGCAATAGGAATACTTGTGACTTTTCATCATTCAAGTGCCGCATGAATATATATTTAAAAATCAAGTAGTACTCTTTTATATGAGAGCAATCAATATAAACCTTTGGGAAATTAGTATTTATTTTTCAATACAATCATTTAAAATAAATATTCTAACAATTTAAATCTAACACCACACAGATGGTAGAAAAATTCTACAAAATATTATATCTGGTTTACGCAACTTGATTGAACCCCCGTTAGATATTGAAATCTTTAAAAAATAATAAACATTGGCTATTTCTATAGTCTTTAATGTAAGTCTTTGTCATAAACTTACCTTTTAAGAAACTGGGTGATTAAGTTTGGCAATAACCATTCCTCACCGATTGCTTTTCAAACGCAGGATGTTGAGAACAACTGAGGCTGTCTTAACTGTACAGTATGTTCATTTTTCCTCTGTTTCCTAAACTCTGATTTAGTTTTTATTGTTTGAAATTCACCAACAAAGGCTCTTATTGCTTGCATTCTAGACTAGACAATGAATACACACACTCATAAATGGCATATGCCATATATATTTTGTACGTATACACACATATTATATATATATATATGTATACACACATATTGCACATTATATGTGTACACACATGAACACATACTAGATATATAAATTCAGATTTTCAATATTATATCACTTGAGAAGTTGGTTTAGAAATTCTTTTAGAAATAAACACTCAAATACATTAAGTCTTTCTCATTACTTTTAAAATAAGAGTCACATGATGCTGTCGCTAAATGTGTCTAGTCAGGCAGTACAACCCTAACTGTATTATTCTTCAACTGCTAGCATGGGTCAGAGAATCCACCTTCAGGTGGACCTTTCTAATTCAATTTGTCAGCTGAGAGCCTCAGCTAAGATAGTTGCTAACATAGTCACCTGAAAGTAAAGGAAGTCACTCAGGAATCACATGCAGAAGAAATGGAAGACATTTTCTTACACTATAGAGATAACACACACATTTCTAGGCTTGCTATCCTCATGTTACTCTCAAATGGTCATGAGGATATTTCACACTTTTCTAGTGCTGTCTTTATTTCTGTAAACTCATAGAAGCTTCCCCTGCACAGATTTATAACCATCGCAACTCTGTCCCAAACGATAAAAATCACAAAAACAAAAAAAATTTCTCAGTAAACCTAGAATTGTAAAATCTACCCCACCAGAAAAGTCAGTCTATAATAGAGAAAGGATCTGTTTTGTTGCCAGACATAGGAGATTAAATCTCGATAATACTAAGGGATAGCTAGGTTACCTTGCTTATCTTCTCTAAGCCTTATTTTTGCCACCTCTAAAATTAGAATAAATCATAATTTATACTTATGTGCTAACTATTAAAAGAAATTAAAGTCTTTAAAGTTGTTCTCAGATCATTCCACACTCAGTATATAAATCTACCTCCATATAACCTATACTGAGTGTGGAATGATCTGAGAACAACTTTACTATTCTTTTGAAAGTTAAATATTACTATTTTATCTTAAATATTTATGGGATATGCATTTTAATTTATTTAAAGTATCCTAGAAGCATTGTTCTCTTTTACAAATGCCAGAAAATAAAAAAAATAAAAAAAAAGTAAGGTACGGGTTTTTTAAACTTTCCCCCTTAATGTTATTAATAATAGAGAAAATACTCAGGTTGGAATATTGTCAATACTTTTTATCACAGCATTGATTTAGCAACTTTCTATACAAGCATTACTTTTTTCCTCAGTTAATTCAGTGTTCTCCAAAAGTCATATTGTTTCCGTTATTCACAGAGATGATTTTACTAAGCAAGCACTGTTGATCATTAATTTTATATTATCAATATGACTAAAATAAATAGAAATGGAAAAGTAGGTTTAGTGGATGATATCCATTGTGTTATCTAATTGTAAAAATTAGCCTGATCTTAGTCTTATTTTTTTATGGGTATTTGGAACACTTTCAAATATACTAATTTGTACATTTTAAAGTAGTGTCCTAAGTTGATGTTTTCTGGACACTGACTGGCCTCTTTGACACATCATAAATATCTACTTGCAAGGCTTTGCCAAATTTTCATCTAGTTTGTAAAATTTACTTATCAAGGCAATTTTTAAACTTCCTGAAAGGAGGCTCCAAGCAATTGATTAATTTGCTTTTTGATTATATTTTTCATTGCATTGCTCCCAGCCAAGAATTTTCTCTTCTGAGTAGCAAAAGCATTTTGGTCATATTCATTCATAATTTGCATTATCAGCTTCAAAATATTGCTTTGAGTGATATTTTCATTTAGCTATTGCTTGGGGTTTTCTCTCACAAGAGACAACAAAGATCAGACTTTTGAAACTTCAAAGTAATAAAATCCATATTTTAAGTAGATTTCTAAAAAATTCTATTATTTATTTTTTTACTTTGGCTAATGAATAAATTGCAGTTATGTGAGTCTTGGAGAGATAGGTCAAAATAAAAACTGTGTATGTGTGTGTGTGTTTAATTGAATTTGTGTTCAAAGATGCAACATCACATAATATTTCAAATGTGTGCTCTTACAAATTTACAATATTATACTAGTTTACCCTTTGCAACACTCTGGCAGAGCTGAATAATGGTCACCTGTTAGCTAGATGATAGACTTGATGGTTTACTACTGTCTGTTAGCATAGGCAAACACAGGGAAATGCTGGAGACTGAAAATCTACCTCCATAAGCAGAGGGCAGAGAAAGACTGAAAAAAGAGGAAGTCCACTCCAGTCTGGCCACTAACAGAGTTTATTAAGGGAAACATGCATAGTTGGCACATCATGGGAAGCTGAAAGACTAAGTGGATGTTCTCTGTGCCAAAGAATTACATAGGGTGAAAGGAGGCAGAGGGAATAGTTACGGGTACTAGTGTGTCATTGTTATTAGGTATGGAAAATTACTTTTCATGCTTGACCAGGTCAGGACAATGGCCTATTCCAAGAATCAGCATGTAACAAGAGGCAGGGGAAGGCTGCTGATTTTGTCAGAATGAACATCAATTAGGAATAGAGAGTCTCTAAGCGGCAAAGAAAAGGGAGTTGCAATAAGTAATCTCTGTTCTGGCTGGGGTCCAGCTCAAGGCCAGCCAGCAGTCATGTCATGGAACAAACTTTTCTCCACACTGTCTACTCCTCTCTAATGAATTTTTGACATTCGGGTCTAGTGTCAGCAACCATAAATCACCAAGACTTTTTGTGGCTTTTCTCATGTAAAGATAGTCAATGAAGGAAGAAGTGCATTTTCTATATTCCTGTCTCAATGAAATCTAGACACTGAAAAATGAACATTTTGGGGTCACTAGATCTACATAGGAAAGCCAGGTAGTCAATGTACTGTAACTAGAACTTCATATACAAAATAGAATAACATTTTATTAAAAAAAAAACTTAAGAAATGTGCTTTATTAAGTGTCAACAGAATACATCTTAATGGTGGATTTTGAAGTGCAAAGAGTTTTTAATTTTTTAAGTTTCAATTTATCAATATTTTTATTTATTTATTTTTTCACTTTTAAAGGTCATGCTTTGGGTGATTTATCTAAGAACCTAACCCATATACAAAGATTCTATCCTAGATATTTTTTTTTAGATATTTTAGAGTTTTAGCTTTTATATTTAAGTATATGATTTTTTTTGTTAATTTTTTCTGTACAATGTAAAGTGTCTTAATAAATTAAGTTAATACTTTTGCATGTGAATGCCCAACCATCTCGACATAGTTTTGAAAAAAATTCTTTCCTTCATTAGGGTAGCAAACACTGCTTTTCTTTATAGGCTACAGATTGTGCTAAGTGCATTATTATAATAGCCTTATAATTTAGTAAATCAGTTTGATGATTTCTTATAATGTCAAACATAACTCAGAAATCCTACCTCTAGAAACAAAAATTATATCATGCAAAAACCCGTATATGAATGTCTATGGGACTATTATATAATCACCAAAAACTAGAGATAAGCTAAATGTCTTTCAAAAGGTGAATAGATAAACAAACTGTGCATCCATTGTACATTCATTAGATGGAATACTATTCAGTAATAAAAAAGGAACAAACTATCGTAACAAGCAATGACATGGAAAAACTACAAATTATATTACGCTAAGTTAAAGAAACCAATGTTAAAAGGATAAATACAATGTGATTTCAGTTTTACACATTTCTAGAATAAACAATTTTATGAGGAGGAAGAAAAGATTAGCGTTGCAAGAGGTAAGGGGTAAGGCACGAGTTTGACTATAAAGGGGTGGCAATGTTTTGGGTGATGAATTTTCCTGTATCCTGTTTATGGTGATGGACACCTGAATCTCTGTATGTGTTTAAACTCATAGAATTGGACACTAACCACCACCATTCCCCACTCCCCCGAAAATTGCATTTTTTAACAACATTTTAAAAATATATTTAAAGGAATTTGATTATAAAACTGACATATTTGTAGTAAAAACCATTGATTTACACTTATTTGTCTGGTGACAAATGTCTACCAGAAAATAAATATATATTTTGTAATGTTGTTATTTTATATGAGACAGAATGAGAGTGGTACTCTGCATTAACTTCCCCAGTTCTAAATTTAGCCTAAGTAGAAATTAGTGTGTTTTGAAAGAAAAAAATTGCACAGATGTCATTTTCCTCAAAAGCAAGCAAATTATAAATGTAAATAATGCACTGTTTTGGTTGTGAGCTTCCAGAATCCCTTGGAATCTGAGATATTAAAATGTCAACATATTTGAGATCATTTTCTGTAATAAATAGAGATGAATAATTTGATAGCCTCTTATTTGTAACTTGCAACAATTTTCCTATTAAGAATCCTTAAAAATAAAATGTGGCAGTTTTTTGTATCTATGATTATAGTATGATTATGCTGTTTTGAAAAGGCATAATCTAAACATAACCATTAGTCATATGTCACTTTTATTATGCAATGATTATTGATATTACATAGGAGTATGAAAATAAGGAAAATAGAGTCAGAATATAATTATATTAAAATAAAAAATTCTTGGAGGTTTCTGGGTAAAATGTCAGTTGAGGGTATATGTGTCCCCTGTCTAAAATATTTATTAAATAATTATTCACACACACTAATGTCTATACAAATATGTGTATGTGTGAGACCAACAACAGAAATCAACATTTAAAAACTGTTACACTAGTACAAAGCAATGTACCTACCAGGTGTCACAAAATTTGGTCAACACTAAGCTTGTATATATCTTGATGTGGCTATGCATTGGTAACCAATGAGGATGGTATTTGAAAAATTGAAGCAGCACATAGCAGATAGTCATCCCTTACATTACCAAATTCTTCCATTATCCCCCTAATAAAAAATCAAATCTTAAAGAAATTATTAATATCACAAAACTGTCTCATAAATTTTCAATCCTATATCCTTTACTGTTGCCAGGGATTCTCTAGGTTGTCAAAAAAAGCCAAGCACTTTCTGTGAACAAGATGAAATATCTCTAAACTATTATATACAATAGCTAATTTTTTTTCATTTGCTTGTAAATCTTAATACTTAAAATGGTACAATGCTGTTATCTAAAAAAGTATTTATACTAGACATGAACATAAAAACAAGCTTTGGCCGTATTTTATCTTAATAATTGGAATAGTCGATATTTTAATTTTAGGGGGATATTGAAAATCAATGTTATGGACTGAATGTTTGTGACTTCTCTCAGTTTTCTTTGTTGAAATATTACCCCCAATGAGATGGTATTAGGAGGTGGGACTTTTGGAGGTAATTAGGATTAGATGAGGTCATGAAGGCGGAGCCCTCAGGAATGGGATGAGCGCCCTTCGAAGAGTTCAGAGAGAGCTTGCTTCCTCTCTCTGAGCTGCCATATGAGAATACAATAAGTGGTCTGGAATCTGTAGCCCAGAACAGGGCTCTCACTAGAATCCAATCATGATGACACCCTAGTCTTGGACTCGCAGAACCAGAACTGTGAGAAATAAATTTCTGTTGTTTATAAACCACAAAGTCTAATTCTGTTATAGCAGCCTGAATGGCCAAGACATCTGATACTACATCTTTTCATGAGTACAAGATTGCTTTTCTCTATTTTCTTTAGTTCTTTTACTGGAGCTTTGTTTTGTTCTTTCATTTGAGACATGTTTCTTTGTCTCCTTATTTTCGCTGCCTCCCTGTGTTTGTTTCTATGTATTAGGTAGGGCCCCTATGTCTCCTAATGTTAGCAGAGCAGCCTTATATAGTAGATGTCCTGTGGGGTCCAGTGGCGCAGTCTCCCTGGTCACCTGAGTCAGGTGCTCAGGTGTATCCCTTGTATGGGTTATGTGACCCCTAGTAATGTAACTGAACCTTGATTACTATTTGCACATCAGTGGGAGGGATTGATCTTCAAGCTGATTAGCAGGGAGGACTGGCTGATGACTACAGTGGAGGAGCTATTGTATGGGGGCTGACCTTGTGAACAGGATTCACTTTAGCAGGACTCTGGTGCCTTCCTGGTCTGCCCTTTGGGTGTGTCATCCTCAAATATGACCCTGGTTGGTGCTCAGGCTCACTCTAAACCTGGCCATTGGATGCGATGGCCCCAGGGCCTCCTGGGAGGGGCATCACCACATGCTAAGTTTAGCCACTACTTGTGCCCTGCTGGGGACCACCACCTGACATGAGCCACCAAGCACTCCACATATAATGACCACCCACACTGGACTTGGAGTTTCCTCGAGAGGCCAATCCACAAACTGAGGCCAGCTGCTGCTAGTTCCAGACTTGAGGCTGCTCAGTGAGAGGTACAGGTCATGCCGAGGCCAGACACTACTCGTTTGGAGTTTGTGAACCTTTGAGAGATTTTAGGAAAGTCCGCAGCATGAGCCAAGAAAGGCCATTTGCATGAAAAGGCCACTGGAAGCAGCTTGGGTGGGCCTACAAGTTTGGCGGAGCTGGGTCTCAGGGAATCACCAGGGCAGAGTGATCAGAGTTAGCCACGTTGATGAAGCTCAGATATGGCAACCACCTGCGTCTACATGCTGCGTGGGGAGGGGGCCCAAAAAGGGAAAAGCAGCTCTGCCAGCACTTCTGTCTGGAAGTGCTTTCCTTCCAGCACTCACCTTGAAGCCAGAAAACTCAGTTCCTTTTCATATGTCTCTGATACCTTTTGAACTGCTGATCCAGCGCTGGAGCTCAGAGCGAGTAATCCATCAGCGGGTAAGTCTAAGTGCTGGCCCTTTAAGAGGAGTGCCTGAGACTCCCACAGACCTCTGTCTAACTCAGCCACAATTTTTGCTGGTTTTTACATCTAGCTTTTGTGGGGACTTCTCTTTCCATCCCTGGAACCCTGGGCTGGGGAGGCTAGTCTGGGGCTGGGACCCCTTGCTCCTCTGGGGGGACCTCTGCAGCCAAGATATGCCTGATTTTCAACCACCACATTCAGGTGTGGGATCAGCCCGGTTCGTGTCTCCACCCATCCAATCAGTCTTGAGGCGACCTCTTTTCCACGTCCTTAGTTATAGAACTTCTGTTCAGCTAAACTTCAGATGATTTTCACTGATGTTTGTTCTGTAGTTTAGTTGTCATTTTGATGTGGTTGTGAGAGGAGCAAACACAACATTTACCTACTTTGCCATCTTGGAAATCCCTGGGTCAAATTCTTATGTTCTTTTGAAGAGTATATACACAATACCTATGTAGTATTTTAATATCTATTTCTTATTACCATTAACAATGTTGCACTTATATATCATTTACTTAAAAATAAATATTTTACCTTAAAATATTTGCTTCTAATGGAATTGTTGAGCCTTTTTCCTAGTTCATTATATAGTTGAATATATCATATTTCTGAAAGCAAATTAATATAACACAAATAATGGTAGAATAATAAAATTACTTTCCAGTAAATGTTTTCTCTCCTTCAACTTCATGTTTAGAGATAATACATAAAGCTAGAAGAAAGATTAAAGTTTATTAATATAATCAATTCAAAATTTTATCTTTTAATTAAAACCATTTAAGAATTATCAGTTCAAAATAGCTAATATATGTGTTACAGAAAAAATAGTTGAATATTAGATTTTTAACTTTGAATAAATAGTTTAAAACAACAAATATCAATTAACATTAAGCATAAACTAGCTTTCATGGGCTTAGAAACAGCTGACTATAAATGAATAAACAGAGTAAAGTACTGTTGAGTTCAACTTTTACTCAACAGTCACAATTTCTGAACCTTAATTAAAAAAAAAAAAAAGACCTGTTGCTTACTTTATATTCCTGTCATTAAGTTTAAGATGTGAACCAGGTTACAAGAAATGTAATAAACACAAATTGACATAAAATTTTGTAGATGGATTTTATCTAGGAGGAATGGGTGTTTGTCTAACAGAGTACTAAATAAAAATAAATTGATATAATATTAATTTACTTAATAAGACAAATGCATATATTCTTCATGAGGATACAACCACTAGTTTTAAGAAAAAAGTAATGTATTAAATTTGATTAGAAATTTCATGTGGAAAGTATAGAGTAAGGATAGAAGGATTATTTCAATTAATTTTAGAGAGTCAGAAAGGTTAAAGTTATTTTATGAGAAAAAATTTAATAGTGTTTTTTTATTTTAACTCTAAGAAGGAAGAATATTAAACATCATTTAAACATAAACAAGTTAATAAAATCACCACTTTTCATTGATTTAACTTGGGAGAGAGATGGAGTTCAGAGAGAAAAAAGACTAATAGAGACATAGATGATGACTCTGAGACTGAAAGTTATGAGACCAGCAATTCACTAAATTAAATCAGAATAAAAAAAAAGGAGAACATTTTGATTTTGCTTTTTTAATCAAGGAGCAATTTTTACAAATAAATGTGGTTTACTGTGGTAAACTCTAGCAGAAGCAGATGAAATGCTTAGACAGGGGTCAGTGCCAGCTGGTTTCAAACAAAATTCAAACAGAGTACATGAAAGCAATGGAATTAGAATGAACGCTAATCTGGAAATGTGCATAATGACTAGACTAAGTTATTCACAAAGAATCACACAAGCAGTGAAATTCAGAGAGAAAGCAGAATGTCTACCAGATTTTAACCTGTTATTAGAAGTGGCAGACATGTAGTGTGTGACTAAAGAAACAGTAATAGTTGAAATAATTTACTGTGTAAATGTCACTTACCTGTATTTTCTTTCTGTCTGTCGCTAACTATTTCTATAGGAACAAGATCTTAGAACCTAAAATATGCTGGTTCTTAACAGTCAGGCAAACCAAAGATGTAGGAGACAGCCTCAGATACTTGACACAAACAAGTGTAACCTTTCATAAATAGACACTGCTATGTTGTGCACCTTTTCCATTTATATTACTAAAAATGTTTAAGTCTTTGTCAGTTAAAATGAGTATTAACTTTAGTATATTTTCTCTTGTTTCATAATTCACATAAATCTGGTTTTCTGTGACCTATAGGACAGAAATTTATGACCAACAATTTAAATTATTTCAGAAAAATAAAAAAATAAAATTGCTCAAATGATCAAACTCAAAACTTCAAAGTAGATTACATATTTCAGAACCTTGAGATACTTTCTTATACCATAAATATTTATAATTTGAGGTAAATAAATTACTGCAACCTATAAAACATTATTTACTAAGGTAAATTCAAATCATATTCTAGACTTCAATGATTCAAAATAATAGAGAGTCAGCGTCATTCAAAGGGGAAATGTCAGCCTTTTCAAAAAATAGTGTTGAAAAAATTGGATATGCACTTGCAGAAGAGAGAAACTGAATCCTTATCTGACAAATATACAAAATAAATAAATAAAAATCAATCAATAAATAAATAAAAATGGAGTTTATACTCTCAGACTCGAAGAAAATATAGAAGAAAAGCTTCATGACATTGGATTTATCAATAATTTCTAGGGCATAAAGCACATGCAACAAAATAAAAAAATGATAAATTGGTCTTTAGCAAAATGAAGACATTTCTGCATTTATAATGCATGGTGGTAGTAAAGTTATAATGAGATAATGTAAATATTGTCAATGCTTATAAAATTTATAATAGTCTAGTTTACAGCTTATTCAAAAAGGATAAATGTAGAAAATAAGAAGAGAAAAAGAGAGTAAAGAAAGTGTTCAAAGCAAAGGAAAGAACGATGAGAGAGAGGCGATAAAAGATGAATGGAAGGAAAAATGGAAGGAAGGACGAAAGAAGGAGGGAGGGAGGGGAGGAGGGAGAGAAGAAGGAAGGGAGGGAAGGTAGAAGAAAGAAAGAAAAGAAGGAAAGAAGAAGGAAAACAGAAGGAAGACAAAGTTTAGCGGGGGAAAGATATAAAGGAAAATGGGTAAATGCAAAATATTCAAAGATTTGGTTTGCTTTGGTTTTGGTTTTGGTTTTTGGTAAGTTTTTCTCTGTTTATTAATCAGGTACCGGCAGAAAGACCATAGACCATGTTTATAGGAGTTTGAAAGACTCATTAAAGAAACAATTCACTACAAGTAACGAGGCCAAGTTAGTTAAAAAACAGATAATTTTCTACAGAGCAACAAAATAACAAACTTTGAGTAATCATATCTATAGGCTA
This sequence comes from Pteropus medius, assembly GCF_902729225.1. NCBI lineage: Eukaryota > Metazoa > Chordata > Mammalia > Chiroptera > Pteropodidae > Pteropus > Pteropus medius. The sequence goes on along the minus strand of NW_024351073.1, from coordinate 10,845,470 downwards.
CAAATGATGACAACTCAAAATTTTCAGTATGTTACTTTCTAAGTTTATGGGGCTGGTAACCATCAGTCAAACAAATATATATCTCTCGAGATAATTAGATAAGTGTGAAGTAAACTTATAAAATATATTTCAAAATATTGAATAATAAGTTGTTTCACATTATTTTCATGTTTGGGTAAATTATCTCTTTGTAAATAAGAAAATTAATAAAACAAAAGAAAAAAGAAGAAGAAAGGAGAAAAAAGGAAATAACTAAGTGTCTGGAAACTTTGGAGGAATAGTCACTTACCCAAAATTTCAATTTCAATTGCTGGATGCAAAGTTTGTTAGAGAAGCACAGACTTTCTGAACAGAATTTAACACTTTTCCAGTGATTCAATGAAATGAGCCTAAAATATATCCTGTCTCTTTGTGAATACTTTTTTTCCTTAAATGGACAGAATTTATTTATGATCATTATTTTGCTAATAAGAGTTATATAAATATGATGAATATTCTAAAATATTTATAAATTAGATATACAAAAATCTTTTCTTAGTCTTATAGAGATCATTTAAAGTAGTTGAGTTGGATTAGTTGAATCCTTATATTATCAAAAGTTAACACTATGAATTTTAATCGGCGTATGTTTACTTAACTTTCACTATTTAACAACATAATCATCTGTTAATAATTGAAAAAATAACCTTACTAATTAAAAAATAGTAAATTGCTAATGCTAGACTATTACAGTATGGTGTATAGTGATAAAATTTATGATAGAGGAGATTTAAAAGGACTTAAATATGTCTTTGATTTCACTAGCTTTATGAATGAGATTATACTTTCACAGAGTTGGATGAATACAAATGTTCAGAATTTGGCTACAGAATTACAATGTTTAGACACTTATTTTGAAAGTCATATATATCTTTAACTCCAAAAGTTTATTGCCTTGTGGGTAAATATAGTATACTTTCAGTTCTATTTCATCCTCCTTGAGCCACATTGATATTTAGATGTATACTGAGGTAGCCAAATGAAATAAAACATGATTTATATGGGTAATAATCTGTTAATTTCTTCCATAGTTATGTCTTCATTTCCAGATATAACTAAAATCGAATTACATTGAGTACAGGCAGGAAGTAAGAGTTCTTCACTTGCCATCTGCATAATTCATGTATTCGGTTTTAATCTGAAATTTCCAGTTAATACGTTCATAGATCTTGTCATATGTTTACTAGTTTATTATAAAGGATATAGAGGGCTAGTCAGCTGGAAAGGCACATGGGGCAAGTTCCAGAAGGGTCTTGAGCGCCGCAGCTGTTGTCCCCATGGTATTGAGTTGTGCTGCCTTCCCAATATGTTGATGCTTTCATCAGCTGAAAACTCCTATGAATACTTTTTTTGTGTTGAAAAAAGTTTACCTTCTTCGACAGCCCATATCTGAGTTTAAGATTTTCTTTCTTATAATTTCTTATTCTGACCTAGAATTATGTTTTACACATATCATAATATATGTAAGATGTTTTACATATATTATAAATGTTTTACATATATTATAAATTTATTGCTCAAGCATTATTATGAGATAGTTTTTTCTACCTTGTTTCATGGATATAAAAACTGAGGCTCAGAAAGTTTAAGATGTTGGCAGATTCATGGCTACAATGCCTTTAATGAGTATGACACTGCTTCTTGAACAGAAATCTGCCCTGGTAATTCTCATTATGGCCAAAATGAAAATAAAAATTTTAAAAACAAAACTATAGTCAGTTATACATGTGGCAGTGTGTACCTATATAAAGAAAATGTCTGCATCGCTTCACCTCCAGAAATATCTCTGTGCTCTGTGGTATGATAGGCTTACATGTCTCAATATTGTCACTCAGTTTTGAGTTCTCGTATTGTTCTTGTCCCAGAATGTTCCTCTTATCTTCATCTACGCTTACTCAAGTTTGTTAATGCAGATCTTTGAGCACGGTCTATATTTGAACATCGTCTATTTGTTGTAACTGAAGTATCATAAAACAGGTTTAAAATGTTATCCCTGAATATCAATGCATCCTTAGAAATGTCAAGTCCCTTTATTGTCTAATATCCAAATACTGCAACCTAGGACCTGAGAAAAATTTGTGCATAGGGAGGAATCTGCACTTGAATCATATTCTAGGTAAAAATTTTGTGTGTCGTAATAATGTATCGTTACGACTGAACTAATTTAAATTTTTAATTATGTCAGAATTTGAAAATTATGTAACCTGCTTGTTCACAAAAGTGCTTAAGACTCTTCATGTCTCCCTGGAGGCAGGTCATGTGTGTTTGTACTGCCTTAGTGCGGTTTATTCTCTATAATTGGTGAATATGTTGTCAGAAACAAGGTGAAATATCCAATTTTCGCTTGTCTTCTTCCTTAAAAAGCCTGATTTTGCTCCTGTTGATTCTACTGCCAGGTCAGAAAAAAAGACCTGTGAGATCAAGCAGGAGTCTTGTTTCTTACAGTACGTATCCTTTGCCTGCCTCACTTTGTGCTTGGACAGTCTGGTTTAGCACTTCTGAATACTGTTAATCTTCAAAGTCCTAAGTATCTACAGTGAACTGCAGCCTACTTCACTATTCAAGGGCAAGTACTTTACCTCTCAAAATAAAAGCAAGCTTTTATTGAGCAGAGTCTTAAAACTGTTTCAAGTTCTTCTGTGACATTGTTTCCATAAGGTTCATAACTCTATGAAGTAATGTGGTGGCCACAAGAATATACCTCACAGATCACTAACTACAGGGAGCATAGTTGACCCTGGTCTCTGGCTGCTATGCTCTGAAACTCATATCTGCATTTGTGCTAAGTCCATATTTTTGCGGAGCTACTCTTGAGCTCTGCAGGGTTATTTTTTTAGACCCGATCCCAGACAATTTAGCATATCTCTAAAAACTCCTCAAGAGCTTTGCTGAAATTTTATATATTGCACAGCAATTTATGGATATTCTACCTAATTTATCTTTTTTCCTCCTTCTTTCTGGGTCAGACTTCAATTGTGTTTGGATTACTGTCCTAATTTTATGAAGTTCTCTCTCCAATTTCTCTCTAATATTGTTGCAAGTTTAAATGGTTGATAACCTGCTCCTTGGATGATTCGAATCAGCACATGGATATTATACAATAAACCCAATTTTTATACCATGATAAACATTAAGGTAAATAAATTTATCCAAGATTACTGGTTTAAGAAAGTGTAGATCTAGGATTATATTAAATTCTCCAAAGTGGAGTCATCTTAGGTATTATCAACATATTGCAACAGTAAGTTCTAGGAAAGAGTACTTGTGAGTTGAACCTTAGGATCTCTATATGGATTAAAATATTATAGCTAGCAGGAATTTTGTGTTCTGTAAAATGTCATTATTCCAGAATTTTTAGAACTAATGCAGCAACCCTTATACTCTCATTTTCTTTTGAATTTTTTATTGTTATTTTATTTTTCAGTAGTACAAGGGCTTGCAGGACCATATGTGGAGAGGAAGACATTGTCTTTGTAAGAGTGGGTCTTTAATTTTAATGTATTGGATACAATGCACATATGTTCCTTTACATTTTTTTAAACATAGGTGTATCTTTAGATACTTATTCACTAAAGAATTTCTTTAAACTGTATTTGCATTTCTGCCCCTTAGTTAATGTATCTTTTTAACAAATGAGGAAACTAAAGATCAATTTATATTATAAATATATATAATAAATATATATATATTTATTTTATATATATATATATATATATATATATATATATATATATATATATATATATATTCAGCTTCTGGTCTATCACTGATTTACATGGTATCAAAAACTTTTCTTCCAATCATTGAGAGATATTCTTTTTAAATGAAATAATGACATCTTTTTTTCATCTAATTAAAAGGAATATGTGCTCATTTGGCTGTTTACACAATTCATACTTAATATTTCTATGTGATTACCATATAATATGTACTTTCCTTAGTTAAGATAATCAACATCAAAAGAAAGAGGCAACTTTTATTATGTTTATGCTTACTATAACATGTTTAGAGTTTTATAAAAACTATGATTGGCATTGATTCATGCAGAAACATTCGTGTATTACTATATTTTTATTAAAATATTTAAGTAAAATTAGGCTCATACTCCATTCCAAATCCCTCACCCAAAATTATTTATAATAAAATTATTATATAATAGAAACATATTTATAGATTACTTCTTCTGGCTAGGTTTCCTCTAATTAATTTGAGAAATATTGCCTTAGATGATAGTGAAAATTTCAAATGAGAATGCATGCTCATTGAAAAGAAATGTATAACTTCTAGTTATCAATATTGTTAATAATTCTGAATATTAAAGTATCCCTTTGACCCTTTAAATCAATTCCATTGGTTTTATATAAGTAAAATGGTCCCCAGAATAAGGACTTGAGACTCTGGAGACTATACTAAATATTTAGTAGATGAGTGAGGATTACAAGGATCATAGATGTCTGTCATTGAACTGGTGAGCTCTGATTGAAGCATGGAAAATAAATAATAGATTTTTCCTTTCTTCCATCTCTAATCTTTAATCACTTTTACAAATTTTGGAATTATCCTAAGTACTAATCTTGAAAAAACAAAAACAACAACAACAACAAAAAAAAACAAATAGGGAGAACAAATAAATTGTCAGGAGACGACCTGTAAGCTTTTCATTTGAACCAAGACTAGGGACAGTCACACAAATATAGGGAATTAGTCGGCTGAAGGAATAACATATAGTAAACTATTATTGAACATTTTCCCATTCATTAACATTGAGTGCAGATTCTGCTAGATGGTAGTGTTCCTTCGAAAACATGTTTTCATATTTATTTACATCTAATCATCATTTTATTGCTTTGATGAAATTTTTGTCTTCATTCATGGATGGGTGATCTGAGTCAATTGTGGTCCAACTGTATTTGCATTTTTACCCCTCAGCACTTAAAAAATATAAACATATTTGAATTCATTAGCAAGCTTCAATTTATGACTTGTAAGATTGTATTATTCTGAACAAATGATATTGGATACAAATCTAATGAATTTATATAATAGAATCTATAAATGTAATGGATTAACTGCATTAGTGTGTTTGTTTCAGTGATTTACTTGTTCTTTTTAGATGGAAAAGAATGTTTTATTATTTCTTTAACAGATATTAATCTTGTTGACTTTGTGGTTAATATGTTGTCAGATCTATTTACCTCTGAAGATAAAAATGTCTTACATTTTAGCTTCTAGGAAAAAAAAATACCACATGAATTTCTATGAGATTGCTTTGAATATAAACAGATATATAAAAGATATTTAATACACATCAATGAGAAAACAAAAAAAAATCACTATATTGCATTATTTCTAAAAACTAAAGATAAAATGGTAGTGTGAAACACAAAATGAAAAAAAAAATACACAGTCAAACAAGACCATTATTGGCTTTATATTTTTTAAATCTGTAAATGATCTTAAAGGTAGTAGGCTTTGTTTTTAATAAAAGAGGTTGAAAATAATCATTTTTCACACTTATTTGCTATCCAGTTGCACAATAGTATGTCTACGTTATGACCAGATTTTATTAAAAACTGTATTAATTTAATTTAATTTTTTTTTGGATTGTGGAAAACACATTTCTCTGCTAAGTAGTTGTAGATACCTGAAAATAATTAGAAAACTATATACATATGACTTTGAGTTCTAAATGGCTGATTAAACACAAATGATTATTCCTCTGACTTTTAAGATTTTGTGTTATGGAATTATTATAAAAATTAGTACTATAAAATTAAACTAAAATTAAAATGTAGCACTTGAAATATACATATAGTGAGGAGGTTTGGATGGCATAAAATATTAAAGATTTTGACGATAAAATCTAAGAGCTGAGAAAAACACATTCATATTCAGATGAAAATGAGGATTACAAAAAATATCAGTTAATTTGGGTTTTGACTTCAAATATAGAGGCATTGAACGTTGGATTGGTAGGATGTACAGATAATTAGTACAGCCTTCAATAAAGCCAAATATTTTCTTGCTTTAATACATAAGCAGAATTTATTACAAAAATAATGTGTCTAGAGAAAATAATAGCACCCATGGTAACTTAAACCAGCAACAGAGAGAAGGAGCTTCTATTACTAATCCTATACTCAAAAATAAATATATATGCAGAACAGGATATTTTATTATGTAATGCAGTATTCTTCTAAGAATAAAAAATAATCATCCAGTTGTGAGAAAACAATCAGATAATCTGAAATTGATGGACATTCTACCAAAGACTTGATCTGTCCTCTTCAGAAATGTTCACTTCACTAGAGAAAAAGAAAAGCTTAAGAACTTCTCCAGTTCAAAGAAGACCAAGTAAAACTAACCATCAAATTCAATAAGTAATCCTAAATTGCATGCTAGATTGGGAGAAAATGCTCTAAAACATGTTATTAGGATAAGTAGCAAAATTTGAGTATGGACTGTAAACTAGAAAATAACATTATGTTTATGTAATATTAGATGACTGTTAATTTACTGTGCTTTTGTAAAGAATGATCTTGGCCCTGAGAAAGATCTTATATTGTTTATGGAAATATTGGCAAGTGAGATAATACTAACAGTAATAACAGTATTTTTGTTGTTTAGAAATAAATGGATAGACAGATGATAGGGCATATGTGACAAAATATCAACAATTTGGTGAATTTAGATGAAAAATAGACAGATTTACTCGAACTATTTTCCCAATTATTTGTTTGAAAAAAAAGATTACACAAATAAATATAAACTCCTCAGACACCGTGAAGCATAAATACCATCGTGTTATATGCACCATGCTTCAAAATAACTTTCTTCATCCTGCTGATGGAAGATAAATTGGCAGTTATTTGAAGCTTCTGAGAGATGGACACATAGAACAATGTGTTAACCTTATGTTGGAGACAATTAGTGGTGTTCTAGAATGGCTAGAACTTACTAGTACTGTATATAAACATATATATGGTGGAGTGTAGCAAGATTTTGCATAGATTCTTGAAAGGGATCATTGAAATTTGCAGATATTACCAAAAAGCCTCTTTGATCTCCATTTTGACAAACTCATTATAAGCATGTTATGACAGTTTGTCAGAGCACAGGCTATTTTACGAATACTTTACAAGTATATAACTGTAAAATGCCCTGAAGCAAAGTGTGCCATCCTTTTTTCCCCCCAATAATGTTTTATTGAAATATACATATAGAAAAGTACATATAAGTTTATAGCTGATAAATAGCTGATGAATTTTTACTAACTGAGCACATCTGTGTAAGCACCCAGATCAAGACACAAAACTTCACCAGTACTCCAGAAGCCCTCTCTCTGCTCCTTTAGATTCTTCAAATATACATATATATTGGGTTATCTAAAGATACCCCGCTACTAACTCATTCTTTGTTCATTGTTTTCCATTCTCCATTACATGATTAATTTTGAATTTGTTTCCAGTGCTTCGTCTTCATGAAAATACATATTTTCATCTGAAGTGAATAATTTACTGTTTATCTCAATTATTATAATTTTCATCTCTAGCAATCTGATTTGTTTTATATCTTTCATACCTATACTGAACATATTCAATCTTTTGCTTAGCTTTTTGAACATATGGAATAAGGGTTATAACAATTTTAACAGCTGTTTTAGTCTTGGTCATTTTCAGTATAGTTGCTTTTTTCCTCGTATGGGTTATATTTTCCTGCTGTTTTTACATTTCTGATAAGTTTTGATTATATGGCAAATATTAGGAATTTTTCACCTTGTTAGTTGCAGAATATTTTTGTACTCTTCTAAGTGCTGTTGAACTTTGTTCTAAAATGTAGTTAAATTATTTGGAAACCAATTCTTTTGAGATTTTATTTTAAAGTTTGTATTGTGGGACCCAAACAGGATGTAGTCTATGGCTAATTTTCTCCTTCCACTGAGACAGGTACTTCTGAGTACTCTACCTAATGCCCCAAATCATGAGCTTTTCTAAATCCTCTCTAATCCTTATAGGTGGTTCTTTCCCCACTCCACCATAGAGTCTTTGCATGTCTGCATTGATCTATACACTGCTAAATATTCAAGGGAACTAGCTATAGATCTTTCCATTTCTCTCTCTGTACATTTCTCTCTTTCCTGGCATCTTGCACTGCAACCTCAAGTACAATTGTCTCCCTATACTCTGTGTTACATCACCTCACTTAGGGAATCTGTCAGGCTCCAAATGAGTTCTCTCAGCTTTATGTTCCAGATGTACTCACAGGTAATATGCTGGGGCCATTATAAGACTCACCTTGTTTGTATTCCATTTCTCAGAGATCACTGTCCTCCATTATCTGATTACCAGTGTCTTGAAAATGTTTTAATATATTTTCACCCTGTGCTCTTGAATTTAACTAGACTATCATAGAAGCCTAGTAACATGGGATACATTTTTTAACCCCTAATGGAAATGTTTTTACTGAAATGCATTAGATTGTTATTGCATTGCCTCGTATTAATACTAAAAGATGAATGTTTTTCAAGAGAACAATGCTGTCAATGTTATTATTAGTATACTTTTTACTATTTTCTTTATGAGGACCCATATAAAAAATCTAACAAAATCTCATTTAAAAATCTCAGTATAATAAATAGTTGGACTCATTTTAGTAACTGGCCTGGCATTGATATGAACAGTTTTTCTGTTCTCTAAAAGTATAAGTCCAAAGGTGTAATTTAAAAAATCCAAATGCATAATTTTGGAAATGATCCCCTTTATCTTTTTTTGTTTTTTGATGACTATTTTTTCCTTGTCCGAATACGCTCAGTGATTTTTGGTCAAATTGCATACACAGACTAAAACAGAGGGGGAGAGAGAGAGACTGGTAGTTGTTTGACCTTCTCTGACTTTCCTAACCTGAATTTCTTGCTTTCCTGATTCAACATTCTCCACCTGATACTTTTCGACATATTTAGTTCTATATAATTAATTTCTTGTATGCCCACCAATGAAATCTGCCAGAATTCTTATCCTAACAGATTTTTGGATTTGGCTTCTTTCCCCAGCCACCTCCTGCTGCTCCTCATCCCTCTGCATGACTGTGGCAGTGCCCTGAGGGGTTGTGCCAAATGATACACTGATGAGAGAATAATTAAAGTCATTCAATTATCGAATGTTTATGGAACATCAAGTATGTGCCATCAACTGTACTGTGTTATGGAGATATGACAGAAAACCTGACAGATATCAATCTGTTTACACAAAACTCTAATATCAAAATGTATTGCTTTGAATTTCATCTTGAAATTTCTAGCCATGAGCATTTTCTAGTCATTGTTCTGACACAGAAAAAAAATAGGGCATATATATTTTTTTAATTTAATCGTTTACTCTCTAGGTATGTAAAAGATATGCAATCACAAAATTCACCTATAAGAAAATGCATCGATGTTTCACATGTGATGATAATAAACATTTATTTTAGCAGAGCAAACTTTTAAGCAACAAGGCTCCTATTTAAAGTGAGAATCTATAGGAAAGGAGACCAGACACAATTATCAGAAATAAACAACTGGTAATTACTCAAGTGACTCCTACATACTAGTGTCACAGCTACAATAGATTGATTATCATATAGAGATACAGGGTAAATCAAATAAAAGTTAGAATAGGTAGGTTTGGATGTAAAGGAAAGAAGAGGCAGAAACTTAGACATGCTATTATCAAGATCTGGGCTGCCTAAGTGTTGCCTAGGTTAGGGAATAGTTTTAAAACTTTAGAATTCTGATAATTCATTAGAGTTTTATAAGTAAGTTTTATAAGGTGGAAAATATTGCATATCTTTTAGTTAAAGGTGTTATTCTTTCTGGTTGTGAGACTGAGTAGTGAACAAGAATGAGTGATCTCTACCCTCATAGAGTAATAGAGTACGCATTATACAAGGGAATAGAGTTTCTCTCTCTCTCTCTCTCTCTCTCTCTCTCTCTCTCTCTCTCTCTCTCTCTCTCCACCCCCCCTGTCATTCTATCTCTCTCAGACACACACACTCAATTGATACCTCTTTATTTTTAATAAATATATAGAATGGATAAAACAATTTTCTCATTTCTTTTTAAAATGTGAACTTTTAATTCAAATTTTATTAACTTGAAAGCAAAAAAAAACTTAAAAAAATGGACTATTTGTCACTAATGTTGATATTCTTTGTGGGGAAAAAAACTATTTACATATTGCCTTAATATTGGTTTGCATTAAGACATACTTTCTCTTTGTAGTTTATGATTTGTTTCTAAATATGTTTCACAAGATATTAAATAACAAATTTTTATTTCTCTAAATGTGTTTTATTTTTATTCTACCATGATTATTCATAATTGACTATTACTTTTCCATGGAGTTTCCATCACTGTCTCAGAATACCCAAATGGAGTACGGTTATCTTTTAGACATGAAAAAATAGACTTATTCAAATGAGATGACTTTCTTCCATGATATTTTTTTAGTGTATTTATTTTTTAAAGAAACCTACACTTTTCATTGAGAAAAGAAAAACATACTTTAACAAATATATTTCATTGAATTTCTTGAAATTAAGCAATATTTGAACCACTAAAGATCACTGAATGAGATTTTTCTTCATGTTTAAACAATTGCATGCTATATTTTGTAGCATTCAAAGTGCATTTGAGAATCTTGATTTCTGGAGTAAAAATATGACCGGTGAGAGGAAAGATGGTGCCAATGAACAGGAGTAACGTGATTAAAAGTTAGTGAGCAGAGATACACTGAAAACTGAAGGTTGAGATCTGATTGGAATGGAAAGGGAAAAATAGTGAAATAAAAAACTACTTAATAAGGAGTCTCCAAATTATGTTACAAAAAAGGAAAAGATTAATTGGTTTGTTTTTGTTTGTGTGTGTGTTTTGTTTTGTTTTAATTTAGAAAATAAAAGCTATGGAAATATTAGGAATTAATAATTTTGCTCAAGTCAATGACTTCAACTCCTAAATTCTCCTATTTTATATCTTTATCTAATTATCTAAAATCTCCATATAAAGAAGTATCCAAAAATAGAAATCATAGAATTAGATATAGGCTCCTATGTCAAAGTAAAAAAACAGATATCTCTTGGAGGTACTGATTTCATTTTCTTTGTGCATATACCCAGAAGAGGGATTGCTGGATCATATGGTAGTTCAATGTTTAGTTTTTTGAGGAGTCTCCAGACTGTTTTCCATGATGGCTAAAAAATTTACATTCTCACCAATAATGTGCAAGGGTTCCATTTCCTCTACATCCTCACCAATCTTGTTATCTTTTATTTATTTATTTTTGATAATAACCATCCTAACAGGTAATGAGATGTTATCTCATTTCCCAGTTGTAATATTTGATGTAATTATCTTATAAATCACTGTTTACTTAATAAATGGTAGAATTCTTATAACTGATTTTTAAAAACAAACATTTTACAGAATTTAAATTATGATTTTATCTGGCTTCTTAGATATTTTCATCAGGAAAAAAGTTGATATTCCCAACTACAATTTATAAAAGTGTTCTACAGCTCTCTGGTGGGAGATTGAAATGACAAAACCAATATCTGGATAAGTGATAGTAGTTTCCAGACTCTAGATTAGAAATCCCTGACACCATTTATTTTCCAGAAGCATTGATGTAGTGTAATCTTGGTTTGAGAGTAGTAACAGCCCCCATAATGTACCTGAAATGGTTAAGAAGAAAGGTAGAAAAGAAATTAAATGCAAACCACAAAATGGAAGGTGGACAAAGAAAGGGCTATCACAACAGCTTATTCAGATATTTGCTAGTAGACTCTGTTCAGTAATGCAAAAGTAAGGAAGAAAGAGCTGGACAAAGATCTAAAATATGTGTTAGTAGGCTTAAATATTTTTAGTTTAGGATGTTAATTCTTACTGGACAAAGAAAGTCACTTCTTGATATCTATCCCATAAACCATCATTTCTCAAAGTCTAGTGTGATAAAAGTGACTTGAAGATCTTGGTGAAACATAGAATTCTGGCTCATACCCTCAAAGATTCTGAATGAGTAAGACTTGAGGAAGTACAATTATTTGCATTTCTAGCCAATTTATACTTTGTGTTTATGCTGCCTATTTATAGATACAGTAGATAGAATGACCCCCCTAAAGCCAGTCACATTTTAATTTCTGGAATCTATGAATATGTTATGTTACATGGAAAGGAAGAAATTAAAGATAGAAGTAGAATTAAAGTTATTAATTATCTGAGTTTAAATTGAGGAGATTCTCAGGATTTATCCATATGGAACACAATGCAATCTTAGAGATCCTTAAAAAGGGAAGAAGGAAGTAGAAGAGTCAGAATAAGAAAGAGATGATATCATGGGAAAGACTGGACTGGCTATTTCTGACTTCGAAGAGGGAAAGGTTGATGAACCAAGGAATTTGGGCAGCCTCTAGAAGTTGAGCAGGACAGAGAAATGGATTCTTCTCTAGAGCCTCTGGAAAAAAATACATCCCTGCCAGCACCTTAATTTTAGCCCAGTGAGACCCAGTTCAATCTTATGACACCCAGAACTGTAAGATAATAAATTTGTGTTGTTTTAAGCAAGTAAGTTATCATAATTTGTTGCAACAGCAAGAGGAAACTAATACAATAGAGCATACTTTGTAAGATTTTAAACCATTACAAATCTTATGTTTATGCACTTATATTGAATTGGAGCCTTGGAGAATTGAAGAATGTTGGTGACACTGTTATCAGTAATCTTGTCTGGAAACTATTTAACATATGCAATATCATAATTTACTAATTAAAACAGTGATACAGACCATAGAAACCACAATGGCCAATTATGCTTTTCAAAGTATATCTATTCAACCATAGAAGTTTATGTCAGAGCTAAACTATGTTAAAACTAAACAGAAGAAAGTGAAAAAGAAAACTTTCAGTTCTTTCTCCTAGGACAATATTAAAAAGACATTTTAATTTGAGAAGCCTTCCAATCTATATCATTTGGACAAACTCTTTATATTTATGACATCAAATCTCATATTAAAATGTAAGATGATTACTTTAACATAGGATTGATGCCATAGACTCCCATAGTGCCTTTTTATAGCTAGGAAATTTACCATGTGGTAGTTAATTGCAAATAATGAAACATCTGTATATTTGGATACAGATGTTTGATTAATTTTCATCACTTAGGGAAAAGAGAATAAGAAAATAATTGTAATATGTTCAGAATTTTCTACTGATTACATCGTGTCATCTTGTTTGTTCTTTTATTGTCAGTGAAATATATGTATTGTACAAAAATTTTGAGGGAGCTAAATCTCACATGTAGATGATTATAGCTGCATGTAGACTTTAAGCAATCAGACCTTCAAACCTTAAACTCTGATATGCATGGTGTTATAGTTGTAATTTGACATATACTTAAAATGAAACGGACAGGAATGGGTAAAATAGTGCTTGGAGAACATTAGCTAGAGGTCATTGACATGATCCCTTTACCCTTTTTTATCCCCCCATTTTGCTCATGCCTTTATTCAAATGAGAGGAAGTTAGTGAGACTTTAAGAGTCCTGAAGTTTTGATCACTCTATGAATATGTAAATCCTGAGAATAAACTTTATTATAACCATAGAACTAAGGAATAAATTTATTGTAAGTATCATCATCTTCATCATGGCTTCTGATAGTATATTTTCATAATTTGTGTATTCATGTTCCTTGTTTATCATCATTAATGTAAAATTGTGCATAACAGAAATCAGCAAGAGATAAAATCAGTTCAAGGAAAAATGGGAAAGATGGGTTTTGTGTATGCTGTCTTATCACCTTTTATTTCATTACTCCACATGTTATCTTTATTCCTTCTCTAAGAAAATTCATCCTGTCCTACTTGTCCCTGAGTTGTAAAATTTCTTCCTTTCAACTTCCTTTTGCTCTTTACTGACATAAGAGTATTAGAAAAGTCTAATACTCTTATGCATTAGATTAATATCTACAACATTTTGTAGAATAATGGTGCTTTCATATTTGGTTTATTCGTCTGTTTTTAATAAATGGGGTGCAAAATTGCACAAGTAACTCTGGATCCAAAAGCATTTTTTATATCATTCAAACAGTAGATATTTTAGATTACATTAAGAATCCATGTAATCTGTCTTCCTAAGCATTTTCTTGAAAGAAAGAAAGAAAGGAAGAAAGAAAGGAAGAAAGGAAGAAAGGAAGAAAGGAAAGGAAAGAAGGAAGGAAGGAAGGAAGGAAGGAAGAAAGGAAGAAGGAAGGAAGGAAGGAAGGAAGAAAAGGAAGAAAAAAGAAAAGAAGAAGAAAGAAAAGAAAAGAAGAAAAGAAGAAGAAAGAAAAGAAAGAAAGAAAGAAAAGAAGAAGAAGAAAGAAAAGAAAAAAAAAAAAAAAAAAAAAAAAATAGGGAGGGAGGAAGGAAGGAAGGAAGGAAAGAAGAAAGAAAAGAGAAAAGGAAAAAAAAAGGAGGAGGGAGGAGGGAGGAAGGAAGGAAGGAAGGAAGGAAAGAAGGAAGGAAGAGAAAGAAAGAGAAAGAAAGACTTTAGAATCCATAGGTTCTCTCACATTTTGAGCAGTGTCAATCTCCTAGGGAACATGTTACAGTATTTTTAATTACATTATTAGAAAATAATTTCTTTAGGTTGATATCACTTAAGACTTGTTATGCATTTAAATGCCATGGAAAAACAAGTAATTTTCAGTAGGGACCTAGGTATGAATATGCACTTTCTTAGATCCACTGTCATGCTAATCTTGGAAAGTTAGAATAATATCTAGAATTAACGAATCATAACAAGATAAATTTGGTTTGGAATAGAGAGGCAAGAAAAAAGAGAACATTATTTAATAAGTATTTATGCTATCCATCTATTCTTTGTTCATTGACTTAATGAACCAATATGTATTAAATGTCTATGATATGCTAAGCACTCAAGCACTATCTTATGAGGTTGAGCTGGGAGAGTCAAAAATAAAGGACAAAACTTTTATACTCAGACATCTTATATTTAAAGAAGGGCTACAGATCCTGAAACATATTGATTAAAATGTATAAGATGCTAATGATGATTTATAGAGAAAAAAAATTGCCGGAAGTGGGAATTTTTTTAATAGTGTTGTCAGGAGAGACCACTACAAAATAAGTAATATTTGAATAAGTACACAAATTACATGAGGGAGTGAACCACGCAGATAACTGGGGTCATAGAATTTCATTAAAGAGACTAGCAATTACTAAAACCCTGAGTTGAGTTACTTCCTGCGGTTTTCTAGTTAAAACAGAAGACTGATATAGTAGGAAGATAGAACAAATGAGGACCAGAGAAGTAGGAAGATGCCTGAGAAATAAAGAAAGGTCAGTTGATGTAAGATCTTTTGAATCACTGTAAAGATTTTGCTTTTTACTCTGAGGAACATGGAAATTAAATCAAGGATAGTGAACACAGAAATTGCTGTTTACACATGGAAAATCTTCTCTGGCTGCTTCACTAAGAAAAAATTAAAGGCGAAGGAAAATTGAAGCAAAGAGATATTTTAAGAAGCTATTGAATAACCCAGCATGAATGTAATGTCATCTTAAATATGATTCTAGTATTGAAGGTGATCGTATATGGTTGGATTCTGAATGTATTTTGAGGATAGAACCAAAAAGACTTGTGGATAGGTTAATTACAGGTTATGAGGGACAAAGAATAAAGCCAAGGAAGACAAATTGTTTTGGCTGTACCACTAAAAAAGTTGGATTAACATCAATTGAGTTGGAGATGCAAGTAAGGAGAACAGTAAGGGAAAGATTCAGAGTTACATTTTGGATTTACCAGGTGTCAGAGGCCAGTTTGACAGGGGGTTGGAGACCTTGAGTAGGCAGTTGGATAGGTGAAACGAGTTCAGGGGAAAAGTTCAGGCTGGAAATATAAATTTGAATCAGTTTATCAATATTGTTGTAAAAGTGAGATCTCCAGCCCTCCTAAATTAAAAAGTCAGGGCAACAGGATAATTAGCAAAAGAAACTAAGAGGAGAGGTAAATGAGGTCGAAAGTAAACTAGGAGAATGCTCTGTCCTGGAAGCTAGCAGGTATTACCATTTCAGGTAAGAGGAAAACTAAGCAATGGACAGTGGATTTTAAAATTTAAGCATTATTTGTGATTTTGGCAAGAGTAATTCCAGTAGAGAGGGACGAAACCTTGCTAGATGGGATTCAAGAAAAATATTTAAAAAAATTTTTGAGCAAGCTGCAAGGATATTATTTTTACAGAGTATTTTTTTTCAAGAGAATAAGAGAAACAAATTAGTAGTTAAAGCTAAAGGAAAAGAAAGTTATAACATCATGCTTATATGCAAAGAGAATAAAAAAGAGAGGAAAAAGCTGAATATGCAAGAAAAAGTAGATAGAATGTCTGCATCAGTATCTTTTAGTAAGTAACAAAAGATGAGATCTAAGTCATAAGTGAAAGGGTTGGGCTTCATTTGAAGAAGTGGGTGGTTCTTCCACAGTATCTAGAGTGCAATATGACTATATGCATAGATGAATGCAAGAAGAAAGGTAATCGACGGTTAGGAGCTTATAGACTTTATTACTATTGCAATGTCATCAGACGAAAGTGAGGGAAATAGAGTAGGATCAAATATTTTGTTTGTAGATTTACTTATAAAACCTCACTCCATACATATAGTAGTTGCAAACTTTCAACCTAAGGTTTGCTTTCCTTCTAATATATCACAGCTCAGTTATTGTCCAACCTCTAGCGATGATTTAAACAGAAAGTTGTTATAATTAAAATAACAGATTTATAAATAAAGTGGATTGACATTCAATAATATCCAATATTTTCTACTTATTTACTTTATAATTTTTATCAAATTACTTAGACATTTTTGAGCTTTAGTTTTTCAAATATAAAATTTAGAGAAATAAATCAAATGCATTAATCTCATATGTTTTTGGTAAAGATCGAAAGTATCAGAAACATAAGCTAAACTTGGAATTTGGTAAAAGTGATACTGAGTGTTCTTTCAGTGAAGTATAGGTCTTACATTTTCAACTGGCTTTCTATTGATTGGACCATTTTTTCATCTATATCTTGAAGAAAAGATAACTCTAAAAGGTACATTTATTGTTCTTTAAGACATTAACTAATTTTGTATATTTAAAATATTTATCAATTTTCTATCCACAATCTTAACATTTCTTTATTAAATTACCTATAAAAACCTACCTTCTCGAATGTTCTTTGAAACGATTTTACTTAATATATAGTTCCCTCATAAAATAATCAGATGAAAATGTTGGCATTTGTTTATTTTATATTTGCCTGCGTGTCATGTGTTTAAATTTCAAAATATGTACTTTAAAAAGTATAGTACCAAATAGAATATCATATGTTATCTAGCTGCCTCCCCAGCCCACTCCATATCTATCCTAATCATAGCTTTTAGCTCCTTCCATGAGGAAAAATAAACATATAGTTGAGCATTTCTTCATAGTATTATATTGTCCTACTATCCAAATAGTTGGATAAATTGAGCTTATACTTGAAAAATTATTGATAATTTCTCCTGTCCACATATTTAAAGTGTACCTACAATGGGAACTGTGGTTTGGTGGAAAGGTTACTGAATGTGGTAAATAATAGGATTTTGTCAGAATCATAGCTAGATTATTTTGATTTAAATATATTCATCCATAAAATACTGAATATAAATCCTGACTTTTTTTCAAAATAAATTATACAACACAGTTTCTGCCCCTTAATAGTGCTCTAAAATGTTATTTGAATTCTACTGTTAATGTTCTAAAAATGTACATATAATCACGCTTATGAATTCTACCAATTATTTATGCTACTAAAATTTGATATTCTTATTGGAATTAAACATATTAGTGAAGAACTAAACCTTTATTTGGAGATAAAACAAAGTCAAAAGTCATCAGCCTTACAATATTAACAACTCAACTGCTGACACATCATTTTCTACCTCAACTCCTCCTCCAACTTTTTAATCATTTTCACTTGATGCTCTCACTGTCTTCCATTTCAGAAGCCTGAGTCAGTCTTCATTCTTACCTTTCTTTATGTATAAACATCTTGTGGTGCAGGGTCCGAAAATAAGATTAAATATCATCTGTTGTTTTGAAAATCTGGTGAAGTTTAGAAAGACTATATGGCCTAAACACAGGTTTCCTTCCTACTATTCTCTTGTGAATAAGAGCCCCTAGCCAAACAACCTTCCTTATCACTCGGACTAAGAATATTGACTACTTATTTCTTAGTTTGGAATTTTAATTCCCTGCCAACTCCCTAAAATATTGAAATAACTCAACCATACCCTCCCTCTTATTACTACTAAGCCTGCTCGGTATTACTACAGGCCTTGCTCGGTTCACTCTGAGTGAAACCCCCATGTGGCCCTTTGTGGAGCAGTGTCCTTCTTCCCCTGGTTGTGAGCTTATGCAACTAATAACCAGCTGTCAATCTCATCTGTCCGATGCTGGATGTTGTGTGTTGAACCATTCTATACTACTAAGCAGGATCTCTCCCTCACCCATGCAGTGAAAAGGAGATATATAAAATACATCTGTTCAAACATCAAGTTTTTCTTCATTTTCTTCCATGTATCTATTTTTTCACCCAATTAATACATATTATTTCTATTTATGCCTTAATGCACCTGAAAATATATATTAGTCTTCTATGCTGGACATTGTGATATGGTAAATTCCTACATTTGTTTTTTCTGAACTACGTCCTAAATGTGTCTTTTCTAACTTTCTTATAACTCTACATTAATTTGGTCCCTCTGCTTTTTTTTCAAACATATAGACAAGACTAGAGGGAGAATGCTGAATATTCATGAACCTATCATCTTGCTTAATCACATAAAAATATGAACTACTTTATTCAATTCATTATTATCGAATCCTACTCATTGCCAGGAATTGTTATAAGTATTGGAATTAGTACAGCAAAAGTCAATGTAAAACCAAACATAGCATAAAACAAAAAATGAAATAAAATAAAATAAAATCACTGTTTTCATGACACATTTTAGTGGGAATAAAGCAATAAACAGCAAATAAATTGAAAAAATAAATATATAATATATTATTAAAAGATAATTTCTTTAAAGAAAAATAAAGTCGGATAGAAAAATACAGAGGAAAGTAAGGATAAAATTTGATTTATGGTGGTCAGTAAGTCTTTTGGTTAAGTTACATTTGGTCTGAACTTTGTAAGTTGTGAGAGAATGATTCTGGAAAATATATGAAGAAAGAATCAAGCCAGCATTTTAACAAACTATGCACACTTGGTATGACCAAGGAGTACAGAGATCAGTAGGTCTGGGTCAGAGTGAACCAGTGGTTAGAGTTAATAGATGATGAAGTTAGAGAAAGAACAGGTAGCCAGATCATGTTGGATGTTTGGGGAGGAATTAAAGTTTTTGGTCCTAAGAAGTTTGGAAATTGATTTACAGGGCTTATGCACTTACTTACATTTAAGAAGGAACTCTTTGCCTGCTTATAGAGAATAAGAGCAAAAATAAAAACGGAGATGCATTAAGAAGGCAATTTGAAATATGATAAGTATTAAATTATTCTGATACAAATGAGTAATATGACAAATATGATTAAATTTCAGGAATGTATTTAAGAATGTCAGTTGTTGAAATGATTGGAAAATATCGCTCTATTATTTGGCCAAATTATACACACACACACACACACACATATACACGCACGCGCGCGCGCACACATATTTGTTATAAATATATTTCTCATAAATATATTTCTCATAAATATATGTTTATATATGTAAAATATTTAATATTATTTAACAATAAATAAGAAATGCATAGTTTAAAAGCAAATAAAATACCGTAATGCACATATTCATGTTTGTTTTAACTACTTTGAAATTTAAAGAGGCTTGTTTACATAATTACTTCCTATGTTCCCTGAAGGCTTTGTCTATTAAATGTTATCAAAAGATTTATTGTGCTTATTTTTAAATTTATAGAACAAACTATAATGTGAAATCTCTTTTCATATAGACACAATAATGTTATGAACCATTAATAACTGTGAGATGAGCACAATAGTCAGAAGTTTGTCTAGATTATCTATTAGCCTTTAATAAGACATGAGTAAAATCATTGACCAACCCCCCTTTGACCAGTATACATGAAAAATTAATGTTTTTATCGCATGACTTGAATTTCAATTGACAAACTAACAAAGGATCATATTTTAGACTTGTATATCTTCTTTTGATATTATATATGTAATATATTTTATAAGAAACAAGTATATAGTATATAGATAATTATATACTTTTTAAATAAAAAATATATTTTTATAATACTTAACATTTTAACATTATGATAAATAGCTATCTTCTCATGGGACTATTCTGAAAACACACACAGACTCTACTCTGTAGAACTTAGAAATTGGCTTACTCATGTTAACAAGTGTGCCATATAAATGTACATTCCATATTATAATGCAATATTTTGAGACACCTCGAGTTTGGAACTAAAACACTTTTCCTTGAGTGAAAGTAAATCTCTAGTGTTTATTTCAGAAATTTCTAAATTTTATATTGCACTGTGTAATTAAAAGTCATATTTAAAATACACTTGAAGTAGGTTTATCGCTGATCATGACCTTACATACGAATATTTGGAACTAGCAGAATGTCAATAACTGGCACATAAGGAAGCTGCATAACATCTTAAATGCCAGTTTTTATCAAAGTTGAAAATTTTACTCATTTAGTCCTTTCTTTGATTCGGATCTATCTCCAAAATATTTTTTTTTTAATTACAGAAAAGAATCTTGAGAGAAAAGTAACCAAAAAAATCTGGAAAAACTCTAATGAAAGAAACTGTAATATGTAATTAGTCACATTTGTAATTAGTCATATTTAAAAAATATTGAAAATAAATTTATAAATATGCTATAGTAATATCACTGTGGCATAAGTAAAATTTTCTGTATTAGCTTTCTTAAACTATTGTATGAGAGCAAAGAATGAACTTTACTAGGATTTTAATATTGAAAGATTTAATATTTAATGTTAGATACCCACCACTTTCTTAATGTATGTTAAACTAATTTTGTATCTTTTATATTTAAATATCATACAATAGAAAATATAAATAAGACAAAAATAGAGAAAAGGCTTATCTTAATTAAAAATAAATGATTTTATAACTAGATAACATAATATTTACCCAAGTGTATAGCACTGATCGATGTTTCTGTGGCCCTCACAACTACTCATGTTATTAAAAAGAAAAAAAACAAGTTTTAGTTTTTAACAAAAGAAAGAAACAAATACATATTGTTTAGCTTGTTATTCATTATATTTTAAAGTGTTGCGTATACTTTCAAGATGCTTCCCCTCCAATATCAAGTCCCATTTATCCAATGTTTAATCTCCAAATCCAAAATTAAATCATATAGGAGGTATATTAGTCCTTCACCTTTCATAATACTTTTCACCTTGGAAATCTTGCACACTTTGTCTGTTTAAATTCTGCTCTTTGAATCCACTACAATGCCCCATTTAAAAATCCTCTAAGAAGAATTAACTTCTTTTGTTTCTGTGCTCCAAAATTATTAGTTTTCTACCTTTACTAGAACACTAGTCTTTATACCAGCTTGTAATCTATATCCTGTTTGTGTATGCCTTAATCTCTTGCTTTATATTATAAACTATTTGGAAGTGGTTCTGTATTGTCTTTAACTTTAGATTATCCCCATGACCTCAGTATAATTAATACTTAGTCATACAAAAACAAGTAGTTAATGTATAAAGGTCTCTTGCATCACACTAAAAGATAGTTTGTCCCTTGTCCCAATAACATTTATAATCCTCAAGAGAGACATACTTTTGTACAAATGTAGTTACAAGTGTGCTGGGTATAATAAGAAACAGTAATTAATTTTATTAAGGTATATAACAAGAAGCCCTAACGTAGCTAAGAGTCTGAGGGCAAAAAGAGAGTGTATTTAAGCAGAAAATGATGGCTTCAAGAATCCACTTTTATTTAAGCTCAATTGATTTTAAAGCTCAAAAATTTTCTTTTAAATATGATATAAATATTGTTATATTGTATTAACAAGCAAAAATGGAAAACTAATTAAAATTACTTATGAAGTGTGTTAATTCATGGATGATGTTTCATATCCGGCATTTCTTTCGTTTATGTGTGCCGGGCTGTTGAGGCATCTTATCTCACTTTGGAGGAAGTCAAAGTATATGTTTAATTCAAACTGAAATCAATGTTTAATTATTTTCCTGCCCCTTCTCAAATGATTATACACTTATTTGGACTTTTTAAAATTAAATTAACTTTTTGATCTTTTACTAGGTCAGAAATATGGGGCCCCAATTTCTTTGTACACAGTTGTCCTCATCTTCCATCAGAACCCCAATCCTGATACTCAACTAAATATAAAGGTTTTCTCAGACGGTATTTCTTTGTTCTCCATCACCCCCCTTTCTTCTGAGCATAATGGCTTGTCCTTGCTGAGCAGAGTGGTTCTTCCTAGTATGAGTTTCACACACACACCACACACACACACACACACACTTCTTATAACTCTATTACTGCTTGTAAATTCAAAAGCCACAATGTAGTTACCCTTCTCTGATTATCTTGTAATAGTTTGTCAATTGGAGACATGACAGATCCTAATTTTGTGGTTGAAATGTAATTGGAAAAAATTAAAATATGCACAAATTAGTATTTCAAATTTAAAATACATAATACTAAACTTATTAATTAGTTTTTATTTCTCATCAGACTATAAATTTGTTGTAAAGTCATCTTTTCATGTCCTCAAATGTTTGCTTCGCACTTAATACACCAAATACGCAAAAAATAAATTGTAGAAGTTAAGAGACAGAACAAATCAATGATAACAGAGTGGAATGGAGAATAAAATTAAATATAGACATATACATCTTGTCGTCCAAATGACTGAGGACCACAAAAAACCTTCTTTTTATTCTAGGCTACACCATCCCTCAAAAAATCAATGGTGTAGCACTACCTGGATACCAAAATCACCCTCCACTACCAAGCACCCCTATGACATCTTCCTGGTTCCACCTATAAGCTAAAATGTCCACCTCTTCTACGAGAGACACAATCACTGCGTATAACATGCTGTCTCTCTCTTCAGTCATCCCCTTTTGGTCTCTCAATCCTTGTTGCTCTTTCCTCCAAGGTTCCCAGTTCATCTTATAGAAATTCTGCCTGAAATCAATAAAAATTTTCCCAATACTCTCTGTACACATGTTAATTGAAAAATAATTCTATCCAGAAGATACTATTGCCCATATAAGCATCCAAATGAAAGGTTCTCCTTTTTGTTTTGTAGTTTGGTTGTGTCGTTCTCATAACCATTGACTTTGAAGTTAATGTAGAAATCCTTCTTGGTCCTTAATGTTATTTTCATAACATTCTTTTTCCAATTATACAACTATACAAATAGGAAAAAAACAAACACTGCTTTAAATCACATGCTATTCAATGCTATGATCTCCCTCTTCCTCTTTCTTTTTCTTTTTATATGCCAAACTCATATATTTGTCTATTAATGTTGGATTTTAATAGCAATTGACTCACAGGTTTCTTCTATGCCCCAAATCATGACATCATTCTCAGACAAATACACTGATATGTATGGACATTAATATATACACCTTAGATGTTTCTTGATCTGCGTACCACCAATGATGTTTTCTCTCTTCATTTAAATACAGATTCCTATGAGCATTTCCTGGTCTTGTTGACAGATATCACACATACACAAAAAAAGTAATTAAAACATCTACTCAACCAAGCTCTCAAGCTCTCATAACACTCTTTTAATCATTGGTTTGACTATTCTCGTAACACTCTTTTAATCATTAGTTTCTCCTTTGTTTTCACTTTTCTCTAGGTCTGGCAGAGATCCATTGGTCCACAAATATGACAAATTTTAAAATATCTTGAAGTGACTTCCTTTTCTTTCATATTCAACAAAACAGAACAAAACAAAATAAAACAAAATAACAAAACAAAACAATTACCTGGTCTTTCCTTACTTACAATTTTATTTTGAACGTGAGACACAAAGGCCTTTTTTTTTTCCTTACTTAGATTAATATGCCAATTATAAATAAACTTGGAATACAAAAATTCAGTTTGATTTTACAGAATTATAATTTGGGGTATTGTAGTATATATATATATATATTTATATATATATACACACACACACACACACAATATGTAATACATGCATCTATGTGTATACACGCCATATATACATACATCTATATATATATATATATACACACACACACACACACACACAGAAATATATATACATACATATACATACATAGATGTATGTATATGTATGTATATACATATACATACATGTGTATGTATAGATATATACTCATTTAAATTAATGTAAAAAATATACCTAAATAGGGAAGAAAGCTATAAATTTGCATGAATTTTAAATTTGCTGGATAATACAATGTGTATTGTCAGTAAAAAGAACACAATAGATCTTTAAATTACTTAATAAATATCTCTTTTGTAGACTTTAGAAGCAATAAGCAGACAAATCAATTACATTTTTGATAAAATTATTGACTATATAATGTCAAGAAATATTAGCATTTCAAATGAAGAGCATCTTAAGTAAACATAATGATCACTCTTGATTTTTTATTTTTTTCTAGAAACATTTTGTTTTACTGCTTTATATATAATTCGTAAAATTAGGTTGTTTTATGGTTAACTACCCCCCCCCGCAATTTTCTTCTCTCTCTAGTCAGTTCTCTCATTTACACACATAATTACATATTGAAAAATTCCAGGCCATAAAGAATGTAAGATTATTAGACTATACACATGAATTTTAAAAAATACTCTAGATTGGCCAATTTGTCAAACAGTCGCCACCACTTTCCCATTTGCAGATCTCAGCAAAACCATATGCAAATAGGAAATCATCCATTTTCATGAGTAAATAACAAATGCTATGTGATCTCTGAGTGTTCACTACTTCTTCTCCTCATCACCTCAATGTTATTCTTAAATATTTCAAAGTTTGAAAAATAAATTCCCGTTGGATCACAGAGCTCACATCACAGAAAAGTAGCTGGAGTCTGGGCCGGAATAGAAATAAGTCACAGTCAATGCCAAAACTGGTCTGTAAGCATCCTTCTCAGGTTTCACTGCCTGTCATTTTCCAGTTTTGTTTTGTTTTGTTTTTTGAATTGAGGTATTATCTCCAGAGGTTGCTATTAAAATGCACAGATGATATCTAGACTTTAGATAATATTACATGCTTTTAAACATATATTAATTGATTTAATATATGCAAAACACTAAAGATCACATACAAATGAAACATGTTATAGTCATAGGAAAGTTTTCATATTTTCAAAATAATCTGTTCATTTTAAAAATTTTTTAACTAAACAGAGTTTTAAATAAATATATCTGCTTACCGTTGTTCTATGCTGTGCTGACATCAGAATAAACAAGCCATGAATTCTGCCTTCAAGGAGTTGAAAATCTGGAGAGAGAAATTGACACAGAGACAGAAGTTCATGACACAATTAATAATCACAACAAAGTAAACATGGGGTATTTAGTGGATGATTTCCTTGAGTCAAACATGGTTTGCTACATTTTTATAACAGTCCTTTAACTTAGGTTTAATTCTCATTCTTATATCTCAGAGGAGGAAATCAAGACACATATTTATCTTGCTCAAGATCATACAATTACGGAATGACAAATGTACAATTGCAATTAATGTGGCATTATAAAATACACACAGTTTATATATTATTAGCAAGGTTTTATTAGAGTGTATGAATAACTAGAGTGTATGACATACTAGAGGAGGTTGTGGTGAATGAGGTTGAGTTAGGATATATTCTCTGAAATGTCATAAGAGAGTTAAGGAAGGGGAGAGAGTGGGAGAAGGGCTCCCATGCTGAAGAAACAGCATGAGAAATGCTGGGAGAGAATGTCAACCAGTTCAAAATTTTTGAAGTAAAGAAGGGGAGAAATTGAAAGAAAGAAGAAGAAAGGAGAAAATTCTGCCAAAAGCAGACCCAGAGATTCCATCTGCCAGATGAAAGAGATCGGATTCAACCTTGAAGAAAATAGGAAGCCCTGAAGTGTTTTTTTTTTTCAAAATTTGACACTGTCACATTGGTATTTTAGATGTTCAATCTAGTATCTTTTGTGAGATATTTTGAAGAGGCTAAGACAAGAAAAAAAGGAAAACCTTTGTATATTGTTGTGGTAGCCTGTTGAATTGCAATACAACATGAAAGTGGGAATTTGGAATATAGAGAAATGGATGGAATATGGATAAATTTGTAAGTGGACATTGGAAAATCTAATTGAACATATGTGTTGGGAAAATAGTCAATAAGAATAATTTCTAGGCTTTTTTTAATGATTCATTTCTAAATCCTCCAGCTGAGATTAAGACTAAAAGAGAAGTAAATTATATGGATCTATAAGAAGAAAGAGGAATGAGAATAATGGCATTTAAGGAAAAGAATAAATAACCTATGGAAAGAAATGGTGACATCATTGTGGGCAAAGGGAATAATATATTTGGACAAACTCTGCCATCTTTACCCAGGGAATAGCAGGTAAACAAAATTGGAGTAATGAGAAATATGAGGGATGAAATGGTGGAGGTAATGCTATAAAGATAATTTGAGTAGGATTAAAGAAGATATACATATCTAGTTAGAGAATGTTTATATTTAGGTATTTGATCCAGAGTGTCTATTTTTCTAGTAACTAATGTTTAGTGTTTGGAAATCTTTAACTTTTAAACCTAACTGCAATATAAATAAAGGAATAATTTCAAGTTTCCTAAAATGGATAGAGATTAAGTATAACCACAATAAATTATCACAAAATATTATTTCCATTCTATGTGGCTGGCTTCATGTTTATCATTAATACAGTAAAATGCTGAACAATGCATAGTATATAAATCAAGGCACAGTAGAGTATAGATGGTAAACAAGAAAACTTTTGTTTATGTTCATTATATCTATGTCTATAGGTATAAAAGTAAATTTGTGATAGAAACAAGGATTATACACATGTTGGAAACAGGCTGTAATGATGGAGAATAACAGACTGTGAAGCAACTTTCAGATTTTAGCAGACAAGGAATCTGCTGAGATACTTTAGTCAGCGATTGCCTGGATGGGAAGGTAACATTTAAACTGAGCAGTAGAGAATAAAAAGATTTTATTCAGATGGAAAGTAAAGAGAAAAGTACCTTGAAGCAGCTTTAAGACCATATGCAAAAGCCCCAAAATCAGAAAAAGCTTAGTTTTCTTGAGGGATAGCAAGTAGCCCACTGAACCTGACGCACAGCACCGAAAGGGCAGAGTTAAGACAGTGTTAATGTTGGCAAAATGGGCAGCATAGAGATGATATAGAACCTATATCTTATGTAACGGTCTAGTTTATGGCATAGGATATGAGGCGGGTAAGGAGCCCACGGAAGGCACCTTTGACTGTAAAGCAGTAAAGGGACAGAATGAGGATTTCTACAGATACAACAGGACTAAGTAGTTCATATCATAGAAGTACTCGACTCAAGCATTTTCAGTATCAACCATGTGTTTTTACTTTTAAAGTATTATCATTTTTAAAAAATGTGTTTCCCTTTGTTTTCATAAATGACACGTCATGCCATATCCTAAGTGTGACTTGTACCCATCACTGGCCACAGAATGAGGGGACAGGGAACATTTAAATGCACTGCTATGACAATGATTCATGGCAGAGAGGTTCAAGAGCAATGAGCTTCAGCTGAAAAAAGTGTTGGAAATATATCATTTTCACTTTTTGAAATTACTGAGTGGTGCTTCTACCAAAACCAAGGATAAATGAACATTATATATATTGCCATTATTCCTCCAAAGTAATATTTTCTCAACATATTGTTTTAAAGTTTGAATGGTGGGCTCTGATAAAATTGCCAAAAGTTACATTTCAGAATCAATATATACTCATAATCTAAAATTCATCAATTTTCTCTTTGCAAATGATGAGCTTTTTACAGTTTAAAACAGCTGTAATTAAATATCACCACTCTAATGTATATTGGCTCTATGAAATTCTACTGCTGAGTATGACAGCTAAGGAATAATTTTATTTTCATAATAGTTTAAATATAATGCTTTTTTGTTTCATTTTATTGGAGCTCTAGTCTTGCTAAAATCCTAGTATAATTTTTTTAGTGTGTCATTACATTAAAATAATACTGTGCATTTTAAGGACAGAATCTTGACTATATTTTAGTCTCATTGAGAAGTATCTTTTTTAACACATTTCATTTACTTTTATGTAATTTATGTGAAAAGTTTATTATGTATATGCCAGTTATATTTAGTTTAATCCTAAGTGTGATGATAGCAAATTCTATTAAGCAAGCACAATTTGAGGACAATCAGCTCACTTTATAAGAGAAAGCCTTGTTGTAGATTGGACTACTAAATACCCTTCTGTTAGTCATATTTTATTCAACAGTCAGCACTTTTCTAATTAGCATATGGATAAAAAAAAAGTGTTATATTGGTTAAACAGTATCTTATAAATTAGCATAATGAATATTAGAAATGGGGTTAAGGTTCAATTAGAAATATTCAGGAATATGGATTATTAGCCAAAATAATTTACAGATAATTTTCCTTCTGACTTTTAAGAATACAGTGTAAAAATCACCCAGATCTGCTTCCTGAACTCCTAGGAAGGGTTCCTTTATTGGTTCTGTAAAGTCTTCTGTTTAAAAGACTCCTTGTCAGATTCTTTCATTAAAAGTGTGGGGATGTCCGAAGCCATCCTTTCATGCTGGAATTTTAACCTGAACAGCCAGTTATCTGTTCTTGAGAGAATCACTTACTAAAGGACTTATAATAGCTACTGGCAAAGCAATAAATATTAAAATTCTTCTTTGATAATTTAATAAATTTTCTGTAGTAATGATTAAAAATAAAGAGAATAGTATTATGAATTGTCATTATATATTGAGAGCCTTACTGGAAACAAATTAGAATTTATTGCAAAAACCAACAATTGAGTATTCAAACATTATGGAAGCACATATAACATAGCTTGAAATTTCTCTTCCTTACATGTACAATTTTGCATTTGACACATGCCTTTAATTTTCTTTATATTTGTCTCACTCTGTTTTTTCTCAGTTACTATTTTCAAAGAAGTAATCGGCTATATGACCACAACAGCCAGTTCCAAGTGTTGTAGGATGGAATTACTTGACTGACTTGTGCTAAATTTAAAAACTACAGTAACAATGTAAGACAAACAATATGAAAAACAAAATTAAAACTCAGCACACTCGCTGCCTTTTTTGCAACACATATATACACACACACACACACACACACACACACATATGTATATGTGTGTGTGTGTGTGTGTGTGTGTATATATGTATATGTGTGTGTGTGTATATATATATATGTATATGTGTGTGTGTGTATATATATATATATTTATATATATATATATTTTTATATATATATATATATTTATATATATATATAAATTTGAGAGAAACAGCAAGACTAACCTAGGCGGTTAGACATCTGAAAAGCAGTCACCCTTGAGGCTGTGGCTGTGAATGAAAGGTGGCCCCCAGGGGCTTCAGGGTTTCTGTTTCTGTTCTCTTTATTGATTTGGGTACTAGTTACATGGGTGTGTTCTCTTTGCCAAAATTAATCAAGCTGTACCTTTAGGATTTTCTATATATACTTATACTCAGTAAAATGTTTAAAATTGAGAAAAAAGATCAAGGTGGAAAATAACTAATTTCAACCACCGGGCTTAACGTTAAACCATAAATTCAGAGAAATATAAAAATGATTTCTAAAATGTAGAAGGGATAGAGTTGTAGTCAAGATAACAAAATGGATCTTGAGGAAAAAGAAACGTGTGTGTGTAAGACAATGATCCATCAAGTTTTCCATGAGAAATCCAAGCTTTAGTTTTTACCTCTTTTGTCCTAACCTCCAAGTCTCTCTGATTGTTATCTTTAACATCTCTAGGTATCTCTCCCACTTTTCTCCACTCCTGGTCATTCTCTAGCATGCTACTGCAGTCATCTAAGAAGTGGAATTGGACTTGCCTAGGAATAGAGATGTCTCTAACCATTTTCTTTTTTACCTCTTGCGGACTTAGTCTGAATACTCAAACCAAATGATAAATACAAAATAGACATCTATTCACACTGATAAAATACATTCAACCATATATAACTCTTAGCATAAAGCTGTAGTCTTGATAACCTGCAAATCCCCCTCCCATTTCACAAACTATTTTATTTTTCTGTTCCAGTCATATTGGCCTTATTTTTATTCTCTAGAAGTTACCTCCTCTTACTTTTCTTGCCCATATTACTTCCTCTATTTGAGAGATGCTCCCCCACCTTCTCATTTGAAAAATTCTACTCATTTTCCTATAGGAACTCAATCACTTCCTCAGCTGATTATCTTTCTAACTTTCCTGACTTCTGAGCTGGAGCAGAGAGGAAATGAACAAATCCTGACAGTTTCTGACCTAAAACATTCAAATTTTATACTCAGAAACTGGGGAAATAATTATAATATGGGCTTTATGATGTTTGGGACTAACCATGAGTATAACTGAGATTAAAAAAATGTTATTAGTCATCAAAATTGAATGTCTCCCTTTTAATTTTGAGCTTCATTGGCATCATGGAAATCCAGGAATTAATAATAATTTTGATTTAGTATACAAGAATTCCAGAAAATTCTATGTTTTGTTTTCCTCAGTATACATTTAAATGGCATAGCCAGAGATTCTTTTAGATAAGCCTGTAAGAAATAATCCATCAATGTTATCAGAGTTACTGAATATTCCTTTTTCAAATATACCTGGACACCTTTCTGCATCCATCAAACTTTACTATGTTATGCTTCATTAACATACAAATTCAAAATCTAAGTAATATATAGAACAATATACACAACAAAATTTTATTTTTTTCATATTGCATGTTAGCTGTGTCTATGCTTTACCTGTTTTCTTTATTCTACAGTACATCTTAAGGAAAAACCAATTTTGAGAACAGGCTATATTTAGGACCAAGATAAAAGGTCTATAACTACAAATGTCTTTTAAAAATTTTACTTAGAAATATAAAATATCATTTCTGTTAGTATTTCACTGTCCAAGCTTATATTGTCTTCCCACAGGGAGAGACAGATGGGAGAGTCTAGATAGACATGGGGTCAAACAGAAAGAAACAGCAAATATATTGACAGAATAATGTGGTCTAACATATTTCAGTCTTCAAGTTTTGGGTCACTGATTTGACTCAAATATGGCTAATAATTGGGAGAGAAAAATCACAATTCTTTACCCTTTGGCTCCGTTATAACTTCTGCTTTCCAGTCCAGAATTGATTGATTGACTGTTAGACTTTCAAAGGGAGGTAGAAATTTAATAGACTGCTGATTTAATTCTGAGAGAATCCATGATCCCATAACCACCAAAAATGGTCATATCACCACCAAAGGTCGATTTCATTTATTGCAGCTCATAGTTTCTCCAGCTGAGAGATGGACCAATTAGAAACTTCCACCAAACTTGGTACTTACTGCCACTGAAAGTATGTGTCAGAGCTTTGGCAATGAGAATCTTTTTGCATAACCTCAAAAAAGCATAGTTAGGAGTTATGTGAACCTAACAAACATGAGCGAGCATTTCTGTCTTCTCAAATATTTCTATTTCTTTCCCTAAACATGGATACTGTGCCTGTCATCTAGATGTGCTTATATTTTGGTACCATTATTCCTTATATATCTAGGAAGGACCTAGGCCTTGGATTAGTCTTTCAGAGCTGTGAGTAATCTTTTCTACTTATTCTAGGATGCCATTAAATATTAATTATTATTTTTTGAGAAGCATTGTTCTTCATTATGCCAGTGTATTTCTATCATTTTTATTTAAACTGTGTACATTAAAAATAAGCTTAGACTAATCAATGAAAGTTCTAATTTGACAACCTACCACTTCAAAGTATGAGTATAATTTCTACTGTCAGTCCTAAAGATATTAGAAGTATGGAAATTTGTTTTTCTACTGCTACAGAATATTCCTGAATTTAGTTTCTCATTTAAGCTAGGAATTTTGGAATTGATTTGGAATGTGGGTATGTACATATGTTTGGTCTTGAGTTTTCTCTGGCCTACAAAACACTGTCAAAAATAGTCACTTCCATTCAGAATTCTGGATCCTCAGAATCTTCAATACATTCTGTAAAGACTTACTTCAGTGAGCACTTGATTCCAATGATCACAACTAGTAATTTATGACTATATGCCATGATCAGCTAATTTACCCTTCTAGCATATTAATAGTTATTGTTAGTCCTCTGTTTTCTTACCTGATCCATTTAGTTATTCTTAATCCTCCACATTCTCTTATAGTTCTCTTGCCTACAGCCCACTGTTTAATAGCAATTTATCTGCCTGGCAGGATTATGGATTATAAATAATACACTGTAATCTCAAATACATACATATACTTCATATATATATATATATATATATATATATGTATATATATATATATATATATATAAAGTTTTCATCTTTGATTATTTTTAACATTTTCTCTAAAAAATAATGTCCAGTTAACTTTACATGTGTTCTACACCAAAATATTAAATAAACTATAGTTTAAAAATCTTTTCAGCATACATTTGATATTTTCACTTTTGATATTCAAAAGTGATATGTATATATATATATATATGTAGTGTGTGTGTGTATACATATATATATATATATTTATACATACATATATGTAGACACATATGTATGTGTCTATGTATATTTAAATCATGGCAAGAATTAGTTAAAAACAATTGAAAAGCCTATTTAGAAATGAGAGTTGGGGGAAGATCCAAGAAAATTCCAGAGATAAAGGCATTGGCAAAGACAAGTAAATCAGGTAGCAAAATAGGAGCCATGTATCCATTCACATGATATAAGATTTCATGTATTCACTGGTCATTTGCTGAATTTAGCTTATTTCCCCAAATTCCCTATGCGATGGCTTCAAAACTTTCCCAAATTAAAAATTCTAAAGAGAGAGTGGGCTAGTAATCTCCATGTTACTTACTGTTCCCTGTCTACCGTGTGGTGAAGAAAAAAATAATCTGGCCACTTGAGTTTACATAGAATGAGGCAGCTGAGACATTTCTTACAAGAAGAGACACAAAATAAATATACAAATAAAACTAGGAGTTGAAGAGTTGAATATCAAAAGTGAAAATATCAAATGTATGCTGAAAAGATTTTTAAACTATACTTTATTTAATATTTTGGCGTAGAACACATGTAAAGTTAACTAGACATTATTTTTTTAGAGAAAATGTTAAAAATAATCAAAGATGAAAACTGCACCTAAATCAAGCCTGAGTTTATTAGTTTGTCAGGCCAGGAGGGCCCACATCATGTCAGAATAAATAGAGCACATCTTTCTGAATGTGTAATCCAAAGGGTAGTTGTGATACAGAAAGGAAGAATTTTATTCTAAATAAGGCTGAGTTCAGAAAGACACAATTTGGTTAGAAGATGATCGGAAAGTCCCTTTAGTGATTGTCCATTATTGTAGTGTGATGTCATTTGTCTGGGCATGAAGCCAAGCCAAGTTCTCACAGAGATGAGTCCTTTAGCCTCAACAGACTTAAGGTCATGCAGCAGTCAAGCCTTTATGCACATGTACAGATTTAAGCAGAAATTTCCTTTCTCTCACATGGTAAATCAATAGAAAACTAACGCATCTATCTAAGTTCTTTTTCCTACGAGATGTCAAGCCATTTTATTAATATTGCTGCAATTTCATATTTCTTTATTTGTTTAATTTTTATAGAAGATATATATATATATATAGAGAGAGAGAGAAAGTGAGGAGTAGTTGTACATATTTAAATTATGAAATTTGAATTATTATTGAAATAATAAGCTAAATGGAGTCCGTGTACTCCGAAATGCATCTCATGTTCCTAGATGTGTTTACATGAATAATCTTAAAATATTCAGGTTGTTGAAAAACATTCTTCTCTATTCAAGAATATGTAGACAAATTGCACTGGTATTTTCTTTGAACAAATAGAAGTTTTATTTTTTAAGTATACTTATTTTTTTCATTTTTCTAAATTTCTTTAGACAGTTGATTCTCATTAAGCAGGTTCATTACTTTTAAATTCAATTTTATTGTCATTTGGAGTAATAAAATGATTTCATGTCGTTATTTTAAAGAAACATCTTTTTTCCTGGCTATATTTATCTTTATTTTATACCTCTTCTACTTTTATTAGTTTAATATTACTTAGTAATATCAACTTAATAGACAAAATGAGAACATGTAAATAAGCAAACATAAAAATCAAATTTTCCACCACCTATATCCATCATGAACTACTTTGTTTATATGTATAGTGTGTGCGTGTGTATGAATGTGTGTGCTTATGAGTGCATCTATGCATTCACATCCATGCACTGCCTTTGACCAAAGAGTTAAGACTGTAAGGAGCAAAATTGTGGTTTGACTGAGGATTATTACTCCTGGTTAAGAACCTACATGTGATTTTCCCAGGCTTAACCATGGGCTTTACAAGGCAGGCCTTACCAGGGAAGCTGACTTTCCCATACCAGACTTGGTACACAGCCTCTGGAGGGAGATGCAGTCATGGACTCAGTCTCCTTTGGCTGATTATGCTCTTTGTGTATTTGCATTCCTAGTCCAGGGGGTCTTCATTCCGAAGTCTTTTTCCCAAGGCCTTAGTCAGAGGTCATCATCAAGCTGACCAGTTTGATTTGGAGAGGAGAGGTGAGAGAACTCTTGAAGACACTTCATTTGCTGTGACTGTTTCTACTCTTAGCACTCTCCCTTGGTCCATCACCTGGGTTCTGGGTCCATAAAACTACCAGAGACTTTTGTTTGGGGCTCCTTCAATGGACAAAACTCGTGCCTTTGTTGACTCACCTGACTATCCACCAGTGCAGTGTTTCATGAGGGAAAATGAAAGAGTGAGGAGTTGGCACCTTCTCTGGTTTTAGCTTCTTGCTTATACTATCAAGATAAGTGACTGAAGGCTTCATACACTGTTATTTTCATCCTGAGTTAATGTTGCTTCAACTAGCTACCCCAATACTGAGCAGCTCTGCTCTCTCCTAGTTCGAGTGATCTTTGACACCAATAAATTAACTAATTACAACAAGGGAGACTACACGTCAAAAATAAAAACGGGTGTCTCATTAAACAAAAGGAAAAAAAAATAGAAATATAGGATTTGGACAAAAAGACATTTAGGTGAAATTCAGATGAAATGACTTTTTGATGGGCCAAAGTAACAAAAGGCTATGTTTACAGGTTAAGAGGTTGAGACTATAAAATGAATGCAAGATTTTATGTACATGGAAACTACAGGTTAAAATAAATGTGGAATGTTGTCTACAGAAACTCTTGATCTACATCTAGGATTAAATGGAGGCTGATTCTCCATGAAACGACTTTTTGATGGGCCAAAGTAACAAAAGGCTATGTTTACAGGTTAAGAGGTTGAGACTATAAAATGAATGCAAGATTTTATGTACATGGAAACTACAGGTTAAAATAAATGTGGAACGTTGTCTACAGGAACTCTTGATCTACATCTAGGATTAAATGGAGGCTGATTCTCCATGTTGACAGCAACTGAGATCATGTAAGACGGAATAGAATGTTTCAGTCTCACAGAGTTTCAAACATCAGTGTTTCTGATAACCTATTAATTTATAGAACAATTCTGAGTGACTAAGAAAGAAGTAATTACTCAAAGTCTAGGGTGGTTATGGCAATTAATAGCTACATTGTCTTTAGAAGAAATATTATGGGTGTGTATTTTTGCCATGTACAAAATTATATAAATAGAAACATCTTCCCATACCTATGTATGTCCACCACTGCATATTTGGGCAGAATATAATAGTTTATGGATTTAATAATATTAAGGTAGTTTTAGTATTTTGGTCATTGGTTAGTAAATTCTTTTATGAAAAAAGATTTTATTCTTTCCAATTATTAGGTGCTATTTCTAGAACTAGAATTGATGGAGAAAGCATCAGAAAATATAATCAAGTGTGTACCAATTTACATTTCAGTTAGCATTTTATGAATATCATTGCTTCATATTTTTGAAATTTGAAGTAATTTTATTATTGGTTTGATTATTAGTAATTGAACTAATGTACTATATCTATTATTCATTTTATTTCTTCTTGATAAGGTTTTTCCTCATAGATTGAGAACATTTTACTTTTGGGATATGGATTTCTGATTTTAAGAATCATATTTTTCAAGTTTTGTGTATTAAAAACCTAGATATCTTGAATATAATTTATGTTGGGGACTTACAAATGATGTTTACATCCCTCTCAAGAATATAAACATGTACCAATACTGTCATCTTGCACTCGCATGTCTGACTTTTTATTTTATTTTTTTTATATGTATGGCAAATAGAATAAAGACCCTTCAAACATGTCCACATCCTATTATCCAAGATCTGTGAATATGCTTAGCTTATATGGCAAAAGGCATATAGCAGATGTGATTAAGTTGGTGATGTTAAGGCAAAGAAATTATCCTGATTTATCTGAATGTGCCTGGTACAATCGAAGGGTATTTATAAAAGGGAAGCAGGAATTTCAGTCAGAGAAGAAGATATAATGATGGAAACAAATGTTAGAGTGATGCAGTCCCACAACCAAAAAATATTAACAGCCTCTAGAACCTAGAAAGGCTAAGAAACAGATTCTTCCCTAGCACCTCCAGAAGGAACAAAGCCTTGCCTACCCATTTTAGATGTCTGAAAGCCAATGTTGTAAAATGATATATTTGTATTGTTTGAAGCCACTAAGTTTGCAGTAATTTTTAACAACAATGAGAAATTTATGTGAAATATAAATTTTCCATCTAAAATTTAGTTTCTACTGTGACTTCTTTCATTCTTTTTAAAATTACTTCACAGTTTGTCAGTTATTTTATTATATAATTTCAATGATTTGGTATACCTTTAACATATATTTAATAAAGAAATGTGTATATATATGCACATTTTGGCACAAATGTGTATTTTTCCCACCATATCTTTTCATAAATCCTACAATGTCACCTGCATTTCACACTTTTTTTTCTTATAGAAAAGTATGTACTTTCTATTGCTGAGGTTTGTCTTTCTAACTATATTCAGAATCCACTCCCCCTCTGATCTACTTAAGACTTTCTGTTATCATTCTTTTTATTCCCCACTGTGTCCATCTCATCAGAATATAAACTTTTGTAACTCTATTTCCTGTTCCCCAAGGACTGTTAAAATTAGATACATTTCTATTATATTTTTGAAGTTTTTATTGAATTGTGTAACAATTGGGGATATTATAGGAGAATTAATGACGCATTATTATAACTTCCTGTCAAAATGATTATCTTGGATTCCAGGAATACAATATATTATACTTGGAAATGGCATTTTCACTATTTCTGATATGTCTTCTAGTATTCACTTTTGTAATACTGCATAGGATTGAATAAATAAGGTGGCAATGGCTTCAATATTTGCTTCGATCTTCATTTAGTGGGAATGTTTCTATTGGTGATATGGTTTGGTCTCTGGCTTCAGTCAGATGTATTTAATTTGATAAAGCGTTATGTTCTTGTATCATGATTTACTGTTCGGAAAAAAAAATATTCAATTTGGCAATAGTTTTTTCATATTTAGATATTGTATCATTATTTTTTTCTAATTTAAACTATTAATAAGACTTTTTAGGAAATTAAATCATTATTTTTCCAATAATTAGAATAATACATCTTTAGTCTTTCATATTATTTTTAAACCTTTTATAGATTCTATTTTCTTTCTTTATATCAAAATTTTTTCATGTATATTTATAAGTAAAATTGTTTATTCTTGGTGATATAAAAGATGATAATGTTTAAATGTTCTATAGATACTATGTATTTTATTGTGTATTATGTTTATGTGTTAAATCAATTTTATCAAGTACATAAATTTTCTCCCATTTATTTGTTTTGAGCACATTTTCTTTGTCAAATATTGATAATATTTTAAAGGAAGTACATATAGTGATTCAGAATATATACTAGTGCTAAAATTTAAGTACTACCTTCAATATTCACCAGATATATTAATTTGGGAAAAAATTTTTATCTCTGATTTTTGTTTCTCATTTTATACTAAAAATGTGTATATATATATGTGTGTATGTGTGTGTGTGTGTATATATATATATGTGTGTGTATTTTTTGTAAATTCACAGTAATATATACATACATCAGGAGTTATATTGATACTTTTGAGTCCAATCTAATTCTGCATTGTTCCTCACTATCTTCCTCTATGTTACTATTTCCCTTTTCCCCCATTGAGGAACCCAGCTCTTAAAAATAATATATTTGCATATTACTCAAGCTTACAAATTATGGAATGCTATTTCAAAAAATTGCTAAACATATATCATTACTTAAAAAAAGAATACAAGCACTCAATAGGAGAATGTGCTCATGCGTGTATTTGTATGTGTGTTTTAGCTAAAAGTATATAGTTAAACTACAATATTCGAATGTTACATGCTAGTTGGCTGTTTGTAATTGTTAGTCCTCAGGTTTCAATTTCATAACCTTGAGGCATTTACAGGCTTAGATTTTAATTTGCTTATGTAGGCCATCAAGGTGGTAGAGCCACATAAGTTTAATGGCCTCCTCGTGTAATTACTTTAACAACACAGTGAGGTGCATTTGTTTGTTTCTTTGTTTGTTTGTTTTTTAATGAATAAAGTTTTTTAGGTAATATCATTGAGGGAGAAGAAGGGTTAATATGTCACTTGGGTCTCTTGTGTTTACTTTAAAACATTTATATTAGAAGAGACAAGATTTTAAAAAGATTATTTTATTTTTGGATAAATTCAGTTTGATGTACCTAAGATCTTTATGTCATTAAATTAAATTAATAGAATTAGGTCCTTATGCTGCTTAAAATTTTCTGACTATTTGAAATACTTAGCATTATCAAACTTTTTTTTTTTCTTTTTTTGACTTCTATGCTACCCACCATGCTGGTCTTCACTTTATGTTTTGGGTCAATGATAATATTTTGCAGTCTTACTTTTCTACTTCTCTTCTTCGAACTGACATCTAAATGAGGATATTATATAATGTTCTATCCCAAACCTTCATATCTTTAGCACTTTCTTCTTGATCTCATACCTTCTCATGATATCAATTACAATGGATATGCTAAGGAGTTTAACATCTCTACTGAAGTTGGATCTATTTTCTAAGCTCCATACCAATATATCTTACAACTTACTATATTGCCACCTTATCTTGGATAATTTGATGAAGATATTCACTTCTGGTTAATTAAAATTGATATAATATCTAATCCATTAGATTGATAGAACAATAGATTAAAATCACTTACTTCAAGCATCCAGCAAAATCTTTGGCTAATATGGGTAATATCATTAGCTGTAGATAATGGAAATTCAATAGGCATGTTTGGAAAGTAAGAGAAAAACAATTGAGAGAGAATAACCTAAGGGGAGAGACAGAGTTTAGAATGTGCTGGACTTAGAGGTAGAAAACATAATCAATCTGTCTTGTTGTAGAATGAACTCGAATCCAAGCTCTGCCTCTAGCTTTCTCTCTGCTCTTTGTATATGTTATAGCAACAATTTCTAATATTGTTTGAACGGTGGAATCTTAACAGTAGTTACTTGAAGAAAAACAGGCTTAAGAAGACACTATGGCAGGTTCAGATAAGAGACCTTTACTATTTATTTGTAGCACATTCTTAGATGTTTCTGATATTTTGGAAGGTCATATCC
Source organism: Pteropus medius (assembly GCF_902729225.1). Taxonomy (NCBI): domain Eukaryota; kingdom Metazoa; phylum Chordata; class Mammalia; order Chiroptera; family Pteropodidae; genus Pteropus; species Pteropus medius. The sequence goes on along the minus strand of NW_024351073.1, from coordinate 10,805,396 downwards.
AGCAATGGAAAACATGAGAATACCGACTTGAAAGCTTTTCTTTCTGGACCATGATGTTCTTACCACTTCATATTGCTGAAACTGAGAAGTGCACTTAATGGTTAGTCTTAATTAATTTGCGCTTAGCCAGAAGGAGGATGAGATAGGGATGTTTCTAGTAGTTCATAGTAACTAGAATGTGTGGTGATTTTATTTCTAATGATGCTTTTTTGTAGTATCTAGTTATGTCCTTTCTGATTATATTTACTCCGGTCATCTAAATTATTTTAGAGATCATTTGCACCTTAAATCTCACTTATCCAAAAGGGATTTACGACAAAACAGTGCCTATGATGTATTTCATTAGATCAATTATTATTTACCTCATTATATCTCTTTTGTGAAAAATATATTGGAATTTAGACAGTGTATGGTAAGTTCTTGAGGTGTTCAGATAGATTAATGTGATCTTGAAAGCATTTTAAATGGTTGAAAATTCACCAGTCTAAATTAGTAATATGAAACAAAGATCAATTATGATTCTCATAAGAAAATAATACAATATAGAAAAAATAAAAGTATAAAAATGGTTTTCATCATAGAACTCAATATGATGTCATGGTTAAAATAATAGTTTAGGAGTGAAACTGTAAAGCATTGGCAATTCTTTGAAGAAAGGTGGTGATGTGTGTATCAGAATTGAAATGAAGATCTCAATTTAGAGATATAGAAACATGGTGGTAGCTTACACAATAAAATAGAAATTAAGAAGGGAGGGCATATGCAAATTATTTAATTAGAATAATAATATTACCAAAAAATCTTTCATTTCATAGTACACTATGTAAAATAAATGAAAGATTAGAAACACATTTTGTTTTAGAGATGCCTGAGATTTTTAAAATGAAAATATAATTTGCCTTCTATTTCTCTAAACATCAAAAGCTTTCTGCAAGGAAAAAGCCTGGCAATAGATTCTCAACAATGTGTCAAGAAAGTAATTAATTCATAGGCTCTTTGGACCGCATAGTATTACCACCTATAAAAAGAACAACAGGAGGCCTTCTATTGAGAAGATCTGTGTCATTTTCTTGTGCTTCTTGTTTTATCTCAAGGTATAAATTTTTATTTCAATCTGCCAATTTTTTGTCCTTTCACTTCTATATGAATTCTCAACAAGAAAGTAGAATAAATGGTAGTATAAAATGAAAAGAGAATTGATCCTTCTTCCTTCGATTTTTCTTTACAGTAACAAGTATTGAATTGAGTCATTTTAAATATTAAGGTTACTTTTATATTCCGAAGTGTGAATTCTACCTTGGTATGTACATTACAGGTGTCAATAAATTTTTATATGAAATCATTGACAAAAAATTTCCATTGATTTATAGAATTTATAATTGAATATTTATAGGGATAATAGAGTTTACCTCATCCAAGTAAGCAGGAAGAAATTAAGAGATGAAGATAAAGAAGGAAAGGGTATCATCAAAATTGGCTGAAGTAGCAATATATTTCATTGGTACCTAAGTAATATATTCTGATTAAAATCACTGAATTTGTCAATTAACAAAACGGTGTGGTTGGGAGGAAATAAAATAGTTAATGTTACTTCAAAAGATTCTTATATCTTTAGGTTAACAAGAGTTATGGGCAAAACAGACTTACTAAATGTTCTCAAATCAATTAACAAAAGTGTCTGGAACAAATAAAGTTTATATAAAATTTGACAACACATACTGAAATTTTCCTTGTTATTTTTCAAAACACTAAATATGTTAAGAGGTGATATTGAGATGGTATTTTTCCAGGAAGCCTGTAAACACTGGAATTCTTCCTACTGCTAGCCAACACACTGAGAAAGTTCCCAAAGACCATATATTAGAATTATGGAATGACTAGGAAGCTAATCATCTTTCTTAATATGATGTTTCCATCTAAATGTCAATATTAATTTAGGCTAAATCATGTTGTAGACTTATTTTTTCTGGACTGCATTCCAGACTAGGCCCCCAAAGCAAATAATTGGGCTTCCTTTGTACCCTTTCAAAAGACTAATATGTTACTATGTTATTTGACTGCTTAAAAACAGGTAATGAAGAGGAGGTAAGGAATACTTTTTGATCCAATTCCTATGTATTGCTTTTGTCTAGGATTCTTATCAAGTTTTCTTCAGGTAGTATCTCCAGTCCCTGTGTCAGTTAACTCTTGTGAGTTGAAACTCTACCGTGCGAAGAAAGGAGAAAGGAAACTGACTGGGTATTCTGTCTAGTGGAAATACCTTTGATCCCCATGCCCCTCAAGCTGTATGCAAACAAAATGAATCAAAAGAACCCCATTCAAAAACTATGTATAGTGTTTATACTAAATCCTACCCTTAAAAAAAAAAAGTAAAAAATCTATACTAGCACTCCTCATTTCTAAGCTGAATTGGGTAAACAGAAGACTAGAAAACTTGAGAGATTTTAGAACATGATACCTAAGAGAACTTGAGTGATTTCTAGAAAAGCACATTCTCCCACAGCATTTTTCTTTCTCACTTCTCAAGTTAAAAGAAAGTTCCCCAAACTCCTTTTACTTATGAAGAATTCATTGTGCTCCAGGCGAAAGCAAATTCTTCCCTTTTGTAAATAAAACCTACCTATTGCCCTCACTGCACCTGCATTGTCAATTTTATCCATATATGTTGGACCATTCCAATTAAAAAAAAAAAAGCTGTAATTTCATAAAATTCTCTCTTGATGCTACTTTCTCTTCCAGCTATTGCCTGATTTTCTTTTCCAATTTAGAATTAAATTTCTTGAAAAAAAATGTCGTTGCTACTCAAATGTTTCTTATTCCGTATTATTTGAACCCATTTTAGATAGATTTTTACTCTCTCAATATTCCCACAATAAGGATGCTAATGAACTATTTGTTGCAAAGCATATTAGTCATTTTTTAGTCCTCCTTGTATTTAACCAGTTTTTCTCTTTTGCTTTGCTTTTTATTTTCACTTAGATTTCAGAACAGTAAATTCTCAAGGTTTTTTTCCTATCTTAGCAGCCACTCCACCTCGGTCTCCTTTAAAATTTACTTTTGGTTAACTGTTTCTTAATATTGGAATGTCCCATATTCAGTCATTAGAAAACTTACTTTTTGCATCTGCATCTAGCGAAATTTCAATCTCATCCAATTTATAGCTTTTTGAGTATCATCCGTACTTAAACATATTCCAAATATATATGTCCACCCAGAATTCTCCCATAAGCTCCCAAATCATGTAAGTGACTGCCTTCTCTATGCTTCTTGTTAGATTCTTAGAAATTTCAAACTTAGGTCCCCAAACCTATTCTTCCTGTGGTCTTTTCGATGACAATAAATAAGAAATCCATCTTCCCAGTTACACAAATTATAGAAACTTAAAATCATCTTTGAGTATTCTTGTACCTATACCATTATATTTAATGTCTACTGTGTTAGTGAACCTGCTTCTACTCTCAAAATATGTCTAAAACCCAACTAGTCCTTGCATATCCATTGATTGGCACCCTAGTACAAGCCATCATCATCATTCTGTTGGATGATTATAATAGGCAGTCTTGTTTTTGCATGTGTTTCCTCTTATCTATTCCTAATCCAGCAACTAGGAGGATATGTTAAAATAGAGGCCAGATCATGCTAATCGCTATTCAAAATTTTCCCCTCGATTTCTATCTCATTCATAGTAAAAAAAAAAAAAAAGATCTACAATACCTGATACATTAATCGCTTAATAGTTATTCCTTATGCACTGTGAATATGTGCTCCCCTCAAGGTGTATTTCATTAGCCTGAGAGACCCTTCCTCAATATATCTACATTGCTCATTTATGCTTCTCTTCCAGGTTTTTATTCAAACACCACGTTCTCAATAAGAATGTATCTCCCGCTTTCTATTTCTCTATTGTACTTATCACCATCTGACATATTACAGATTTCATTAACATGATATACTTGTTTGTTTGTTTGTTTGGTTTGGTTTGGTTTGGTTTATGTTCCATAGTATACAGAATATTTTCTGGTATCTAATGGTGTTCAGTCTATTGTGCTAAAAGAATGAGTTAATACATTTCTAGTAGTTTATATTTCCCCTTACTTCAAGCTAAGATAGAAATAGTAGAGTGCTAGTCTAAGTACAAAAACCTAAATGTGGGATAGTCAATGGTGTAAGTTCTAGTCTGATGGCAAGAGAAGACCAATGCACCAACTCTAAGGCAAGTAAAGATTGCTGATTCTCTCTTATTCTGCTTTTTGTTCTATTCAGGCCTTGGATGGATTGAAAGAGGCCCACCCATACTGAGGAGGGCACCCTGATGTATTCAGTTCATCAATCCAAATGTACATCTCATCCAGAAACACTCTGATAGACACATGCAGTATAACTTTAACCAAATATATGGCAATCCATAGCCCAGTCAAGTTGACACATAAAATTAACCATCACAGACAGTAAAGTAAAATGTTATATCAGTGTTATGATTAATTTATAATTAGGTAGCTCATTGAAACCCTTTATATTACCCTAAGTTTTTAAAGGTAACTGTGATATTTTTAAAAGCATTGGGAAGGCATTTTCCAAAGCTTCATTAATGTTTTATTTTCTACTTTGTAAAAGTTTTTATGCTATATAAATGATACTCTGTAGAGATTCAACAACAGCAGAAAAAAAAAAAACAATTATACACAGAATAATTTCTCCTGCTATGCTCATCAATAAGGAAAAATGAATAGATGGCAATTGTGCTTTCTTAATTAAACAGAAAAGCCCTGAAAGTAAGTCCTGACATTTAAAAGCAGCTGAAAATGAGTAACTTATTACTTGTAATATGCCCTAATATTGTAGCATTGTACATTGAAACTATGAGAAAATATTTTTATTTACACATGAATTTTTTCATTTATTAATACTTTACTTTGAAAATTAGTATAAATTGAGATATAAAAAACATTCATGCCCAATTAAAAATAACATAAAATAAAGAATGGCATATTTTTCCCAAGAAGAGCTTTATTAGAAAAAAATAGTAGTTCCAGAATTATTTCCATTGGATAGTTCTAATTATCAAAAATATTAGGGTAATAATTATATTAATGAGTAGAAAATGTGAATTCTTCCCTTTATAACACTTTGTGATCTGATGTTTAATTAACCACTCAATTTAAATTATATTTTTCAAATCAAAATATTAAAAACTAACAATCAACAAAATCAAGTCAGTTTTAAGACTAAAGAAATGCCACACTTTATCTTTTACTCTGAAGGAAAAATAGAACAGGAGAAGGCTTGTCATGGTCCACATTCACACCATTTAGAAGTCCTCTTGAGTTCATCTTCAAAATATATACCAAATACATTATTTTCTTCAGTTGTGATATTAGATCTTTAATCTATTGCCAAGTCTTCACTGACCTCAATCATCATAATAGGTTTCTAACTGTCTAACTGTCCTCCTTGGTAGCACTGTTTCCCCACAACACTTAGCTCTTAATGAAAAACTACGATAAAACCTAGTGGCTTAAAGAAAGAATAGTTTTTGATTGCTCATGAGTCTATAGAAGACCTGGATGCTTCTGATTATTTTGGCTGGACTTGGCAGAGAAGTTCTAGGTTTGGCGCACTCATATGTCTGGCAGTTAGCTGGCTATTGACTGATGTAGGACAGCCTCAGCTTAGACTACTGGCTCTGTTTCATGCATGTATTCATCCAGGAGACCGGCCTAAGCAGCTTTTCCTGGTTATCTAAGATGCCCAAGTGAGTGAACAGGAGTGTACAATGCCTTATAAGGCTTATGCTCAGATCTGGAGTGCTGTCACTCAAGCCACATTTTATTGGCCAAAAGATACAAAGCCCAGCCAGAGTTAAGGGATAGAGAAATAGAAATAATGAGAGTTGCTGCAAAGATACTTTGCAAGGATTGTGAATATGATATTGGGTTTGGGGAATGGAGTGGAGAGAGTGGAGAACTGTAGTCATAGTTTCAGTCAATTTATCAAACACTCTAAAATGTATTTTCAAAGCAGTGTTCAGATTTTTATTTCTAGAATATAAGCCAAAATATTGCCTAAAATCTTTAATGGTTTCTGTGAGTTCATCTGACTATCCTCAGTTTGTCAATAAAAAGCTCAACATATATAGTAAACATCCATTGAATGTTTGCTGAGTAAATGAGTGGATTAATTAATATACAAACATTTCATACAGTCATCAACACATTTGTTGAGAAGATGAATACAGTGTTGGGAACAGTCTTAGATATAAAGATGATGTTATCTCATTTTCCTGTATGTTTTCCTGCTATGCTAAGTAGATATTAGAGGAAAAACATTAACCGTGGATTTAATAGCATTCTATTTTATTGAATTCTGTCTCTCATGATGCTAAGTTCTGTACATAACCTAAGGGTTCTTACAAAAACATCTAGATTATCGGACAATTTGATGCCATAGCAAGAACAAGCTCATCCTGCATACAAACATCGAAACACTTCACATCAAGTTCCCAAAACTTCTCTTTTCTCTTTAGACTGAGGTCAATAATGGAAGAATAAATGCTATAAAAAACGTTGGTTCAAATGACAAAATTATATGCAGGAAAGAAAATTAAGTAAAATATTACTTGTAAATGTACTTGAAATTGATAACTATAGTGTGAATTTCTCTAGTATTAAAAAACACATACTTATATATTTAGGGATAGAGAGCTAAAATGTATTCAACTTCTTTAATGTTTTAAAATTGTGTATGTGTCTGTGTCTGTGTGTCTGTGTCTCTGCAGAGAGAGAGAGAGACAGAGAAATATTGAGGGAGCAGATAATAAAATGCATATATATATATGGATATAATAGAAATGAAGTGGATAAAAGTTTGTATGAATTCTTTGCAATATTCTTATTCTTGTAAATTTTCTATAAATTTTATTTTTCCAAATAAAAGTTATTATATTATATGCTGCAATAACAAATCTAGGCAAAATCTTTACTACAATAAATTTGTGTCCTCCTACCCCCAATCTTCCATGTATCACATTAGTATTTTTCTCCCTTTATGCCTTTTTCAGGCTGTTTGCACATATTAGGACTTAACTGAAAAGCTATCACTTGAGCGAGACTTACTCTTTGGATTTTGTTTGTAGTGTGGTGTATCAGTAAAGACTGGGATGGGGAAAATTGAGGATTTTTTTTTTTCAATTGATGCTAGAGTATTAATTTATAGCCAGAGACTATGAGACATAAAACTTTGTAAATAGGTGCCTGGTATTGGAATTTAGATATTTTCTTTCTGTTCTGCCTCATGCACTCATTTGTAGTAAGTGTTCCTGTCTCATCTCATTGGAATACCCTGAACTACTGTTCCTTTGCTGCCAGAAAAAAACACTTTATTTGTTGTTTCTCTAAATTTTCACTAGCCCTTTTCTTTATAATATTTTTGTTTCCCAGTGGGAGTACATTTCCATCGTAATACTGCAATGTATATGACTGACCAAGTTTAAACCCCAGACTAGAGCTACTTGTAGATCCAGTTAGATCTTATTGAGGTAATGTAGTCTAAAGTGATCCAAATATGTGCTGTGAAAGTTTAATAAACTGCAAGACTTGTACTGAGTTTCTTTAATAATAGAATAGCAATATCATTTCACGAGGGCAAATGACACTTCTTTGAGGAAGTATTCATTATTATTTTTGAGTGTTCTTATGAGTTTGTTATTAAAAAAAATATGTATTAAGTATGTACTTTCTGGCCTCACAAACATAAAAGCAATGTCTTTCCTGTAATATATTCCTATGAATTAAAATCAATCTGTATATTCTTATTTTTCTTACATATTCCTGGTGAAGTAAAGGGCACGTGTAGAGCACTTAAACTTTGAAGTCACATTTGTGTTTATCATCAGGTTCTTCTCTAGACCTAGATTTTTTCTCTGGCCTATTTTTGTTTTTCTGGCCACTTCAATACAACACATCAGTATAACATCACTATTTATCACTGGCTGTCTTCTTTCTTCTTCTTGTCCAGGTGTATCTTTATCAGGGAATATTTTAACCTTTATCATATTAACATCAATTTTTTTCATCAAAAGATTTCTATTACTTACTCACTATACCCCAACTATACCTTGACACTGGAAAACAAGTAGTCATGTACTTGACTAGACCAGTCATGTCGAGACCAGTCATGACACTGGAAAACAAGTAGTCATGTACAGTCATGCTGGCCAAGTTTTTTTCATAGGTTGATTAGAGCTACCAACATACCATAAATGTCCTCTCTATAAAACGATTAAATAGAAACATTTGTTTTAATCCTCAACTGAAAGAACTGGAGCAGAAAAGATGAAGTAGCTAGTTTTTATGCCAAATCAAGATGATCTATAGCTGAGTCAATAATAGAATTGCTGGTATGTAACATATGTGCCCAAGGCATTCTCTGACCCATAAGACAGGTTTTAGTTTGGTCTATGACTCTTACAATAAAGCTGGACATAAGGTTTGTTGACATTATACAATTGAACTATTTAGGAAATGACCTTATAAATCAGCTTATTCTAATCTGTGTCTGGATGCATTTAATATATTTACCCTAGATACTCAACCATCAAACATTGACTAAATAGAGCCTAGATCAAAGAAACAAGCAACTATTTGTATCTCAATGTAGTTTTTTTTTTCTGTTTTAGTATATAAAATGTATAATTAATACTAGCATGTAAAGTTTTTCTCTGTAAATTGCAGCTTTAGTAAGAAATCTTTAAGAAAAAGTTATAGTTGATAGTATATGTTTTAATTTGTTTTCTTCCTATAACCTTGGTGCCTTGCACTTTGTATACAATTGATGCACATTTATAATATTAAGTTGAATTCTGTATTTCAGTTCTGTAAATTTCATAATCAAAGTCTCTAGTTTTCCAAATAGTTACTACTTCTATTTGTTGAAATGCACAATTACAATTATAAAGCATTGGAAAACTCACCAGTCTCTGGGAAAAGGGAACATATATCTTACATTTTCAACCATAGTTTCAAGACTAATGTAATATTTAATCCTTAAATAGCTATGGATAACTTGCTATATTCAAGATACTATTTAGTTCTGTGAGACTGAAATTTTCCAAAGGTTATTAAAAGTTAATCAACATGGAAAGATGTTTTACAAAAGCAAATTTTTTTCAACTATTTGAACACGAGCTAACAATTCTTGGACCTCATCAAATATACCTAAAATGGCAATGGATAAGAAAAAAAGTAGATTATGATAGTGAGTGTTCCAGATCCATATTACCAAAATGGTATTTTCTTTAGTGAGATTTGGAGAATTTGGAATGATGTAATCATGTCTTATATTTTTATTGGCTAGACTGTTGTGGGTGGACTCTCAATTAGGAGTCATAGTAGACAATTATTTTAGTCATTGGGTTGGTCTGGATTGAGGGTTGAAGCTGCATTACCAGTATTTATCAATACTTGGGGTGCTTCTCCTTTCAGGAAGCACATGAAGTAATGTTTTCCTAACCTCATGAACTTAGGTAGAGCCTCGTTCTTCCTAAAGAACTTTGTAGAAAAATGATATTCACGGTTTCTGGACTGAGCGGTATCCTTTTCTTTTTCTTTGCTACTGTGAGTTAGAAGTCACATCTTAAGATGATTGTGCCATGGAATGAGAGTGGTCTGGATACACAGGTCTCTAAAGAGCCACCAGACTTTTCCAGATCAACAAATAAACCTTTGTCATTTTAAGTCACGGGCATTTCTGGATTTCATGGTCACTCTAGCTTATCTTGTATAATGTAGAGATTTAAATCTAGCCATTAACATTTAGATTAGGGGAAATAGAGTATGAACTAGGGAAGATATTTAAAAGTCGAGAAGTAAGATTTGATCCTACAAAAGCTCATAAAATCAAAAGGCAGATAAGTCTGAACTCTAAAAAGTAGTCAAGTCTTGACGTTCAGACATGACAGACATGTTTGATTTTTCAGAAAGGATCAGATAGGAAAATAAAAAGTATTATCTGGCAAAACAATGTTGCTTATTTCATAGATATCCTGTTGATTTGATATAAAAATGTGTCTGAATGTGCTGTTTTTCTTCATTGCTCATTAGGATACATTTTTAAATTTCTTAAAATAAAAGTCTTTGAGATTTTAGAAGCATTAACTATATATGTTTATTATATATTCACTACTTAGTTGGAGTTAATATTCTGTCAATATGTCTATTTTACTGTACTTACAATGCAACTATAAGAGATTATTCAGTCAGAAGAATAACATTATAGTCATATTATTTCACTGTTTTAAGTAGGCAAACTTTTATGTGATTTCAACTATTTATATATGCATTTCTATATTTTCTTATTTTAAAATAGAAATCAATGTTCCCACAGTGGAGAGTTGTTTAAATAGTAAACAAATTATTATATATATTGTTGGTTGGGTGCTTCTGGTGACTGGTCCTGGGACAAAATTTAGCTAGTATGCTGTTTTAAGTACTCTTAGAATCAATACCTGTCCAAGGAAGAAGAAAGGAGAAAAAATGGGCCAGGGGAGTTGTTCAGCTGCAAGCAGGCCTGGCCTAAATTTCAATGGATTATTTGGGGGAACTTTGGAGCAAGAATGACCTTTCAAAGATTCCTCTAGTTGAGCTGAAATGTCCATGTGTTTATACCCCACAAAAGGCCTTCATTGAATGTGACCTGCCAAGGAAGGGAAAACGGTAGCTGAGACCACACGGTCTACACTGTCCACCACAACAGTAAAGTAATTCAAGGAGGTCTAAGCCTATTGTAAACACTTTTTAAATTTTTATAGTATAACAGCAAAATTTATTTTCCCCATATTAATACATTAATTACATTTAAGCACATATTAAAATTAAATAAGAAAACTATAAAAATAAATAAGTTGTATTTTTTTTTTAATATCATCTAATAGTGATTCAAAAACCTCTTACTTCTTGCTATAAACGAAAAGCCTATAGTGGAGAAGGGAGGGGTTATGGTTGGCTTATTTGTTCTTTGCAATTCCATACTCTCCTAATAGTTGCTTTTATAGTCTGTCTTGTGTTGAGTCCAGGAGAAAGGAATTTTAGAAGAGGGAAAAATGCGTTTTGTTTACTTTAAATCTGGCTTCAGGAAGCCTGAGTCTGTTTCTGTCACTTGTGAAGATTTTCAGTCCTCTTGGTTGATTCAAATCCTTGAACTCAATTACTGGCAAATACTCAAAGCAGAATATCTTTCACTTAGGATTGCCATTCCTATTATTCATATGCCTTTACCCCACTTTACAGTAGTTTATCCCACTGAGACTTTCTCTGAGTGATCATCTTGCACCTCCAGACAAGCCATCACAGCTAGGTAACTCTAAAGTTTACTCAAAAATTGCAATGAATTTCCAAAGATTTACTTAAAAAATTGAGAAAACTCAAGCAGCTTTGTGCTGAAAAAGATGAGACAAGTTCAATTCAAGCTGTGACTGTGCTGGCCTGGAGTGCTTTGACTCTCTTCTACTCTCATGGCGTATACCAGCAGCTTCTCTCTCTCTCTCTCTTTCTCTCTCTCTCTCTCTTTCTTCTTCTAACTTCTTCTATTTCTTCTTCTTCTTCTTCTTCTTCTTCTTCTTCTTCTTCTTCTTCTTCTTCTTCTTTCTTCTTTCTGCTTTCTTCTTTCTTCTTCCTTTTCTTCTAATCTTCTTCTTCTTCTTCTTCTTCTTTTCTTCTTTCTTCTTTCTTCTTTCTTCTTTCTTCTTTCTTCTTCTTTTCTTCTTTTCTTCCTTTTGTGTCAGCCTCAGTCAACCACCTTTGGAATTTGTCAGTTGTAAGCATTCAGAGAGTATGTCATCCAGAGTCACATGACACCATCTTCACTATGCTTACAGCTGTGGGGAACACACTTCACCATCCTTACAGGGCGATAATTTAACAGAGATCTTGAAAATGCTTTCAACTATCTTTTTTATTGATTTCTCACCTACCCTATATTGAGTTTGATAATGACTTAAGGATGATAAAACCACTTTGGAGATAATGCATAAACAATGTAGTTACTCATATTAAAACTGGAAATACAAAGCAACTGCTGTTTTCAACTGTTTCCTCAGCTGAAATACCAAATGAGGAAGAATCTCATTTAACCTCTGTGATAAATTTTTGTTTTATTTTTTTTTTTGTTTCAGGCCATGTTGAAAGACTGATAGCATAAAATATATGTCTTATCTTTGCAATACAGAAAACACAATGTTTGGGAGAATCTGAGATCTTTAAATTTAGGACAAATCAAATGAATCACATTACCTAGAATCTTATTGCATTTAAAAAATATGCAGACTTAGATCTAGTAATTCCATTTTTATAAATTTATTCTACAGAAATACTCAAATCTACATAGAATTTTTAAAACAATATATATATTCTTTCCTGGTAAAAAAGTAGAAACAAGTTAATTGTTTCTCAGAATGGAAGCTTTATTTATTTCAATATATTTTAAATTAAATCAAATTTTGTATTTAAAATAGTAAATTAGATATCTATGATATTCAGAAGTATAATTTTAATGAGCAACATTTTAAAATATAAGGTGAAATGAATATTTGTTTATTTTTAAATATAAATATATATGTATATATGTATGTATTATACATATATTTGCATGTAAATGTATAAATTTTCTTAGAAAATCAATAAAGAATTATTAAATAATATATAATATAAGCAGATAACTCTTATTTGTAATTAGAGAGGATTTTTTTCTGAGATTAATAACTAACAAATTTTTTTTTTAGTTTTGATTTTAAAACATAGTTGGATAAAATTTATGATAAAACTTAAACTGTAAAATTTAAACAAATTAAGCCTCCATTAATTTTTGAATAAAACAATTAGATAATTATAGAAAAAATTAATTAAAGAAAATGAACTTATTTTCTTGGCATTTAAAGAAAGAAGAAACAAATTTTGATTCCTTAATTCTGATACTCAAATACAAGAATAAAAATGCCTTTGTGGGAAAGTGTTCAGAAAGACATTGACAAATGCTTAATAGGAAGAGGAACTGAATAAACATTTTTCCAAATAAGATATACAAATGACCAAAAAGTACATAAAAATATACTCAACTTCACTAGTCATCAGGGAAAGGTAAATTTAAACCACAACGAAATATCACTTCATACCTGCTAGAATGAGTTGCATCAGTAAAACAAGAGGCAACAAGTGTTGGCAAGAAGGTGGACAAAAGGAACCCTGCGTACACTGTCGATTGGAATGTAAATTGGTGTACTGCTATGGAAAACAGTATGGCAGTTCCTCAAAACATTAAAAATAGAACTACCATTTTATTCAGTAACCTCACTCTGGATGTATATCTGAAGGAAGCCAAATCAATATCTTGAAGAGGCATCTGAAAGTGAATGTTTATTGCAGCATTATTCACAATAGCCAAGACATGGAAACGACCTAAGTTCTCAGTGTCTTTTAATGGATAAGAGAGAAGGTGGTGTGTGTGTGTGTGTGTGTGTGTGTGTGTGTGTGTGTGTGTGTGTGTGTAAATTCAGCTATGAGAAAGGACATCCAGCTATTTGCAACAACGTGGATGTAACTTAAGGGCATTATGCTAAGTGAAATAAGTCAGAAAGAGATAGCCTCTAAATATCACTTATATGTGGAATCGAGAAAGCTGAACGATTCTAATGTTATGGTGGTAACCATATAAGTGTATCAAATCAATGCGTAGCACACATTTAACTTACGCAATATTGTATGTCACCATATCTTAACAAAACCACGACAAATAAATAAAGATGTGTGTTTCATTTTTCTCTACCTTTTTTGGTTGTTTGTTTGCCTTTGGATAAATTTGTCTAGATTTTTAAGGATAATAAACCTTATTCTCCCTTACCCCTTGGCTACAGCAGTATAGAAAGCCACTAGACCAGAATACCAAAAACTGAAACATTTTAAAAAATAATGAGTATATTTTAAAATGACATTTTATTGGAGTTATAATTTAATTATTTACTTCAGGCAATACAAGTACTATGAGATGTCAATGAATTTTCCTTGATCTCTTCAAGAATAAGCCATAGGAAAAAAGTATTTGGTACAACCAAATACACTGAAACAATTAAGAATAAAATACAACAAAATACACGAAAGGAAAAGAAAAATAAAGAGCAAAATATTCAGTCTTTTGAATCCAAAATACAATTTAACAGAAAAATAAAATAAATAGTTATCAAATGATGATTTTGTGAACAGAAATATAGGAGCTAATAATAAAATGAAGTTCTCTATTTAAAAATTAACATCATTTATTTATAATAAAAAAATAAATATGTATGCCACATTCATTTTATCTTACATTAATTGTCTCTAAACATGAGTGTTCTATTTCCTATGTGTACCTCCAACCAACATCTTTAAATAAATTAAAATATGTTAAATATCTGTGGACTTTTTGGTACTCTATTTTAACTGTTTCTTGTTTTTGGTAAAAATATAGATATAGATATAGGTATAGATATAGATATAGATATAGACATAGACATATAGTATAGATATGTAGATATTTGATCATATATATGTATATATAACAGCATGTGTGTGCGTGTGTTTGTGTGTGTGCATATACTGTTACCAAAATATATATACATATTATTGGGGGATAATAAACTCTTTATTACATTTTTGTGTGAGCATGTAGTGTGGGATCGTATCAACACTTATCCCCATGCCCAGATCTCTGTCTCTTTCTCTTCCTTTCTCTTCCTTTTTTTTCTATTTCTCTTTTCTCCTATGTTCCCTTCCTTTCCACTGAGACACCTCTCTCTCTTTCTCTCTTTCTCTCTCACTCTTTCTCACACACATACACACACACACAGTTACAAGGACATAATACACATTTATGCATATCGCTAAAGTTAAGCCAATCTCTAGAGTTCAATAATAGTACAAAATAATTTTTAAAAAAGACAAAATAAACTATAAATGAGCATTTACTTTAATAACTTTGTATAGACAGATTTTGGAATAGTTACACTTCTTAAGACACCACAGTCCGTGTCTCTTTACTTATGCTTCCCTTCAATTCTGTGAGTTCTTCATATCTGTAGAAAGTTGCTAGATCATATGCAGAGAAGGGAAACCCAGATGGAGCTAGTCTGGGTCCCTGGGATGAGGAGACAAAGCTGGGAGTTTGTGGAGGTCAAAGCACATAGGCATTACAAAACAGAGTACTGGAAATGAGAGAGCTGAACAGAGAGAAAATTCCAGATATATGAAGAGAGGCCCTTCAGTTGAGTTTTCGACTGAAATCAATGCATGGATATGAGAACACTGTCCAAGGATGAGAATGAAACACCCAAAAGTAGCAAAGGGAAAAATCCTCACAGTGACTCAGGGCCAGGAATAGTTCCTGTTTCCATCAACAAAAAATCTATAAACTATAAATCACAGGGCATTTGGGTAGAATAGTCATAAGAGTTTTGCTTCACTAGTAGGGCAGAATTATCTCTAAAATAAACACTGCTCTCATCCCAACTAACTAAGCAAAAAATAAAAACAACAAATTATTTTTAAGTAACTTAATTTTGTTCCAGAAAATACAAAGAGATACTTATAGGAATACAAAAATATTAATAGCAAGATAAAATCTACAATGTATGATATTCAAGTAAAAATTACCAGGTATGCAAAAAATGAAAGAAACATTAACCCTTTGAAACATTTTAAAATGATACAGATCACATTATTTTAAAAGGACTTTAAAAGTTATTATAACTGAAATTTCCTATTTTCAGCATGTCAGAATATAGATGAACATATTTAGAAACTTGGAAGACTAAAAAAAAATGGAACTTCTCATTGATTGAAACTATAAAATTTACAATAAAAATGTGTCAATGCAAGTAGACATTACAGTAGTAAAGAATAATGAACTGGATGGCATAGCTATAAAAAGCTATGTAAAATTAAGCACAGAGAAGAAAAAAGACTAAAAAATAGGACAGAGTTACTGTGAGGTATAGAACAATTTAAAGCAGACTAAAGTATGTCATTAAAAACATTGAAGAAGAGTGATAAGAAAAATACATTTCAAGGAAAAAATGGACAGAAATTTCACAAATTTGATTAAAAAACTATAAACATGCATATCAAAGAAACTCAAAGAACCACAAGAACAAGAAATATGTCACCAGACATATCATAATGAAATTACTTAAAAAAACTGTTAAAGAGAAAATTTAAAAAAATATATCTTAAAAGGAATTAGAGATAAAGGACACGATAGGTACAAAGGGAAAAAAATATTAGATTAGCAGCAGATTTCTCTTCAAAAACAGTACAAGATAAAAGTCAGTGTCGTGCCATCTTTAAAGAACTGGAAGGAAAAAAAAAGTTGTACATCTAAGTAAGCATCTGGAAAGATACTGAACACCACTAAACATTTGAGACACGAAAATTAACACTGGAATGAGATGCCATCACATAGCTATTAGACTTTCCTAGAAGTAAATGTACTGTACTGTAGTCTTCAGTATTGCTTGTTTTCCCCATAGCAATCTGGTTTCAGGAAGTAAGACTTCTTAAATTGTGGCTCAGTCCTTTAAGTGAGCATCTTCCAGCAAACTCAGCAAAACCTGGATCATCTTTTAAGGCGCAGATTTCAAAATGACGCAGTGTCACCACAACCACAGTCTGCTAGTTAAAGCAATCACAAACCCAAACGTATTTAAGTGGAGGTTAATTAGATTCCACCTGTTCTTGAGAGAGTGGCCAGAACACGCAGGACCAGAAATACTGCTGCATCAGTCTTTAGAGCTGTACAGTTTGCCATATTGGGGACCACACATTCATAGAGTCTGTAAGAATTTCTCCACAAATTACTTATAATTATAAAGGGAAAAAAATGTTGTGAAACTATCAAGATTAAGAAAAATACTTACCAATAAGGAGTAATTGAAATGCCAGCCTCACCTATGTATCCAGATCACAATTTATCAAGAAAAGATCAACCCTCCTAATTATGTAAACATGGGAATATGGTAAGACATTATCCCAGGATCGTGATGTTACTAAGGGATAAAATCTTCTCTGACCTATAGCTGATATGTAAAGCTTGCCCTTGCCAAGGTACATCAATTTAAACATTCTGTCTTAAATGTCCATAGCTGACTCCCTACAAATTTCCCTTCTCTCATTTCCTGATATCAAACTATTTTCTCTTTATGATGTGTGAATATATTTTATATCTATAATATATATGGTGTGTGTGTATGTATATATTATATATATTATACGTATATATAATATATACATACACATATACATATAATATATATAATATATATACACACACCATATATATTATAGATATATAATATATACACACACCATATATATTATATGTACATATATATACATATATATACATAATATATACATACACACATCATATATATCATATATAATATACATATTGTCATCTCTTCCCTTGGACTTATAATGTTATCTCTTCATTTAAGACAAGCATCCAATCATTTTCTTCCCTCTTGTCACGTGTGCATATTGTTACTTTAACTCTTTTGATAATTGACTCTTTCTTTTTATTACCCTGTTTTTGGCTGACTTCCACATCACAGTCACTATGAGATAATATGAACCACTCTTAAGCAGACAGTATTTTTGAGGCTTCTGACCAGAAAATTCTACATTTCTATATGAGTAATAAATGTAGGAATCCTACATTAGGATCTCTTTTTGAGGAAGTAAAAAGTGGCAAATATGCCTAGTTATTTGCTACATTTTTAAACCCTAAGTTACACTTCTCATTATGTCAGTACTCAGAAGGGGATCCTGCATTATCTTTGTATGCAAATCAAAAGATTAATTCCTTCTTAGGCCAATAGCATTCTAAGAGCTTGGTTTATAATCAAAGTGGCATCAAAATAAGATAATATTTTTTCTGAATAGGGTTAATATAACTATTTGAATGTGAAAATTTAATTTACAAATCAAGATCAAACCGAATGCAAACATTATAAATGGCATTTGAAATCTGAAGGTAATATAGTATGTAAAAATAAAATTATGTTTGACTAAAATACAAGATTAGTTCTAAACTTTGTGGTTGTGGTAAAGAGTTAAAGATATAAAAAATATATCCTTTTCCATTAAATCTGATGAAAATAAAATGATAATTTGTCTAGGATATTCAAAATTTTCTCTCTTTTAATGTCACTATAGAAAAAAAATTAATACTAGATGTCACATAGTATCCGCAAAAAATAGGTTCAGTAACAATTACATTTCTAATCGGAATAATTAATGTGAACCCATATTGTTTATCAAACATTTCCTCCTAAATCTTTCCACATTATATATGGTCAAAAAATATCAGAATTTTTGCTTACTATCCATTCTCATGTTTATCTTCAACATTTTCATTATGTCTCTAATAGTACTGTCTCCTAAAGGGGAATATCACTATCTTTCATGTCCCTAGGATGCAAAGAAAATGTCAGGCTGGATCTGGTCACACTGTTGTTAGAAAAGATGGATGTTACAAAAAGATAATAGTGTATTATAAAAGAGATAGCTTGATTTTCATTATCCAATAATTGAAAAATGTCAGTAGTTGTAGCAACAATTTAAGCAGTAATAACAACAATAAAAATTATTATTGCAACTAGTTGAGTCTATAAAAGACTGATTCTTCAGTGATGTTGAAATGAGCCAAGTCAACGTAAAATGCATAAAAAGTAAAATGTTTTATTGAAAAAAAACATAACAAGAATAAGATGCATTTGTAATTAAAAAGTAAGAAAAGAACAAAGTATTTCAGTGTTTGTTTTCTCTCTTTTACAGCATGTTAGCTTGCAAAATATGAACATAGCACGTAGCAGGGCCAGCTTTATGGACATGTGACTTGTGCAGTTGTACAGAACCCAACATTTATTGGTTCCTTGTACTTGATTTAATGATCTGATGTCAACATCTTGAAATTCTTAATACTTGTATCTCTGAACTTATCTTTTGCAAACAAAGTGTAATGTAACCATCGGAGATTGCACAATGTAAAGATGAAAAATAAAAGCCATATTAATAATTTTAAATTTAAATTCTTCTTTATGTAGAACAGCACTGTGGCAAAGATGAGTACACTGAGAGAGTTGTGGAAGAAAGAGAAAAATATTATTTAGTACCTTAAAGGGAATCTTTCCCTGCTTATTTGAACAAGGGGTCTGATATTTTCTTTCACACTTGGTCTCAGAAACTATGCAATTGCCACTGAATGGAGTAAAATATAAAGATCAAAATACATTGTGATTAAGTATCATTCATTTAAGCAATACAAGATTTAATATCCAAAAATGAGTTGTGGTAATTCACAATATAAAGAAACTTTTTAAAAATATTATTATCTCAATACAAGTAGAAATTTCATGTGAAAAAGGAAAATCACTTTTTGGTGTATTAGAAAGAGAAGGGAACTCTCAATGTGACAAAGGACATTTATGAAAAAAATACTAAAGCTAAGATTATATTTAATACTAACAACTGAACGATCTCTTTTGAGCTCAGGAACAAAGCAAGAATATCTGCTTTCATTGCTTTTATTCAGTATTGTAGTGAAGATCCTAGCTAGTAAAATAAGATGAGGAATATAACTATAGGACAGATAGATTAGAAAAAAGGGGACATATTTTTATTCATTTTTAATAAATAATATATTAATCTTTTCCCCAAACATTTTTAAACTCACTTCTTATTTCTAATAGAAATTTTGTAAGATTTTTAGAATATTCTATATAGCCAATCATTGATTTAGGATGATATTTTGTCATAGAGTACATTTCCACATACATTTGAATCAATTTCTGGACATACTGTTCTATTTTATTGTTCATCAATTTAGCCATGTTGTAGAAATACTTGTTTTTAATATTTGAAGTTTTAAAATATGTTTTAATATTGGCCAGATTGATCACACTTCACTATGCTTCTATTTACAGGATTTTCTTTAATATATTTTATTAATTTTTTTCCTAAAAAAATTATGATTAAGGTATCAGTCTTTCCTCAAATCATTTTGTAGTTTATATTCTCTTAATAAGAACTTTTTATTTACTTCATTTAGGCAAGTTGATTCATTGAAGTTTTTCATGAGAATTTAGCTGCTAATCCCCAAATAATATAAACCAAGAACTTAACTATCTTGGATTTCTTGGAAGAATAAAAATAAAACTTTTAGAAATTAATATTGTTATTATAAATGAGTTTTTATTTTTAATATTTATTTTTTCTGAGGTAAAATAAACAATATTAAAGCAGTGGCATCTTGCTTTATTTCTAGCATATATATGTTTATATATATATATATCAAAAAATCAGCATTTGAAAGAAATGAAAAGTCTTTCTTATAAACATAAATTATTCAGCAGCAAACAAAATATACCTTTGATGCAATTGTCACAGCTTTATGTACTGTCCTAAATTTTGAATATAATTTCTGAGCTAGAAATCTTAAGAACAAAAGAATACCTATGAATAATGAAAAACAAACCTGTACGCATGAATTATGGTTTAAACCTTGTCATGTTAATAAAAGGTGACAGGAGCATATTATGCTGCTAGATGAAGTTTCAACCTTTATTACATGATTTGATTTCATTGAGATCCATGGAGATAAACTGAAATGTTTCATGACAGTCCATTTTTTTAAACCATCTTCTCAGAAACAGATCAAAGAATGTAAATATATAGTTTATTATACTTGGCATCCTAATAAAAAAATCTAATATTTGCACAATTGAATCAGTTTTCAGTTTCTTATCTATCAAAATTAGCAATTCATATACCTAGATAAACAAAACCTCTAACAAATACATAAATAACCTTTTAGTTATAAAGGATATAAGTATGACATTGAAAAGTAAGTAGAACAAATATTTAATATGTACCTCCTCCAGCACTAATGGAGTTAATATTCTGTCAATATGTCTATTTTTACTGTATTTACAATATAACTATAAGAGATTATTCAAACAGAAGCATAACATTATAATATTATTTCACTATTTTAAACAGGCAAACTTTTATGATTTCAACTATTTATAATTCAGTATAATTTTAATTTATGCTTATATTCACATCTAAAAGTATCTATCTCCTCAATGTCCTCAGAAAAAAATGAGATGGTTGACAATATATAAAACTCTCCTGTTTTTAGGAAATATTTTAGTTTCAGTATTTAAAATGATTGTTTAGGATTTCACTTATCAGGGCAAAGACCTCCTTTCCTCAAATTAGTGTGTCAAATATGGCTGGATGTAAAACGATTTACAGAATATGCAGTGTAATAGAAAAATTTGGCCTGATAGCAGATAGTAAACATATATCACTTTCATATTCATAAACTTCAACACTTTCCTCCACTCCTTTCTACCCCAATATATAACTACCAGTCAACAGTGGAATTTTTTTCTTCCTATAATGAATTTCTTTTTTTAATTTTATTTATGATTTTACTAGTTTGCTTAGAAAAAATATTCCCTTTCAACTTTTTGTGATGTTGGATACAGAATGATTCACAGGGTTTTCAGGTTTGCCGAGGGACTTGGTGATCATCTTACCACAGCAAAGTGAGGATATTTGTAAATGAGGAAAACTTATGGCAAAATTATATTAATCATAATCATTTTTTTAAGACTAGATTCCTGGTAAAATTAACTGGACTATCTGGGATAAAACAAATATAATACTTTCTTAGTGGAATTGAGGAGCTGGTGATGTGACTTACACTGGGGTGATCTCACATGTTCTTAGTGCTTTGAGTATCATGCATATGCTCTTACCTAGGACAACCCCTTTTTGATTTTTATACTCCAATAAAAAGGACATGTCTAAAAGAAAATAGTACCATAATTTCTTCCTCTTATTGTTCATGAGGTCACTAAGTGACCGGAGTTTCAAACAAAGAATTACAAGCATCATTAGTCCCTGCTTTATCACATCTCTTATATCCATTATTTTCATTGTCTTGAGGATTTTGTCTAGAATTGAGCAGGGATTTTAAAAATAATGAGTTAATCAATATGCGTTCATAGTGCTTCGTGGTGTTCATAATGTAATTAAAGACAGCTTTAGTTCAAAAATAAATTTTGGCAAACTCAGAATGGATAGGAAGGTAATTCAATGGAATTTGAGGCTTTTATTTACCCAAACTCTCCCTATGTACTCAGGAGTATTATGGATCTGTTGACACTCACTTGCACCTACCTAGTGGGTGTTTCAGAAACCATTGAGAGGGACTAAGAAGATGTAAAACACCCATGATAATGAAAAAGGGGTCATCTTATAAGAATTAAATAAGATAGTATATTTGGCACCAGGGACTCATCATTGAGAACTGAAGGCCAAGGAAGTATATCAAGGAAAATACTACTGAGATAAACTTTTGTGCAACCAACTATTTACTAATAGTAAGCTATATCCTCACCAAATATACAAGAAATTATATATTTTTAGTACTTCTTTTGTTACTCAATAATCTCACCTTTGTAAAAACCGTTTACTAGTTATATAAGAATCAGCAATTAAACTTTATGAGTCATATTTTTAATCTATTTTGTTGGTTAAAATCTATAATTAAATAAAAGCAATAAGTCTGATGCCTAGAACATGTTTGATACCCTTGTACAAGTTTCTTCTTGCTTTTTTTCATTAATTATTTTTATAAGATGCAATATTTTTCCAGGTAAATTTATTTTATTTTTTATGTCAAAAAGCTTTAGAATAGTAGTGGCATCGATAACACATAAAATAAAACCTCAATATGACTGATTATATTTCCCCTAAAAAATCACAGCAATATTTCTAATTTCCTGTGTTCTTTTTAGAACTTTGCTACTCTATCATTAAATGGCAGAGTGATAAAATACGATTACTGAAGCTAAAAGACAGTGTAGCTTTCCCTGTTTCTCTCCCAGGATGCTCACTTTTGGGACCCAACCACCCTGCTCCGAGGAAGCCAGCTACACAGAGGTGTTTCTGCTGATAGCCTTTTTATAAAGCCCTCACCAAAAGCCAGGATCGAACCATCAGACATGTAAGTGAGTGAACATTCAAATAATTCCGTAACCCAGCGTCTTTTAAACCACCCCAGGTGATGCCATGTCGAGTAGGGCAGGCTTTTCTCCACCTATCTGTGCCAGAAATATAGATCCATGAGTTAATAAAAGATTGTCATTGGCTTAAGACACTATATTTTATAGTGATTTGTTATAGGTAGTTCACTTATATAGTAACATATAGATTTCCTTTTGGAAATCATTTGATACGCCATGCCTCTTACACCCTTGTATTTTCCCCTAAGGTTTAGATTATTCATGCCCTACTAAAATCAATTCTATTGTTATTCCAATTTTTTGTCATTTTGCATCATTTTGTAGTTTATTCTCCTTATCATTATTATAAACAAAATGACCCAAATTACAGTTTAACAAACACTACCAGGGTTCTTATTCTTCTTTCTTATATGGTAAGTCTGACTGCTGAAGAAATTCTTAAAAATGAGGATGGGTATAATGTTCAATAGATTTCTTTAATAAGCACATAATGCTTTCAAGCATCAGTGTATTTTGATAAGAAACTTAAAAAAAATAGGGACAGATATTAGAGAGACGTTTGCACACAGCAGATTCTCAGATAACGACGTTTCATTCATCATCATTCCGTTAGACCATTAATGGGGAAAAAAAAACACACACAAAAAAACAAAAAACGAAAAACAATACATTCCAGTTTGGGCCACTATCTGTAAGGAGTTTTTTTCTCTGAGGATTCCAGTTTATTCCCATGTCCCTGTCCAGGTTGGGTTCCAGCCTTGTATTCTAAGCTGCCAGGATAGACTCCGGCCATCAGTGCTCTGACTGGAATAAGCAGGATGGAAAACTATTATCTTACTTGTTTTTGTTAATCTTTCTTAAATGTATGGATATGGTTCATATTTATTTCAATGTTTAATATTAGAAGTGTTTTGACTCTTTATTTATAAGTTTGGTAATGTTTTTGTAACCAGAAATACGCCATAGGAACTAAACTCTTGTTTATATCAATTAGCTTATGGAAAAATTGGTTTTGTTTATGTAGTTTCACTGAAAACTGCTATTTCCAAGAACCTATTTATGATGTTAAGTGAGGACTTACTGCATATTTATGTTCCTTGGAAAATAGAAAATTGTAACTCAAAATATTGGCAATATTAATTGTTCTTTACACTTTTGTCTGTCACAATTCATTTTTACTATCCCAAAATTGGAATAGCATTTGAATCTACTCTTGATAAAATTATATCCCAATCTTCATGGTAACTCTCAGTCCTAATGTTCGACTATGTTGATTCTCTTGGTAGTCTAAGGAGTATATTTTCAAATATAGTTTGTGATTATTGGCTTTAATGTTCCAGAAATTTTAAGGTGGTGATAGAATTTTACTTCTTTCCATTTTACACAGTTTAACCATCGTCATCTACTAGTGTAAAGCCTGGGAAACTTTCTGTGTAAAGGGTCAGATAGCAGATATTTTGGCTTTGCAGGAAACATGTCTCTGTTGCAATAACTCAACTCTACTATTATAACACAAAAGTAGCCGTAGACAATATGTAAACTGAAGAATCTGGCTGTGTTCCAGTAAAACGTTATTAACAAAAAACAGGTGGCAGACTGGATTTGGTCCATGGCCAACCCTCTACTAGAGTAGAAACTCTGTAGAAATGTTTCCATCTAATATTTGGCAACTCAACTAAGCTATGTTTATTTATTGTCTAAGCATTTCTTCCAAAAAGCAGTTTAAAATATATTAATTAATATATTTTACAAAAGATTTTAATAAGATAGAAAGTACATATTTTAAAGCTTAGCAAGTACAACAAATATGTGTTTAACTTGTAACAAAATTTTAAAATCCTTGAAACTTAAGAAAAATGTTTGATGATGACAGTTTGAAAATTATCCTGTGAGTAATCTAATGAAAGTCACTTAAACTAAACACCTGGATTCATCGGAGAAACAGTAGCTTCTTTTAGCAGCACAAAATTATTTATTTGGGTTTTATGTAAACAGTTTGAAATCGAAGGCATAGAGAAGCACATACTTTCTAGTTTTATTAATAAATATTAATCTAAAGGTCAAAATAAAATAAATGGTATTCAATTTTTTGTTATTCCAAATTTTAAAAAAAAGCTAATTTTTGGTTTAAAAATATAGTCCTAATTCACAAATTATAATCATAAATTCATTTTTAATTAATTCAGTTAAAAATATTTCTGACTCATTGTTTTAAGAGCCACACATAAAATAAGAAACTAAGCAGACAAAAATGATTTCCTTTTGGAGCTTGTATTCTGCTAGGGGATACAGATAACAGTCAAGGTAAATATGTGGCATGGAGGATAACAAACATAAGACATAAAATAAAACACCCCATATGAGGATTATAGAGCGTGAGGATACAATTTTAGATATTCTAAGAAGTATTTAGGTGAAAGTTTTATTTGACAAAGACCAGAAAGAATTGTTACCCGATAGTTATACGGGAGAGAAGGTTTGCAGGTAGAAGATATAAACTGTAAATGTACCAGCACAGGAGTTGAGTTTGCCTGATTTGAGGAACAACCTGGGGGGTCTGCTTGTCAGACAAGAGTGTAGTGAGGTTTAAGTTCGAAGGCTAAAGAGGATCAGATCCTATGAGACCTGCTGGAATTTCAAAGGACTTTGATATTTACTTTGAATTGGGAAGGTGTCAGAGAGTTTCAAGCTGAAATTCACATGAAGTGATTATGTTTATAAAGATTCTTCTGACAAAGCTGGAAAAAAAGATCAATTAAGAAGCTATGGGTGTTTAAGTTAGGGTGTTAGCAGTGGAGTAGTAGGAAATGATCAGATTCTCTGCTGAGCAAGATACACAATAACCCATACAACACATGAAAAACAGTATTGATACTAGTAAGACTAATTGATATACTCTACTTAAGGCAGCGGGTGTGGGAATTACTCTTATCCATTTTATTGTAGCTATTCTCAGTTTTTCTGGAGGACATTATGCTAAGTGAAATAAGTCAGTCACAAAAGAACAAATACTGTATGGTTGCACTTATATGAGGTATCTAAAGTAGCCACACTCACAGAAGCAGAGAATAGAATGATAGTTGTCAGGAGCTGGTGGGGGAGGGGAAAACATGGAGTTGATAGTCAAAGTATACAGTTTCGGTTATGCAACATAAATAAGTTCTATATAGCATAGTGTCTAGCACTAACAATACTATATTGTATTCTTAAAATTTGCTGAAAGGGTAGATCTTGTGTTTTTGGCACACACACACACAAATACACACACAAATAATAATAATAATAAAGAGGGTGGGAGGAAACTTTAAGAGCTGTTGATATATGTCTATGGCCTTAATGGAGATGATGCTTTCATGGGTGTATGCTTATCTCCAAACTCATCATGAAGTTGTATACATTAAATATGCACAAATTTTCACAGGTCAATCATATATTAATAAAGCATTTTTTTAAGGACAGTAGTATAAAATGTGATGAATCCAAATAAAATCTCTACTTTAATAATAGCATTGTGATAAGGAAGATTCTTTAATTTTGATAAATGTTTTATGTTTATGTAAAATATTAAAATAAAGGAAGCTCTATAAAGTGTTAACAGGAACTCTACATACTAGTTTTATAACTCTATAAGTCTAACCACTCTTTCAGATCTTTAAAAAAATGACTTAAAAAAAATAAACACCACATCACAGATGCACCTTTTATGAAGACCTACATCTGGTGATTTAAATAATATTTTTATGACTATTTGTTTATGATTCTTGTACCAAGAAAATATATATTTCCAAATGTAAATTTGCATTGACAATATTAACTTTGATAATAAACTACACACATTTTAAGATGGTTTCCATAGTTTAAAGTTGATCTACTAAAATACCAAGAGATATAAACCTTTTACAACTATTATTTTTATTTATACTTGAAATTAAAGTCAGCCAAGGAGGAGGTTCATTATGTTATTTAATATTCAGAGAGTAATTTTTAGCAAAATATTATTTTAGAAGTCTGACTCCTTTTTAAAGAAAAATGAGAGTATAATTTAAATATAATATTATCAGTGCATGATAGAAAGGCAATTAATATGTAGTTACTAATAACATGATAAATTAAGAATAGATAAATAATAAGTATCCAAAATGTATACTTGTTTTGGCTATATCTTTTACTCGTTAGTTTTTTAACTCTTCATATGTAACTCAACTATTCTTTAAAGCCGACTTTCACATTTTCTTTTCAAGTGGCATGAATCCTCAGATAACAATATGGATCAACACAACCTCAGGAGTTTTCTATTTTAGAAACGTCTCAGAGATTACCAAGGGGAAAATCTTCAAGCTTGCTCAAATATATTCAATTTATCAACCATTACCCATAAAAACTGTGTTGTCATTATTCAGTCTCTTCAGTGATTTTTATCTTCAAGTGCTGAATGCAGAATTGATTGTCTATTTCATCTACCTTTCTTGTCACTTTTGTTGTTATTCTTGCTCAGCATCATGGTTTAAACTACTCATTCTCTTCATTATCTAGTTTTTTCCAACAAATTCTTCTACCCAATTTTTCAGAGGTTTCTGCAAATATTTTGTGTGGTTGTGAATAATGGAATATACACAAAAACTTATGTTTATCTGCCTATAAAAATAAGAATACCCCAAGGCACATTAGCTCATACAAACAAGAAAATATAATTGAAAATATATATTTTCAAAGATTAACAGAAATTTTGTGGATGAAATCTGTATAATAGGATTTTTTAAAAGCTCCCTGGGTGACTTTTATTTGCAGCTAATGTTAGATCCACTGGTATAACATATATGCTTTGATGTAGGTTGGCAGTTTTCAAACTCTAGTGTCAGTAATCCTTTGGCTTCTTAAAAATTATTGAGAACAACAGAAAGTTTTCATTTAAATGGGTCATATAAATCAGTATTTACTTTATTAGAAATTATAAGGAAGAGAACTTAAAGTTATTTATTTATCTGCTTCCATATTTAATCTGTTATTGATGTTATATAGCCTCTAGTAAACTCCACGATACAGTCTTTAGAAAATGAGAAAGAAATGGCTAATATTATCTTATTATAGGGAAATAATTTTGATCCTACACATAGTTGGTAGGTAAATGTATAAAGTGTTTCCAGGCCATGTCAAATAATATTTGAAAGTGAATATGCTCACATTATCATTTTTATTAACTTCCAACATGATGCTTGAAAAGTAGTTACTGCAGGACATATTTGGAAATATATTTATTGTAACAGAAAGCACTTAATTTTTTTACTATTTTATATATTTTCTTGTAACATTTAGATTAAATATAATTTCCATTCACATTTGAACAAAGATGTATTATGTGTCTACTGTGAGTCAGATACTATATTAGGACCAAAAGAAAGGAAGTTTTCTATGCCAATGAAAAGAGATTGCTTCGACTGCTGAGGTAGGTCTTAAAGAATAAGTAAAATTTAATGAGGGAAAGAAAAATGAAAAGATCCAGGAAGAAAAAAAAAGGAAAGTTAAGTCTTAGCTGTAAGAAAAAATATATATGTGAAAATATATTTCTTATGTGGCAAAAGATAAGCACAAAGACATAGTGGAAAATATTTCATGCCAGTAACGTAACGTACACCAGCGAGAATACTGAAGTAGGAAAGGCTATTAATAGTTTTGTCTGATAGAAAGTTAGGGACAGGAAGATTCATGATAAATTTAAGAGAGAAAATTCAAAATTATTTTCAATTATTTTCCTATTATTTCCAAATTAAATTCCAGTTATTTTCCTATTGTGCCATAACAAATGACCACAAATTTAGTACCTTGAAACAATGCAAAGTTGTTCTAGGGTTCAGACACCTAAAATGCATTCGCAAGGCTACATTCTTTTTCGAAGCTCTAGGAGAGAATTCATGTCTTTGCTTTTTCCCCATGGCTTATAGCTCCTTTCTCCATCTTTAAAGCCTGTCACACCAACCTCTGATAAGGTGATTACATTTCCACTCAGACTCTACTCTTCCTGCCTAACTCTGTAATCCAGGATAATTTTCCCATCTCAAGATCCTTGACATATCTTCAAAGTACATTTTATCATATAAAACAATACATTCACAGGTTTGGAGGATTAGGACATGGGAATCTTTAAGAGACATTGTACTGCTTACTATTATTCCAAGCAAAGTTTTTTTTAAATGTGTTCTTAGTAATGCAAAGTATAATCACTGAATACCTATTATTAGTAAAATAACCAAATATAATCAGATATCTACTGAAGTTTTAAGATATAAATCTTATTCTGAAATTAAAAGGTTTATATAAATAAATAATTAAGTAAGCAGTAGTTTAATCGAATGTGAAATAATGTTTTCCCACCCAAAACCTACATATGTAGTGAAACATCTGGATTATATCTACTTTGAATTAATTAGATATATCATTTAGTTGCATTGTATTTCACCACATTGTATTTAATTCAAGACTAACTGTAAACATGTGTATTTTCAGTTTTATGTGTAGCTTATCAAAAATTATATTAAGTACAATAAAATATAATTTTACATAATCTATTCTTTCTAGAAAGTGAAGTTAGCACCAATAGCATAGATAGTCCACAAGTTAGATATTCCAAAATTATTTTACTGACAAATAAATTTGTATTTTCAGTGATTGAAATATTGTATTAGTATTCCTGCTATTGAATATGATTCAGTTTGAATTATTATTATTCAGTGGAGAGCTTGATGCTCAATTGAATATAAAGATATGTACATTTTTATGACCACCCAGTGGGCAAATTAAGATAAAAATAAAATATTATATCCTTGTATGTGGATGCATAAATAGCAAGCTTTCAAAGTATTAGTAAAAAAATAATAAAGTTGTATAGTGTTTGAGGTCAGCAAATCATTCAAATTTGATCATTTTTAACAGCTAATTATACATTTTTTTAATAAAATTATGTTTCTATAATTTAGAGTTCGACATATCCCCTTGACCATTTTGTTATATAATTATTTCTTTGAAACCAAGTTTTTAGCTATTGACTTAGAACACAAATCTATTTAAGATGATAGATAAGTAAGGCTTCCAAAGGTTATTATATGTTGAAAATTAAGAGAGTTTAAAGATATTATTAAAGATATTTAAAATGTCGAATATTTAATGTCAAATGTTTAACATATACACAGTAGATTGAAATGATATAGCCTATACAACATAAGAATAAACATTATAATTGTCAATGTAAAATATGTTTTATAAATGTTTTCAGTGTATGTGGTATATTGAGGATCTTTCTATTTCATAAAATGTAGGAGGCAGTTTAAAAGAGGCCTGGATTTCCAATTTTAAAAAAAATTAAAAAAACTTGATTAGAGAAGTACCTGAGAAATACATGAACAAAATATTTTATTAAAAAAATGAATCCATGAATAAAATATTTCCAAAGCAGAAAAAATACCATGTGGAGTAACAAATATAAGTCCTTGACATCTTCAAATCCTTCCCTAATTATTCTTTAATGTCAATATAGGAAAATATTTTCTCACCCCAAAGAAAAGTATATTATTGATGAGTGGTAGGTAAGAGGGTATAAAGCAACATATAAATGGAGAATGCGTGTAGAGATTCATATTGTTGCTAATTAATTCAACGGCTATTAGAGACTTCCTACCATAAGCAAGATACGTAAAAAATGTTGGACAGGAGTAGTTGTTAGGTTCCTGCAACTTATATATGAGTAAATATTAAATAAATAATAACAGAAGTAGTCACTTTTTAATTAATTATAAATAAGTTCTGTGAGGAAAAATATTCATTTTAAATAACATTGATAAGTAGTCAGTGCAGACATGTTATATACAAAGGTAATATGTGACAATAATTTGTCTAACATATTACATTTATACTGTAAGACCTGTTAGATGGCATATTAGAATTTAGAAATCTTTATTCTTATTCCATCTCTCTCATAACATGGACCTCACATGCATGTATCATTTTATTTCTCTACTCTTCACTTTCCTTATCTATAAAATGAAATATTAGCTGATCTCATGTATAGCTGTTTAAACAAATATTGTTTTTGCACTAAGTAAAACTTCGATATTTTTTGATTATCTAACAAGTTAAATTAAGTTCTATGTAGTAGTTTATTTAAAATGTTTAGTTGTAGATTAAATATGATGAACATAAGTAGGTAAAAGGAAGCTTTATGTTACCTATAAAATACATTTCAGTAAATCTAAACAAGTCCATTAAAGCATATCATAATTCTTTCAACATGGAAAATTATTGGCAGATGTACTGACTTATGAGAAGATAAATTCAACCATGATAAATTATATAGAATTATATTACAAAAATATGACAATACTTATTATCATTTTTGGTTGATTATATGTAAATAATATTACCACTGTAAGATACAGGTATGATAAAATGAAGTTTACTATTCAAAAAATGAAACAGGATTATTTAATACACTCAATGGGCTTGGATATTTAATTCTGTCATCTATGCTTAGTGTGATAAAGTAAGAGCTAATTTTTGAGTTTTTACAACCCTGATTTTGATCTCATTTACCATTTGTTAACTCTGTAACTTCCACTGTTGCTATTTATTTATTTATGGTAATGTCACTGATAGGCCAAGGCCACTTCTGTTTATCCCTATCTTTTCTGGAGGGCTCTAAAATTGACTTCAGTTGAAAAAACACTTTCGAAGATGGCTCACTTGAATTAATTCTTATGATAACCGGCAACGTGGGCAGCACCGTAGTTTACAAGATAAATCCATAGGTGTACTTTGGAGTGAGAAAATTTGCAGCTCAGAGACAAATACGCAGCACAGATAATCCAGTATGTATTTTTAAACATCCAACTGAATATAAGACTGTCTATGAGTTTTACTTCCATTCATATAAAAAAATATTTTGATTCATTAATTTATGGAGTCAGTTTTTGATTGTATATATACCATATTTACCTTGATAACAAAGCTTGTCTACTTATTAGATATGTAATATCTTCACTTATGACATTTAAATCCTAAAGCATATAAGAGTAGTAGTTATTTATTTCAGTTACAAATTTAAGTGCGCATGAAATACATCATTCTGTATTTTACTGTAACTAAACATATTTACTTTTTATTCTGAATCCAACAGAAGAACATAATCTGCTCTGAATTTTTTTTTCTATCCCGTGGCCACTTACAGCAAATGTTTAAATGCCAAGTCATGGGTATGGGATAGAAATAAATGTCTGTTTCCTCATCAATTATCAATTATCTTTTATTCAGCTTTATCAAACTTGTTATCCTAAATGTGTTTACTTAAACATTTTTTTTTTTTACATTTAAAATTAAAGAATTATTTGAGAGCTGAAAAGATTTGGTTCAGTTGTTTTTCTGCTGAGGGATTCAATACCCAGAAAGAAAAGATCATTTGCATAAGATACATTATTATTCTAACACTCTATCAATTACTCATGCAATATTAGTAGTTTTTTACCACTGTCGTTTTGTTTTGTTTTGTTTTTTAATTTTATGGATTATCTATTACATGTACAGAAATTTATGATGTACAATTTATGCTTGTAAAACTCATATATAGTTTATATAGAGAGTCCCTAACAGTAATTGAGAATGATATTAGTGGTATATACGTATGCCCAAACACAACAAGTTGTATATATTAAATATATGTAGCTTTCTGTATATCAATTACAGCTTAATAAAGCTGTAAAAAAGTAATTGAGCATAAATGATTAATTGCTTTAATCACTGAATAAAAATGTTGATGGGGTATGATGTTTATATTTATAATTAACATATATTAATTATAATGTAAAACTAATTTTATTAATAATAATAAATACTAAGTATATATAATTAAAATAGAAACAACTAAGTTACGTTATTTCATTCCCATTGTTACCATTTAGTTTTAAGTATTCATTTGACTTTAGCTTATTTGCTAAAAATGATGTTTGTGTTTTAAACACAGTATACAGTATTCAAATGTTATAAATATATCAAAGAATATTAAAATTAAATACGATGTGTTGAGGCTGCTGAATTTTATATGAAAATAAATATATACAGTTCTTCAAAAAGCCATACTTATAAATGTTTGACTATTCCATTATCACTATCTGTTCTTCCTAGTTAGTCTACGTGATCTTATACCCAATACTTATATAAATTATGCTTGGGAACTCTTAATTGAACTAAATTGATACAAAATATTTTTTTATGCTTTCCTTAGATGAGTTTAAAATCACTGAAAACTGCTTATCTAGTAAAGAATGACATTGAAAGGGAAGACTTGTATTCTTTTGTTTCTTTTTATTAAAGTGAGTGTTCATTTCTAGGCATTCAATTTTACTTTTTCTAATTTAAGAACGTTTTTATATAACAGGTTAAGTCTCTGAAGTTCACCTTCCTTCTCAGACTGTAAGGTATGCAATACTTATGAAAGTGCCTGGCATATTTTAAAGATGTATTTGATATATAGAACACTTAGTCATTCAATGGAAACACTTGTCCTTTTTATATACTTTCTCCTTTGAAAAACAACAAAACAAAGTTTACCCAAGAATTCTTTTCTAATTTGCTTTAAAAGGCTTTAACTGATTGATAGTAATTGACAGAAAAAAAAAAAAATGTTGAATGGGATCTCTCTATACCAGTAAGTGTGCACCAAGATCAGTGTCTCTGAGAATTGGGCACGTTGGATTTCTTAACATTGTTTTCATGCAGTTAATATAGTTATTAATATTCTAAGTTATTTAAACAAATTCTAATTCTAGTGTAATATTTATCTCTCTGGTACTTAAAGAAACTCATGGCTACGCCAACCATGAAACATATAGACATTTTAGATGACTTATTTTTTTATGTGAATATAGTATCTCATAGATGTTTGTGTATATTGCCATTTCTACACAGAATTTAAGTACCACAGAAGCCTTTAACGTGAAATTATGTTTGGATGTTAAAGTTTGACTCTTCCATTGAAAATGAATTTCAGGATCTATTCAAAGCACCACTTTGCATGCAGACTTTTTTTTATTGTGACATTTTTTCTCACTAATTACTAATAAAATTCTCCATTTTAGCAAACACATTTTATGTAAGAAGATTATGTTTAACGACAGAATAACAATATGTCTTGATTATTTTTCTAACATAAAAACAATTGTTAGAATAATTTTTACTCTTCTTATGGCAGGATCTACAACATTCTCAGTAAAAAGAATCATATTTTATTTATTTTTTTAATTCATACCAAATAAGCTTGACGTTTACTTCCATCTGTGCTAACTTGTGGCCATCTCTCTTTGCTGAATTGTTTTTCAGACTGTAGATTAACTACATACCTTAAATTTCCAAAGTTCATTTTCCTTTTGCAATGGGCAGGACTTTTTCCTGAAATAAATAGTGCTTTCTTTTGGCATCATTAACTTCTTTGTCTTTGTTGTTGTAAATAGCAAAGATAGTCTGTATTTTGAAATGTCATGTGTACTATATTACAAGATGCTATAGAGAAGGTTCTGGGCAAAGAGACTTTTGGAGGAGCAATTAAAGATAATGTTTTTAAGTATAAAATTGATTGATTTTTTTTAAGATTTGGAGAATATTTCACTTCACCATAATTGTTTTACTCAAGGTTGAGTTATCTAGGCACTATGGGATGAATCTTGGAATATTGATTTTTTAACATTAATTTCAGTATTTTTCAAATAATTTAAAAGGTAAATATCACTATAATCTGAACCACTGATATTTTACAAATAAGTTAACTATATTTTATTATAAAAACAAGGTCAACACAAGATGCACTAAATTGAGACTAAAACTATTTCCTAGCAAGGAGAGTAAACTTAATTAAAACAACAAGTTGTAAAACCATGTGAGATTTTAGAGAAATTGTAGGTCACCATCTACGTTTGACTTAGAATAATGAGTAGGGAAGGAGAGGAGGAAGAACAGGAGAGAAGTCATGAAAATAATTTGGACTAGGTAAATGATTTCTGGCTATATTTATGTTTTAAAGTTACTCTCTTAGCCTGACATCACTGCTGTCCTGATCTTCACATCAAATTGGTTCGCTAAGAAGTTAGAAAAGAAATATGGGAGATACAAATCTTCTTGAGGTAACTGTCAAGAAAACAATTACAAAAATTCATCATAGCTGAGTCCACCTCTGGTAGAGTTATATGTTGTTAAATACAAATTGGATTGAACAATTTTCATAGGTTTCTTTTTTTTTCTATTTTATTATTTTTTTTACAATCACTTTGGGAACTCTTCTTTGGTAATAAACTTACATTGAAATACAAATTTGCTAGACATATTTAATCTTCTTTAGTGTGACATCAGAAAGGAATTAGGTGTCAAATAAAAACATCAAGGAGGTGGGATAACATTTGGTAGCATTTCCCAAACAAGTTTTTTGCAATGATAATCAGTTTTCCTGGAACAAAAGACTTCATCAAATCTCTTTCAGAGTTGTAATAGGCTTTAGAATATTAAAATTGACAAAGTTTTTAGCAGTTGAAAAAGAGCTGTGCATTTATAGCCTGCACACTTTTCCTACTTCATGTTACAATTTAGTATCATATATAGATGTATAAAGATATCAATCTATCTATCTGCGACTTCAAAGGTTCATCAGTCAAACATCTAGGCAGAAAATCTCTTTATCCTAATTAGCTTTTTTCCCACTCCCTTAACACTACTAGAGTATATTACTGTAGTTAAAGCCATAAAAAATAAAGATATTTTTGTTAACCATTTTTTAGGGTTCAGATATACAAAATAACTGAACAGATAAATTTGTTAAAATCTACTTTAAAGGTGTAAATACTTATTTTTTATAGTGTGCAGTAATTGGCTGTTGATAAATTTGGGGACATTTTTTAAAAGCTATAGACTCAAGTGAGGTCATCGAAATAGGTCACATATACAAATATCCTAGGTGTCCTTTAAGTAAGCACAGGTGCCAAAATACAAGTCTGAAGAAATATATTTTGTATGCATTATATTAAAATAATGATAAATGTTAAGGAAAATGCTGAAGATATAATGTTTCTCCTGACCATTTGTAGGAAAAGAAATATTACTATTTAATACTGTCTCTCAGTTGTGACTGAAATATAAGATATTCTTCCTTAGTATTACATATTTCTAATTTAATGTTGAAGTCATCTGTTGTCAGTGAAAACATCACTGAAATCCCAGTGTCAGTATAAGTACATATTACACAAATAATAAATAAGCTTTAAAACTGGCACAGGTTTAAGATAAGGATTCCCAAGTCCTTGCTTTCCAAGTCATATTCCTCCTGTTAATATTTGATTTAAGTTACATATAAACAACTATGTAAGAAATTTAAAACTCATGTGAGACTATAATATAATATACCTAAATAGAAAAGTATTTGTCCTTGTGGAAAACTCTTTTGCTTACAAAAAATAAATTAAATGTATGATTTTCATTCGTTCAGTTCATTAAAATAATATCAAATATTAATGATAAAAATAGCTGTATCAAACATTTATAGATTTGTAAGAAATAGCTTTGTTTTGTTTTGTTTTGTTTTTTTTAATGAAAAATAAGTACGTTTTTTAGGTATTTGGATATGCCATGCATCTTCATTACATTTTAGGAGAATTAATTTTAATTCATATAATAACTTTGTCAGATATGTAGCTCCACTTTTCAGATGAGGAAACTAAAGCAAAAAATAGTTAAGTAACTTCCTTGGTTATATAATCCTTACTGGTACTTCCAGGATTCAACACCAGAAAAATCTAGCTTCAGAGCCCAACTTCTGCTCACTATGTTATATTATCACTCATTTTTTTAATAATACATTTTTTGGTAAATGAATATGATTTAAATATTCCAGAACAAGTGGTAAGCCTTAAGAATATGTAAATAACATGATAAAAATATGAGAAAACCGAAAATTTATAGATTAAATGTAAACCAACTAATACATCAAACAACAAACCTAAATATAAAACCTAAGAAATCTTTAAATCTAATATTTAATGCTCAACTAAATTGTAAAATAAATGAGCTAAACCTATTATTGTCCTCCAAATCAGTTCTTTTAGGTATTAATTTCACTGGCTTCAAGCAGTTTAGTACCCACTGGGGGGAAAAATGACCATCTTGCAAGTGTATAAAAGGCCATGATGATTTTTAGGGCTCTCCTCTGAAAGTCAGTTTTCTCTAGTGACAAGTTATGGTAAAGAATTGATCAGCCATGTTCAAACCTGCATTTATGCATAACTAATTAAGAACGCCAATACAAAATTGTTTGAAAGTTGGGCTACATAAGGAAGTTAAGAGAAGTTTTATAGTTTGTTGTTGTTGCTTGCTTGTTTGTGTTTTTAAGAGTGTAAGCATATTTATACAACCTCTTCCTCCATTGTTTTTCACTGCTTTAGGACCCAGCTATCCGAATATATATCTATAACTTTTGGCATGTGTGTGAAGTGTTCCTTTATAAACTTAGAATCGACATGGTATGGAAAGCACTGAAGCCATTATCTGTGCTTCTTTTTCTATGGCTTATTTTTATATTTATTGTTAAAATTCACTTATGATAGTTTATGGAGGGTTATATTTTAGGAGGGAACATTGTGGGGAAAATCTAAACTAAGACCGTAATTTGAATCTAAAATGTTAATATTAAATCCTTTATGGTCCTGATGTCTTTTCGTATGGAAAGTTTAACAAATATATTAATTTACTTAACCTTTTACTTTTTTCACCTGGCCCAAATTAACATTTAATGACAGTCTTAACAAAATTTTAATATGTACATTCTACAAAAATCATCCTATGAAAATGGAGAGTGTCAGCAGATTATGTTTTGTTTTTGTGTATTATTCAAGCAGTCATTAGAACATTGAACTAAGGCTGTATATTTAGGTTTTCTTATAATTTTCTTCAACTTTCCTTAACTTTATAGAAATCTGAAATCCATATCTCTTTATATCACTGTTAAAGAAAATAAATTTAACATAAGTTCCTTTCCTATTTAATTATTTGCTTTAAGACACATTGAACAATGTTTATGACATTCTTTATT
Source organism: Pteropus medius (assembly GCF_902729225.1). Lineage (NCBI taxonomy): Eukaryota > Metazoa > Chordata > Mammalia > Chiroptera > Pteropodidae > Pteropus > Pteropus medius. The sequence goes on along the minus strand of NW_024351073.1, from coordinate 10,767,174 downwards.
AGATATTATGATAGATTACATATATAGACAACCTGTGGTTCCTGTTTCAAAAGAAGATAAAGCTTAAAGGGAATGTAACATTTTAGCTGGAAAAGTGAGATAAAAAGAGCAGCCTATGGAACACTAACTTTGCAAAGACATCAAAAGTTGGTGCAAATCCCAATATTCATGGCAGCACAATTTACAATAGCCAAAATATAGAAGCATCCTAAATGCCCATCAACAGATGATTGGAAGAAGAAATTATGGTTCATATATACAATGGAATATTACTCAGCCATTAAAAAAAAAATGAAATCCTACCATTTACAATGACATGGATGGACTTAGAGGTTATTATACTGAGTGAAATAAGTCAGACAGAGAAAGATAAATACCATATGATTTCACTTATATGCAGAATCTAAAGAACAAAAAGAACAAACTAATCAAAAACAGTCATAAATATTGTGGACAACTTGTTGACAGACAGAGGGTAGGGAGGTTAGGAGGCTGGGAGAATGGAGTGAAGGATTAAAGAAGTACAAATTAGTAGCTGATGGATGGTCACGGGGATGAAGAGCACAGCATAGGGAATGCAGTTAGCATGAATACAGTGACTAGATAGAGGGTCATGGGAGGGAGGGAGAACCTGGAGGGATCATTTTACGAACTAAATAGATGTCTAACCAATGTACTGTATACGTGAAACTAATTAAAATAAATAAGTAAATTTTTTTAAAAGTTGGCGTAAATCACAAATATGTTAGGTAGTTGAAACAGAAAAAGAAAAAGAAAAAATATATAAATAGAACATATTTAAAAATATATATAAATATATATACGATAGATGGTCTAAAAATACCAGAGTAGATCTGGGTAAGTTTTGGTACTACTAAATGGTGAGATCTTATCCAAGGCTAGATTTTTGTTTACTTTAGTGTTGTTTGTTTTAGAAAAGAAATTCTATGATTAAATAAATTTAGCTAGAACACTCAAAATGTCCAAAAGAGAAATAAATTATGCAGTGTGTAACATACTTATTCAATTGGAGAACACTTAAAAAGTAGCAGTTAAAACAACTTTGTTTTATTGAAAATGTTTATGAGAGAAAAAATAATCAAAACATAGTTATAAAATGTAGACCCTGGAAAACTTTGAACAATGAAAAGTATATTGGTCAATTACATGTTTTGTATGCTTTAACCACTTAACATAGAGTTGAATATTGTCTTTTTACTTCTAAATCTGAGTATATTTTGATTACTTTCATTGTTAAATACAAATGGGTGACGTATATGGTATTTATAAGTTGTACATGGCTTTAGTTATATAGTTTGAAAGTTTCTAGATTTCACTGCATGAGATATTTTCCATTATTAAAATAATTATTAAGATAATTATTTTAACAAAAATAAAGCTAAATAATAATTACAGTTAATTTCCTATTTCTGAATAAAAACCAGCATTTTATCTTTAACCATTGACACAGCATGGTTTAAAGATGGCTTGTAAATACATAAGCTTGTCAAACATTTCTCCCAGATTTGTGTTCCCCAAGCTTTTCCTAGATCATCATTTATTTTTAACGTTTTCTTCTGTGGCCAAGTTGGGGAGTTCGGTTTCAGAATGGATTAAACTTTTCAAATACTCCTATGAAAATTTTAATTTTTAAATGCATTTTAATTTTTAAAATTCAAATTCAACCAAATTCGAACATTGGCTGACTCCAAAACTTTGGGACAGGTAACAGAGTTTCTCATATGAGGGTCACTGGTTCAAATCTATGCCTATCATTAGCTATTATTATCAGATAGAAACTCATGAAAATATGGCATGTGCACTATATCTTTTCACATTTGATCCCTTTGTTCTGCATTGCTTAACCCAGAAACATCTCACATGCTTTTCTTTTGGCCTACTCCTGTCTAAATGCATTATATCTACTAAATTCCTCCAGACATTTAAATCATTTTTATAATTAAAAAGAAAATATTTCCAAAGTTTCTTCCAAAAATTTTGTATAAAGACACAAATAAAAATGTTTATCTGAAAAATCAACTTCTTAAAAAGAATCACACTTTTGTTTTACTTTTAAATTTATTTCAAATAAATTTGTATTTTTAATTTTTTTTCAGTTCTGAGGATAGAAAATAAGAATGTTACTTCTCGGTTATGTTGTTCCACTATAACAATTAATATGCTAATACCATGATATGGAGTAAAAATTAACCATCTTTAAATATCAAATAAAAATGTCAACTCTCTTCTTTGAAAAATATTTTCCTTCATTTTAATTATACAAATTAGTCTTTGTTCCATTTATATAGTCTCATCTTCATTTTTCTTTGACTATTAACTATGTCTACATGGGAAAATATCCTGGCTATTTTTCTAGCATTGTCTTAGCATTTAGCTGGGACACAATGAATGTTAATTTATCCATAAACATGAATACATCGAATTAGAGATACTTTAGAATACTGACACTTGATAGAAAGAACATGAGATCACTTTGAACTAAACCCAAACATACAGTTATCTGCCAAGTTTGTGTCCCAATGTAATTAATCTTGAATATGTTCAGATATGGAAAGGCACAGGTTTCTATATTTCCGATATTTTAGTCATTTACTCATGAAATAAATCATAGTAAGAGTTTGCAACATTTATTACTGATATTGACAAACTACCTTTGAATATCGCTGTTCTCTCCAGGAAGAGATATCAGAAAACTAAGATGACTCGCTAGCTGTATATATGCTTGATCAAATGTCATTCATTAATTTATTGTATTCCTACTATGTGTGACAGGAAGTGGCTGAAATCCAATACTCACTCAGTTTGCCATGCAATGCTATATAGTGTCAGGGGTCATAATTTCTGATTTATCTAAAGTTGTCCCATGCTTTAGTATAAACTTTACTTTCTGCCTACAAAGTAAAATCATCACTCTGGAAAATAATTTCAGAGAGATGTATAGACACATCTCTGTATGTATTATGTATGAAGACATATAATAGAGTTTTAACCAATCTGAAAGTTCAGAGTAATTTCCCCTGGAAAAGTGATGTCTCAAGAGAAAAATGAAGTATGAGTATAATAGCGTATGAAAAAGCACCTGGACATGTAAAAGAACATTTCAAAAGTACTGTGTATGTGATGAAAAGAGCAACGGAAGACATGCTGTAGAAGCAGCCCAACAGATAGGAAAGCATTTGGGTCCAACCTTGAAAACAGTGGGCAAACAATGATAAGTAATGAGGGACGGGTGACATACTCAGTATATTTTAATAGATTACTTTGCCTTCAGAGAGAAAAATGGAGTTGAGGGACAAGAATGTGGGTGAGGACAGGAATATTATTGGGTCATTTGGAGGTGACTGCAGCTTCCTGATTTGGAGGTAAAAGTAGTTGGGGTTTTTGAAGTTAAATAAAAGGCATGGATAAATTAAAAGCTATTTAAGTGATAAAATAATGGTTTTTCTGAAATATGGGGGCAATTTAAGCCATTTTTAGAAATTGCTTTCATTGTCATTTACAGATTTAAAAAAATAACTGCCTTTGAAATTTTTGCCACAAAGCTATGGATCAAGTTGTTTTTAAAAATCTCTTTCATATTAGTTGAGCAAAATAATGTAATGAACTATTATAAAAAAAGAATAAAGTAAGTTCTTTTTATAAATTATATTTTAAAGATACTCACTTGTCACAAAGAATAATCTCATTATTTAAAAATACATAAAATTTTTAAATTCCAATTTTATATTCTCTCCTTTTAAAAATTAGATTTATAAATTATAAATTAACATATTAAGCATAAATTGCAGCACTTTCGGTTAAGTAAGCTTAATTATGTGCTGTTGTGTTTAAAGTAGCCAAGATATCTTACAAAGGACAGTTTATTTTAAATGTGTGTTTTGTGTGAATGTATGTATATATGTATGGAGCATATTCATGTGTGCGGAGGTAAATATATACGTGTGTATATATATATACATGCATATACACAAAAACACATATGCATTGAAACCCAATTTAAATTCAGACTTTGAAACTGTCATTGTGCTTGAACTTGGTCTAGTGATGATTTCATCCTAAAGCAGTGAACCTTATGATGCTTTAAAAATTAATTAATCTAAGTAAGTTCATTATCATTTAGGATCTATTTTAGCTACCCGTTTTAATATTCTGTTTTTGTTGCAGAGCTATTTAGACACAGCCATTCATGGGTGATAAGTCATTTATTCCTCATTAACTGTTAGGATGGATGTAGATATTCATTACAGCCAGACAACAGACTCATTTAACTGCATACAGTACATGATTATATACCTCACCAATGACTAGAATGCAAATTCAGTTTCACATTAGCTTCATTTTAACTTAAGCATGAGCCAATAGCACAAATATTCTCTTTACAGTTGATTGTTTTCTTTTCTAATTTTTCTCCCCAAAGAAATCATTGAGTTTTTATTTTTGAAAAGAAAAATATAATAAAAAAGAGAAAAAAAATGAAAGCTGTGGACAGAGAAAAGTGTTTAATTTAGAATTATAGTCCCTCTGTTGTGACTCACATAGACATTAAAATTTGCCTGTGAAATTATGCTTTCTCTGTTGGAAATTTATGCTCTAGTCAACTTAACCTTAAATTGGGTGAGTTTCAGCTTTTAAATGCTTAACTAATCATCATCATAGAACAGGTCACAGTCACAAACTTTATTGGAGCTTGCAATGAAATTCAGGAATTTGCTACCTTCCTTCCACAAATGATAGAATATCATTTAAAATTTTGTGAAAGTATATTAAACAGTAAATTTATAATTTATTTTATAAAATTAGCACTTTTAGCTGAGTGACTATATGTATAGAAAATGCAGACCTCGTGATGTTGTGTTTTTTTACTATATGGCAATAAATATTTATCCTCAATATAATCTATGACAAATTATTTTGTTAATATAATATGCTTAGAGTATAAACAATATTAAGGTTACAAAATATAGATTTGGACAAGATTTTACACACTAGTCTACACACTTGCTGAGGAAACAAAAATTTTAAATAATTACAGTAGTGTTTCTGAAATTAAATTTTAACTTCTATCATACTGTAATTTTAATGCAACTAATGTGTGGTTTGCAAGATCATCAAAGAGGAGAATGTTTAGGAAAACTTCAGAGTAGAAATGATATTAATGTACAGGATGAGTGAGATAAAAAATAAGCAAAATTAAAGAAAAAATCCAGATAAACAATACTCGCTCAGTCTTCTTACTCTCTCTCTCTATGCCAATGGTAAACCCTTACCATCTCTCTAGTTTTGAATTATCCATAATAACATATAATTAAAATCATATAGCATGTAGTCTTTCCAGACTAATTTCCTTCACTTAATAATATGTAAGATTAATTTATGTTGTTTCATATGTTGATAGCTTATTTATTTTTATCATTGAATAATATTCCGTTGCATGGATGTACCCTGATTTATCCTTTCACCTCTTGAAGGACATCTTGGTTGTTTTCAGTTTGGGAGAAGTGGGGATGATGGAATAATGCTGCTATAATCGTTTATATTCAGGCTTTTGTATAAACACACATTTTTGCAGTATTCTGTGTAATATCTAGGGAGTGTGATTGTATGGTGAGACTGTATTTATCTTTGTAAGAAACTGCAACACTATTTTCCAAAGTGGCTGTATCATTCTTCATTTCCACTAGCAATGGATGAGAATGCCTGTTATTCTGAAACCTCACCAAAGATAGGTATCATTAGGCTTTAAATTTTAGCTATTCTAATGGGAGTATGATGGTTTCTCATTTTAATTTACAGTTCCCTAATTATAAACAATGATGAGCATTTTTTCATCTGTGTGTTTGTCATCTGTATATCTTCCTTGGTGACTTTTCTTTTCACCTCACAGATGGGCTTATATTTTGCTCACTTTTTAATTATGATATTTGATCTTTTATTAATGAATTTTAATAATGAGTTTTTATTTTTTATACAAGTCCAATATCATATGTGTTTTGAAAATATTATGACATTTATTGGCTTAGGGTTGTTTTTACTATTCCTTTATTTTCTTCTTTATGTCCATGAAAGCAATATTTATGATCTATTTCTGAAATTAAGTGTTTTTTTTCTTGTTTAGCTTGGCTAGAAATTTATAAATTTTATTGATCTCTGAAAGATACATCTTTTAGTTTCTTCAATGTTCTCTATTATATTTTCTACTTTCATTTTCATTTATTTCTAATTTAATTTGTATTATTCATTTTCTTTTGCTGGCTTTGGCTTGACTTTTTAAACTTAAGATGGGGCTTAGGTTATTAACTTTAAATATTCTTTTCTAAAGTATGTACTTAACTGTTATACTTTTTTCTCTAATTACTAATTTCACTGCATCCTACAAATTTAGATATGTTGTATTTTCAGTTTTCTTTAGTTCAAAATATTTGTTAAGACTATTGTTATTTACAGATGCGTTAATTTTCTAATATTTAGACTATTGTTATTTACAGATATGTTAATTTTTTATCTTTTTATTACAGATTTCTAGTTTAATTCTCTGTGTTCTGAGACATGCTTTATATGTCTTCTATTCAGCAAATTTTTAAAAAGTAAGATTTATGACACAAAAATTTGGTCTATTTTGGTAAATAATCCATGTGAGATGTGAGCTTGAGAATGATGTGCACCCTGTTGTCAACTGATGGTTTATACTATAAAAGTCAGTTGTCTCAAGTTGTTTGATGGTACCATTCAAGTCAACTTTATCCTTAACTGGTTTTCTGCCTGCTCGTCCTACAAATTACTGACAAAGGTATATTGAAATTTTCAGTTGCAATAATGGATGTGTCTATTTCTAACTTTGAATTTGCCTCATGTAATCTGTTGGACTCATACATGCTTAAGATCGCTTATCTTTTTGGAAAATTGACCTATTTATAATTATTTAAAGCTGATCTTTTATACCAATACTTTCCTTTTCATGGAATCTCTTTTTTTTTTTTTTTCTGAAAATGATATAACTACTCCAGTTTTATTTTGTTTTGGATTAGTCATATATGTCTTTCTTCATCCTGTAACTTTTGGCCTATATATTTATTTATTAATTGGGTTCCTTAGAGATAACATATAGTTGGACATTTTTTTAAAAATTCACTTGGACATTCTGTTATTTAATTAATATGTTTAGACCAGTCACATTTAAAGTGAATATTGATATTATTAGGTTAATATCTGCCATGTTTAAAACTGTTTCCTATTCTTTGCATTTGTTCTTTCTCTCCTTCACTCTACCTGCTCCTTTTGACTTCTCCGGTATAAACTGAGCATTTTATATGATTCCCTTTTACAATCACTATTATGGTACACTTTTTCTTTCTTTAAAAAAAACTTGTTTTTTGATTTCCCTAGAGTTTCCAATAAAATTTGTAAATAATATATATCAACTTTCAAATAACCCTATGTCCTTTCATATATAGTGTAAGAACCTTATAACTATTTTCAATTTATTTCTCTGTCATTTGTAACATTGCTCCCATTCATGTTAGTTATCTATATATGTTATTATCACCCAATGCATTAGTATTATCATTACTTTAAAAAGTTATCATTTTGATCAATTAAGAATAAGAAAATAAAATGTCTTATTTTATCTTTATATCTTCTTTAACACTTTCTTCATGTAGTTTCTGGCTTATATAATATTCTTTTCCCCGAAAATATATTTTAATATTTCTTGGAGAGCAGGTCAATTGGCAACTATTCAACTTTTTGTTTGTCTGGGTAACTATTTTGTTCTTCACCTATGAAGAATAATTTTATTGGATATAGACTCTAGATTAATAGTATTTTATTTCAACACTTTAACTATTTCACTCTGCTCCCTCTTATACTTGCATGATTTCTGATGAGCAATCCAATCAACTCCTATTCTTCCTTTCTAGGTAAGGTGTTCATTTTCTCTTTCTTCTTTTATTATTTTTCTCTTTGTCATTGTCTTTCTGCAGTTTAAATAGTATATGCCTAGATGTATTTTTAAAATAATGCTGCTTGATATTCTCTGGGCTTTCTAGATCTGTTTTGCTTTTATTATCTTCTTTTTTCTGTTTGTGTTTTATATGGAAAGATTCTACTGAAGGATCTTCAAGCTGCCTGATTTTTAACTAGGCTTTTAAAAGTTTATATCTTTCTGCTTACAGTAATCATCTATTCATGACTGCTTTGGATTCTTTCCATGAAAGTCTTTAACATTATAATCATAGTTACTCTAAATTTTCTTACTAATAATTCCAACATCTGTGTCATACCTTAGTCTGATTTTGATACTTGCTTTGTCTTCACAGATTTTTATTTTTTCTTGACTTCTGTCATCCCATGAAAAATTTTGTTTAAAGCTGTTGTAATAGGTAATAATAACTAAGACAAAAAGATTTTTAATGTGAGATTTTATGTTTATGTTTAACTAGCTTTGTGGTGTTTTTAATGTTTGCTGTACCTAAAGGTACCAATGACTTCAAATTCATCTGCTGTCTTCGTTTTTGTCTTCTTTAAGGACATCTCCTAAGAGTATGTTTGTTGCAGGAGTTACAGCAGTAATCCCCTATAAATATACATAAGCGTTGTCAATGTGGTAGTAAGGTAGGCACTGGGGAGAAGTAGTCATATGTGTGTGTGTGTGTGTGTGTGTGTGTATACTGTATATATAGTATATATAGTATATATAGTATATATACTATATATGTATATATAGTACATATATAGTATATATAGTATAGTACTATAGTACTATATATAGTACTATATATATACAGTATATATACACATATACTATATATACTGTATATACTGTATATATGCGGTATATATATAGTGTATATACAGTATATATACAGTATATATAGTATATATATACTATGTATATACAGTATATATATATATATATAGTGTGTGTGTGTGTGTGTGTGTGTGTGTGTGTGTATCCGATAAAAGTATTTTCTCATTTAGATTAAGTCTTTGGAATATTTCTTATTAATCCAGATTATGATCAATGTTTATATTGAAATTTAAACTTATTTTTATAAGAATCTCTGTATTCTTGCCTAAGTCAATTATTACATGCTTCTGGTTCTTGTGGATACTTGAAGTCATATTTTTACAATTTAAATTTTGCAGTTGGTTGGAGGTATGCTATTAAATTGTTACATCATGGTTTATTTGGAAAACTTGACAAATTCTTTTATTTATTTAATTAGTTTGTTTCTTAAATCTGTAGATTTTTTAATTAAGACAGTATTATTGGTAACTAAGATTTCACTGGAGGTCACTTTTTAGTGTATATAGTCGTCAAATTATAATGTTGAACACCTGAAACTTATAACGAAGTATACCAATTTTACTTCAATTAAACAAGATAATATTATTAGCAAATAAGTACAGTGCATCTTTCCTCTTCCAATCTTCACTATATATTTTTTCCAATGCCCCCAATGCAAATAATTCAATGATAATGGACATTCTTTTGTTGCTCTCAAAAAATATATTTTAAATATTTTTAATGAATATGTTTGCTGTGTTATTTGTATATAATCATTAACAAGTTAAGCAATTCTCTTCCAGTCTTTATTTATTAAGTATTCAAAGTCATAAATAAGTGTTAGAGTTCATTAAATAATTTTTCACATCATTTGAGATGATCTTATATGTGTGCATTGTCTATTAATTTTCTAATTGATATTCTTGGGCTCTCTGATGTGGAAAGAGCTTTTTATATACAGGATAAATATTACTTGACCATGATGTTTTATTATTTAATATACTGTTAAATTCAGAATATATAGTTCTTAAAATGTAAGAATTCAGTTGAATCAATATTGACAAGTGAAAAGGATTTCTATTTTTTTCATTATAATCTACACAAACCAATACAACGCTTTTATCATCTCTCTTTTTTTTTTTTTCCTAATTCTGTAATTTGCACTGAACTCATCCTAGGCTTTCAGTATAGCTCTCAAGTTAGAACTTCATTTGCTTTGCACTTCATTTGGTTTATATTTTATTCTACATTTATTTCTACATTCTAGATATATCGAGAATCGTTAACATTGGAACAATGAATTAAATAATTAAAATGTTGGTAAACTTAACTAAAGCCTGTCTATAAAAATGTGTTATCTGTTAGCAGTGCATTTTTTCCTTTAACGCAAATTGATAAGAAAGCTACAAATATCCACCACAATTGTGAAAGCAAGCAGACTATTTCAGCCATCCATAGTCTTAGCTAGAATTTAAAATAAGTAATGAAGCAGCAGTTGGAATTGATCAACTTTAAGAGTCACTGGAATTTAAATGTAGAGTCTCATTAATATGTGTTTCCCTTCAGTTGGGGACACTGGTCAAATATAGCCTCAAAGTGATACAAGATCCCCACCCAAAATTCAAAATATAGTTCTTCCTGTGACTATACCTTTTGGCCTAATTCGCCCATACAGAGAACAGAACCATGTTCTCCAATTCCTTTGTTATTATTATGCTAGGATTTTGGCAAGAATGTAATACAAACATAATCTAGATTATGCAATGGATAGCAAAGAAATAAAGACCCTTTCATTATAAGTCTATAAATTACTTAAAACAATATTGAACTATGTGACTCTTACCTAGTAAATACTATTAGAAATGAAGTGAGAAAAATTCATCTAATTATGTCTGAAATGATACATCACAACTGCCAAAAAGTTTATTTATAATAAAGATTAATTTTTGTTGTGCCACTACTTAAAAAAATGGAAAACACATGCAAAATTTAATCTGTTATAAGCATTAATTAATTTAGCTATTTTCAGACTAATTTTTGCCTATATATGTCAAGTTTACACAATTTTCTTTTCAAAATTTAGACTTCTATGCTGAAAATATCTATAATGTTTTATTATTATTTATGAATTTACAGAATAAATTAAAACATACAAAGATTTTATTTCTGTATGTTCATAGAAATGTTTTTAAAGAATTTATTAGTTGTCAAAATAAAATTTTGACTGATAATGGATGTTTTATCTAGTTCTTTTTTGAAAAACAATAAATTTCCTTTTGCTTTGAAATATATTTTTGAAAAATTCCAACAAGAAGTAAATTAGCTCATGCCATTTTTGGTGTCACTTCTAATTTTGTGATGAGCTTCAAAATTGATGCAGGGGAAAATTTGTATGGTGAAAGTATTTTTTGCCAAAACATATATTAGCAGTATAAAAATTTGTATGGTGAAAGTATTTTTTGCCAAAACATATATTAGCAGTATAAAATGACAATAAAGTAGTCATTTTAGAGATTTGATTAATTGGGATTATATATATATAGATATAGATATAGATATAGATATAGATATAGATATAGATATAGATATAGATATAGATATAGATATAGATATAGATATCAATGAAAAATAATCTATATCTATATCTATATCTATATCTATATATTTTTTTATTTTTCATTGCTGTCATTTAACAGTGGATATAAATAGTGGTTATGATCAGTTTTTAACTATAGGATTAAAAAATATGAGACTTTTTAATTTTTACAGTGATTGATATATCTGTTTTTCTCCTAGTGCTTCTAGTCAAACCTGAGGGCATTCTGACATAGTTTAATGCTTATATTAGATGTAATGCATGTAAAATATTTAGGACAATTCATGTTACATAGTGATCAAAAATACTAATATGATCGTCCATCCTTCTTTCTAAATAGTAGTAGAAGTGGTGCTGAAATAGTCTTATTTGAAGTACTAATATAACTACAGTAGTAATACCCAAATCAAGTTAATGCTCATGAGATTATTTTATGACTCTTCATTTTAGACATAAGTACACATGCTTGTTATTTGAAAATAAGTGAAAAATCCTCATTAAAAAGTTAAGAAAATAACAAAATAATTTTAATCTATATTTTTTTTATTACAATTGGGATTCCATATTATTTTGTATTAGTTTCAGATGTACAGCATAGTGGTTAGATATTTAAATAATTTATGAAGTGATTCTCCCCAATTTGTCTAGTACCCACCTGGCACTGTACATAATTATTATAATATTATTGATTATATTCCCTATGCTATATTTTATATCTCCTAGACTATTTTGTAACAACCAATTTTTACTTTTTAATCTCTTCACCTTTTTCACCCATCTCTCCGAACTCCCTTCCATCCAGTAATCATCAGTTTGTTCTCTGTATCTATGAATCTGTTTCTGTTTTGTTTGTTTGTTTTGTTCTTTAGATTCTACATATAAGTGAGATCATATGATATTTGTCTCTTTTTGACTCATTTCACTTAGCATAGTACCTTCTAAGTCCATCCATGTCGCAAAAGGTAAGATTTTGATCTTTTTTTATGGCCAAGTAATATTCTGCTGTGTATATGTGCCACTTCTTTTTTATCTAGTCGTCTCTTGATGGGCACTTAGGTTGCTTCCATTTCTTAGCTATTGTAAATACTGCTACAATGAACATTGGGGTACACATATCTTTTTGAATTAGTGTTTTAGGTTTCTTTCGATCAATACCCAGAAGTGGAATCGCTGGGTCATAAGGTAGTTCTAACAAAATAATTTTTTAAATGATCTAACAACCAATGCATTCTTTAATGTTAATGGAGAAATTCCTTCTTGACTCGTATTTAAATCAACATATTTTTTGTAAGATAAATTCTATATAAGAGTAGAAGTCACTCTTTTGTATTGATATGATTGTTCCTATACAGCACAAACCAATGGTCAGTAATGTTCATGACTTTTAAGAAATCAAGATAATTTTGTACTTTCAAATTGACACAATATGAGAGTTCTGGTGCTTTTAATTGCGACTTTTCATAAAAAAAATAATTATGTAGGAACTCTAACTAGAATGATCATATGCCTTAATATTCTTAAAATCCTTCCCATTAAACTATTTAATTCTTTCAGAAGTTCTCTATTCTTTATTCAGTTATAAACATAAATATTTTTCTACTATTATGAGTGCCTTGACTGTTAGTTGTTGTTGTTTAGGATGTTATTCCTATTTATTTGGCAAACATTTTTTACTGATATTAATATTTGAATATATGTGTTATATAATAATAAAGAATAATGATATTGGCAACTTTATATGTATATATGCACATATGGGTATGTGTTTGTGTATATAGACATGTTTATGTGCATATGTATGTGTGTATATATATTTTTCTTTCTATCAACTAAATTTGAGCTGAATAATTGAAAAACTTCTGAATTAAGATAGTTTAATCTGGATCCAAACTAACACCTCTGATGATAAAAGAAAAGCAGGAATAATTTCATAAGACTTTGACCTCTAGTAACAAAAACATGAAGGAAAAAGATGAAAACTATTTTGACTTATCAGTCATATTTTATTTTTCTCCAACAATGATTTTTATTTTCTTTCTGCTGACAAGAAAAAAAAAGTGCTTGGTTCCAACATTAAAGAACATATTTTATTTATAGCAAGACTGGCTTGAAATTCTTCATTTTAAATCCCTGCTGAACTTTAAAGAGACCTTTAAAAACTCAATTACATTTATTCTAGGCTTTTACCCCAGCTTTCAGAGTCCAGAATTCTAATGCTTGGAGAAAAGCAACCAGTGCTAAAATCTACTGGACCATATAAAAGTCTTAAATAAGAGTTGTCCCTAAACTTTAATTGTCAAAAATATTGACAGGATTCCTTTCTTTGGGAGAAAATGTTGGGTATATTCAAATAAAAATGATTGTTCATTGTCCCACATGAAATAATTCCACGTTGGGATAACTCGTTACTAGACAAATCAAAACAAAAAACAAAACAAACAAACAAACAAAAACTCCACTTCTGCCATGGCAATTTATTGGAGTAAATTTTTAAGGATTAATTTTCAAAATCATTAATCAAGTTAGCATTAGAGTAAACTAAATAACTCCTGAACAGTTATTTTTATTATTATTTTTTGTTAGAGAGCCTTTTCTAAAAGATAGCCAAGCAGCCATAAGTCCATATGGATATTACACTTCTATTTTACTTTTAACTGAATTTAGAAAATGGATAAAAAGTGTATTTATAATTAATGAAGACAAATAATTGTTGTAAGTTAATTTATCATAGAGATCTCCCAAGGAATGTAACTAATCACATAAGAAGGCATTCTTCGTGGCTATTTTATTTCTTAGAAACTTTAAGTAAAGGACTACTTATGTTTATTTTTGTATCCAGGTAAGGCCTGTAATTTTGATAGTAAAATGAGAAGGTATTAGTTAATAAATCATAATATTTTTGAAGATATTATAGTTCTCAGTAGAAGACTTATGCTACATATGAAAACTGTAAATGCAGCATTTAAAAAATTCTAATTTTGAAAGCAGGCCAAAAATTTGTGCTGAAAATTTCCAATCTTTAATTATTTTTTTAAAAATCCTTTAGCATTTTCTGTCTTATTTTCACAAGTACAAGTAAATTTGTTCTTATGTCTAAAAAATTGATTTTAATCAAGTTTACTCCAGAAAGTCTTTATATAAAAAAAAAAAAATCAAACAACACTTGGATAAAAGCTTTTCTTTAAAATTAATAATCAGTGTAATTCCTGAAGGTAGTCTTTATTGTTTGATTTTGTTTTCCTCTCATAAACACTTATTGGCAACTTGTAAGGGTCAGGCATCAAGTACTATATTTGCAACATATAAATGAAAATAAATCCATTCTTCAAGTAACTCATAAGACAGGTTTCCCAGAGAGATAATTAAAATAAAATAAGTACAGTCATAGAGATATTCAAAGAGTATTGGGAAATATTCATAAGGAGAAGAAGAGAAAGAAATAAAAGAGAATATATTAGGTTAGGAATGTATTAGAATGTGATGACACAGCTGTATCTTAAGAAGGAAGTAGAAGTTAACTGGGGAAAAAAAAAGAGACAGGTAAAGTACTAAAAATATAAATTTAAAGACCTGGGAAACAAAAAAGTTTGTGTAGAGAACTATAAGATGTCTAAGATTAGAATATAAAGTGTTCAATGGAGTCGTCAGAGATGAAATGGGATATTGGGTAGGAAAGAGTTGACAGAACCTCATATGCTCCCTTGGGAACTTTTGTCCAGGAGAATTTTAAGCAGAATAGTAAAATGGAATGTTTAATGTTTACTTTTCTCTCATTCTAGTTAATGTAAGGACGGATATGAAGAATTATAGAAGACCTGATCCTACATACCTGCCAACATTTTTCTGATATACCTTTTTGTGTAGTAGAGGTTAAAAAGTTAAACATTGCATTTTCCAAACTTCTCTTCAGATAGTCTTCATGACGTGATTTTGGTTCTGTTTCATTAGTTTCCATATAGGACTTGAGTCACAACTAGTTCAAGTGCCGTAGTTGGAAAATACATGAGAGTCATCCATTAGAGCTAGAACCGTGACAGACACAGCATTATCTATTTGATTCAAAGATTATAACTAATGGAATGTGACTCAGGGGTCAGCAGTTAGAGTAGCAGTTTTCTGACTGAAAGAGAAGCAACACATCCTTTGGTGGGCTAGTTCTGTGGATATGAATTTTATTTAAAAACCATTTCTAAAAACAAAAGTATCCCTATCTCTCTAGCCTTTGATGATTATTATGGATTATGGATACAAGAATATTCATGTTAAATAAATAACTTTTGATATAAAATAACTAGAGAGTTTTATCTTATCTGTATGTTATCCTGAGTAATATACTCAGATTAAATTTTTTTCGTAAAAAAATGACCCAATTTAATTTGGAGAAGCAATGTAGCCAACTATAAAACTATACTCATTGGCCTATATTGCAGTTATAATGGTTTCGCAACACAAGGTGAGCCAATTAGGCACAAGCACAAGTCTACTGGAAAATTCTGCTAAAGTTTTATGGTCATAATATGCCTACCTTCTATTGCCCTTTGCATTATCTTTTTTTTTTTAACTTCTTTTACTGATTAAAATGCGTCTTAATGTCTGTATATATAATTATCATAATGTGGCCCCGCAGAAAAAGGCTAAGAGAAATACAGAAATCTTGGCCCTGTCAGCTTTGACTTTTGGATCAATGCAGTGATCTCTTTCTGGACATCTTAGGACATTAGACAGGGGGAAAAAGAGACATTTTTAAGCTACTGTCAGATCTTCTGTCACTTGTGGATCATAACAAACACAATCCTTTAATGGATATGAGATTTGTCTGTTTTATTCACCAGTCTTAGTTGCAAGCAACAGAATCTGACTCCGCATGAGTAAGTAAAAACAAATTCAGTAAAAGGATATTAGGTCATTCAGATATTTTCCGGAACTATGCCTAAGAACACATATTACAAATGACCCAAAGATGAACTATTGCTGCTGTCCAGCTGTTGCCCAACTAAAGCTATTTCCTTGTCAAGTGTTCAATTAACAGAATACCAGACTGTCATCTCTGCTACCATCAAGACCTGATAATTTGACCATTACCCAAAATTAGTATCATGAAGCCTCCATCACATTGCTGGTTTCCAGTCTTAAATATGGAGTGTTTCTGATTTGACAATCTTCATTTCCAAGTTTGTGTACTACTAGACAATGATTTCAAGAATTTCTATTTATGGGTTTTACTTTGACATGCAAGACCATAAAGCTGGGAATTTTCCAATTATAACTAAAGATATTCAACCTGATAGGTAGTCAGAAATATGACAGAGATATTCTACACTGTAAATAATAGTTTTATCTTTAGATTGACAGTAATTTACATTACTAAATTTGTGTTTAGGTTAAGCATAAAATAAGAATTTGATATTCTTGATCTTAAAAATATATTGTTTATGTAATTTATGAATTTTCCAATACTGAAATAATGGGAAACATAATCATCTACATGCAAACATACATATACATACACACAAAAATCTAAACCATTAAATTTTTCACATAATAAATAAAAAAACTAAATCATATATGAGATAACTAGATAATCAATATGAACTAATGTACAGCATGATGACTGTAATTGTTAGTAATATATTATATACTGGAAATTTGCTAAGAAAGTAGATTTAAATTGTTCTTAACACCAAAAATAAGGGGAGGTGTTAAATATGTGAGTTAATGATATATCAGTTAACTTGCTTGTAGTAATTAGAAACAAGGTAGAAAAAATCAATAAAAGAACTTTATTCTTAGATACAATATCATTTATAGGAAAAAAAATGATTGTACTTTATAGTCCCCACATAAAATAAAATTATCTAGCTTGAATGAAATAGTTGGCTTAAAGTTACAAAGACAATCTGATGGTAAGTTCATATTTATTTGAAATACCTACCCAATAGTTAAGGATAAAACTATACTAAAATTTTTTAAATTTCCATGAATAAATGTTAATTTCAGTAAAAGAGATTTTAGATTCTATAAGAAGTCAGTAGTCATTGTTTAGTAGTTACTTCAGTCTTAGGTTAAATCCTAAATTTCTAGTATCAGCAAACAAATTTGGGATATTCATAGAAAATGATTGAAAGAAAATAACCCAATATTGCTCAATAAATCTAATATGATGGTTTCTAATATTGCTATAAAAACATGTCCAGAGAATATTCCGTTTACTCTTTATTTAAATTAGATTCAAATACCTGTGACAGAAATCTTTATATTCGACCTTAAAAACAAACAAAAAACAACAACAACAAAAATAAACGCTAGCATTCCACTCTAATAGTTTGGCAAATAATACCATAAGAACATTTTAAAAATCAAATATTGAATAATTAATTGCTAAAACAGTAATGTACTTCTAAGTATAAAATTCACTGAGAATGAGATAAAAAATGGACTTGTATTCCTCAAAATATGAAGCCTTTATATTCATATCTGATTCACATACTTATATTTGTTACAAGTTATAATTATGTTGAAAGGCAGTTGATTCTACATAGATGTGGAATATATATTTTGTAGTGTGTATGTGTGTGTGTGTGTGTGTGTGTGTGTGTGTGTGTGTAAGTAGAGAGCTTTGTTTGTGTGTGTAAAACTTAATATTCATATCTAATATGTTGCATATCAAATAGTTTCCATGTCTTGATGTCTCCATTTACTATTTTTGTACTACTAAAAGTTTTTAAAATTTTTTAATTATTATTTTCTGATGTTTTGTTGTTATTTTGAAGATTTTTACTCAGAGCTCAGGTTTAATGTAGGTTAATCAACTTACCTGTATGCATTTGTGTCAGAGAGAATTAGCAATTAGAATACATGCTGTATAAAATATGATTTGCTCAGACTCTGATGCGGAAATTTGAAAATCATCCTTTATAAGTTGCAAGAGCGGGCTTTTAACATATTCGTGAGGAAATTTTCTATTTGATTGGCAATATCATTTAACTATATCTTTATAACAAATATAAGTGTGTTTCCATTCAGGTTTATGTCAAACTCTTAATTATTTTTAATAAGGAGAGGACATCAGTGTAACTGTTTATATGTGCCACTGCATAATCATTTCGATGTTTTGCAGTGTATTACACAGAAATTATTTCATTTTTCTGAATTATCTCTGATGATATTATATAAAATTCTACAAGAGAATGATTATGAATTCAGTAATTGAAAAGTTATCAGTTCATCATTTTCTATTTTACTTTGTAAATCAAAGTAATAATTGAAGTTTAATTAAAACAATTATGTTGATTCCTTAGGCATGTACATTTGTTTTGCTTTACTTCTGTTTATACTGTTATTATCCTAAATTTATTTTTACATGAAATTATTTATTTATTTTTCCAATATTTTAGAAAACCACAAGTGAGTTATGATATTAGGTTCTGAATAAAATTAGTCTTAATATCACAATAGCTTTCCTCTTGATGTGTTAGTGTATTTCATACCTAGTAGAATATATATTAATTAGGTAAAAGAACAAATTATCAGTTCTTCTTGATAATGGTAAAAAGAACAAATGATATATACATAGATAAGACCAGCTTTCTGCAAGTATAATTTCATTGCAATTTGTGTGTAGTAAATCAGTTAATCATGAGAATAGGTTGCCCCCCCTGCCCCCGCAATGTTTTCAAAGGCCCATCAATCTAAATGTAAATTAATATAAAATGAGAAGGATCTTAGAATTCATTTCAGTTTAATAACAAACGTGCATGGACATGTTCATTTAGTCTAAATAATGGAAAACTCGGGATAAAACTCAAGTAATGATTCTTCTGTCATTATTTAAGGAAAAATGAGAATTTCTGGAAGGCATGGGAATTCTTGAAATTATTAACGTTCTTTCTAAAGTATTCTATATTTTCTTTAGAAAAATGTATACCGATTAACTCTTCAAAATTCAACTATTTATTCTGAGTGCATAAAAAAAGCACTTCCTAGGCAATGATGTTGTTACATGGCAGAATTACAAGTCCCCAACTTGTGTTCTCACATAAATAACAATTTAGTAGTCATCCACAAGCAAAATTTCTTGGTAGTAGCTTTGGGATCCAGGTAGGAAATTGCAAAACCCCAGTGAAGACCAGTGATGAGAAGAGCTGCTTTAAATCTGTGCTCATGTGGCAGGCTTGCCAGTGTAGTACTGCCTGCAAATGGAAAGCAGCCCATCTCCCAAGAGATTTGGCTCTAGCCCCACTAGGCTGTTGTTAGCAACCAGCCCCGTCTGCCAAGGGACCCAGGAATAGTCACACCTAGCCATACCCCTGATAACAGTCCCAGGGGCTGCCGATCTGACCACAGATCCTGAAGTGGCTCTGTGACCTGGCTCCTACTCCACTATATCGTGGTCCCAGAGGCAGTCCTGCACAGCCAGGGTCTCGGCAGAGGACTGCTCAGGGACCCAGAAGAAACTACACCAATCTATTCCTTTGTTCCAGGCCCACTGTCTGTGGACTCAACTGTAGCCCCAAAGTAACTCTGTGACCTGACTCCAGCCATGCTCAGCTATGGTCTCAGAGGCAGTCTCATTCACTTGGGGATCTGGCAAGAACTGTGCCTATCCAATCCCCTGGAAACAAGCATGGCAATCGCAGACCCGATGGAGACCTGGTAACAGCCATGTGACCTCACTCCAGTCCCACTTGATTCAGACCCCAGGTGCAGTGTCATCAGTCTAGGGACCTGGTCAATAGGTACATGAAAAGGTACTCAACATCACTAACCTTAAGGGAAATGCAAATCTAGACCACGATGAACTTTAACCTCACACTTTTTCGAATGGCCATTATCAAAAACACAAGAGATAACAAGGGTTGGCAAGGATGCGGAGAAAGGGAAAGCCTTGTGCACTGTTGGTGGGGATGTAAACTGTGACAACTGCTGTGGGAAACAGTATGGAGGTTCTCAAAAATTTAAAAATGAAACTACCATATGATCTAGAAATCCATCTTTGGGATATTTATTCAAAGGAAATAAAACTATTATTTTAAAGAGCACTACTGTCTTCATGCCGGAATTTTTCACAATAGCCAAAGCATGGAAAGAATCTCAGAGTTTGTCAATGAATGAATGGATAAAGATAATTTAGAGATATAGATAGATAGATACATACATAGATACATAGGTACATAGATAGATATTGATATAGGTATAGATTTCCACTGTGTATATATATTTTCATATATATGTGTATACAATGGAATATTATTCAGCCTAAAAAAGAACAAAATTCTGACATTTGTAACAACATGAATGAATCTGGAGGATATTATGCTAAGTGAAATAAGCCAGGCATAGGAATGACATATGCTGCATAATCTCATTTTTGTGTTGAATCTAAAAAAAAAAAGAAAAAAAAGAAAAAAAAATCAAACTCATAAAAACAGAGAGAAGAATGGTTATTGAGGACAGAGAGGTAGGGAAAATAAGAGCATATTGGTCAAATGATACAAACTTTCATTCACAAAATGAGTAAGTTTTAGAAATTTAATTTACAGCATGGTGACTACAGGATATTGTATACTTGCAATTTGCTAAGATAATAGAGTTCAACTGTTCTTAAAAAAATGTAGCTATGTGAGGTGACGGATATGTCAATTAACTTGATTGTGGTAATAATCATTTAGCAATGTTTATGTATATTATATATTAAAAATCATCTTAAATATATAAATGTATAAATGTACACCTTAAATATATACAATTTTTATTTGTCAATTATATCTTAATAAAACTGGGAAGGGGTTAAAGAAACAGCTTTTCTTAATATTGAAATTATATAATTAACATTAGTTATGGTATGGTGTTTAAAAATTCATACATATGTAAATGTTTAAAGCAACAGTGATTCTAGTAAAGTATAAAAACAAATATGACTTAGATATAAAGAAAAATAAGTCATTAATGGACAGATTCATACAAATATGCTATGATCCACTTTATCCGTTTATTTGGAGCTAATTTATATATTTGAGTTTTCATTTTGTGCCAGACATTGTTTAGAAATTGTGATACAGACAGAAAAAAAATAAAAATTTCTTCCTTCATGAACCTTACATTTCATGCAAACCCTCTTCTTGCAAATCTATCTATATCTGTATCTGTATTTGTATCATCTGTATCAGTATGTATCTGTATCTGTATCCGTATGTATCTGTATCTGTATATATATATCTGTATCTGTATGTATCTGTATCTGTATCTTTATCTACCTGTATCTCTATCTGTATCTATATCATCTGTATCTGTATCTGTATCTATATCTATATCTATATCTATATCTATATCTATATCTATATCTATATCTATATCTATATCTATATCGGTGGTGAGAAGTCAAATAAAAATAAGGAAGAATAGTGGAATAGTATGCAATAGTTTGTTGGCCTGGAAAAATGGCTCTACTATTTACTAAGAAAGAAGACACTGAGAGTTGTGTTTCAGGATGGAGGAATGAGGACCAGGAGCCAGGTGTTGGATAATTTAACTCTGAGGTCCTTATGAACTCAGAACAAATAATAAAATTGTAAAGCAGGGAACATTGTTTGCATTTTAATTTCATTTTCAATCTCTTATTTCTTATCCACAATTCAATATCACTGTCCAAATGATATTAAGTGCTATCCATCTTCTGCTTCAGAATAGAAAATTTTATATCTTCTGTTTCCTCTTTATATGTCACACATATACACATACATACACACATACTTTTTACCTAGTTATTCTCCAAACCTCAAGCCACATTTTCTTCCATTATTTTGATGTTCTTTAAACATATTGTCTTTATTCAAATTTACTTCATTCCTTCTCATAGAATTTGCATAATTTTAAGTTCTTGGACTATTAGAGTTGCTTTCACTAATATAAATTTAATTGAGTACTATTCCTAGGTTTATCTGTATTGGATTTGTTGAGTGATGCATTTAAAAATTAGCTATGAAAATCCTGATATTTTTGCAACAGATAATTAAATCAGAATAAACTTTAAAGGTGTAATTTAAAATGCATTTCAGTTTCTTAGTATATTTTTAGAGCTCCCATAAAGTTCTAAATTCTGGATTTTAGGTGACTCATAACAAAAAGGTTATCTTAAACTGCAAAGAGGTTTATTTTCTACTAATTATACTTTTCTATTTTCTTATTCCTATGTCATTAAAGTATATTGAACTTACCACAGCTTTTTTAAAATGTATTTTTACAAAAATAATAAAACATAAATCACTGTCAGCAAAGAAAACAAATAGGATTACCAAATAAATATTGAATATAATATATTTATATTATCAGATATTTGTTGTTTAATTTAGATTCAAATTTAAATGCCTGTCTTGTTTTCTAAATCTAGAAACCTTAGAAAATATCATATCAACCCATATAAAATTTAGTGAAGCTTTAATATATGACCACTTTATAATTTAGCAACCAGTACAAAGTATACAGCCATAAAATCTAATTTCCTTTTTTTTCTTAAAAAATGACACCCTAAATAAGTAGAGCATCTGCATGTATTGTTCAACTGGTCTAAAAATCTGTCAAGTTCCCAATGAATTTAGTACTGTCCTGAATTTGACCATATTAAAATACATAACTATTGATGTAGTTTTAAAAATAAAAACTGCAGTATTCACCTTATTGCTTTAAACTTTCGATTCTATTTTATGACAGCGTGAAGCTGATTAATTCATTCACTTGACAAATACTTTTTGAGCATCTACCATGTTTCATTTTCTCAACAAATTCAATACTCCTTCCCTTCAGCTTCAGATAGCAAGAAGAAAAAAGACCTTTCTGAATGAACATTGAATTCTGTCCCCTAGTAAAGACATGTTGAAGTTCTAACCTCCAATACCTCAAAATGTGACCTTATTTGGAAATAGGATATTTATAGAGGGAATCAAGTTAAAATAAGGCTATTAAGGTGGGCTCTAATTCAGTGTGGTTGGTGTTCTTCCTAAGGGGAAATTTGGACACAGAAATAATGTAGACAAGTAAGGCAAGGTGAAGAAACACAGGAAGAATTCCATGTGAAGTTGGAGGCAAAGACTGAAATTATACTGCCACAAGCCAAGAAATGGAGTGGCAACCAGAAGCTAAAAGAGGTAAAAAAGGAATCTTCTTCTCCAGATTACAGGTGGAGTATGGTCCTACTGACCCCTTTATTTTGGACTTCTATTCTCCAGAACTGGGAGACACTAAATTTCTGTTTTGGTGCTTGGTTATGGCAGCCTTAGAAAACCAATAGAAAGCCACATTCAGACTATATAACTTACTCTCTTAGACCAGGCCAAATTTATTCTAGGCATTTTACATTAGGTAATATTATGCAATATTAAATCATAATATTCAGAGTTCTTATGTATTTGCATAATTTGCCCGGCAGAATATACATACTTGAGAAGTTACTCTGTAGCATATTTTTTCATTTGCATATTTTTATTAAATATTATTGAATGCTTATACTACTCCAGCTACTTTTCAAGGTTTTATAGGAAAATCTGTGAAAATAATAATAGTAATGATAATAATAAAAGAGCTAAACATTTTTGAAATCAGGGAGATTTAATTAAAGTAAATTCATCAAATAATGGCCCAAAAGAGATTTAATATAAATAATATGGAAAGTAAAATATGACATTTTATGTTTTTGCACTATATATGTGTGTGAATCCCTATCCTGATCCCTACTTTTATGTCTATATTTATCTCTATCTAAATTTTATCTCTGTTTCTATATACATTAGCCAAGTAAGAGTAAGGAGGAGGAAGACTTCGTCTTCAAAAGAAAAAAAATTAATTTTAATTTGATGGACTTAGAAATCTATATATCAATGACAGCACCACTATGCATAGTTCTCTAATAATATTAGAATTTAATTTGTACATTATGCAATGGAAATATAATTGTTATTGATTAAATACTTCTAGGAGAAAATCATAAACTTTGTATTACTATTCAGAAAATTAAAATACCAATAGAATCTTAGAATTTACTTTTAGAATAATCAGAAAACCAAAATTATTTTGTCTTGTAGTCAGGTGTATGCCATAAGAAAATGAAAGCAATTTTAGCAACAAACAATATCAGGACAATATGTCATCATAATAGTTATGTCATCATGAACTAACTTTATATTTGTGAAATCAAAAGACTATGATATCACCTATTTCTAAACAAAAAATTTTATGTTGACATGCTTTAGGTAATTTTATATATTCAAATTTAAGTCATCTCTTTAAGTTAATAAGGTATATCTTCCTTAGTAATAAGCATATCAGAAGTTTTGTTTTAAACTGAACTTAAACAATATATTACTTTTACATTCTCTGAGGAGTAATATCTCACTTGGTCAAAATATTAAAAATAATAGCACTTGCATGTGTCAGGCATTGTTCCAAACAAGATATATGTGTGTGATATACATGTGTATGATATACGTGTGTGTGTGCCACATGAGCACGCATGTGTGTGTGGCCATTCATGCATTTTACCTTCAAATTAACTTCATGCTTAGATAGGAATGCACTTTTCTTATTATTATTTTCCAAATGCAGAAACTGTGATACACCTCAGATTTCAACTTTAGCAGTCTATTCCAAAATTCATTCTTTTAAAAGCCATGCAAGTATAATATATGCTTTACAGTATAAGCTATTTATATAAAATTGCTAAGGTGCTGTTAAAAAGAAAAAAAAATACATGGAAATGATTTCTTTCCAAATATTGATACAGATTTATGTGTGATTTCAAAGACTAATGTATTCTCACAGTGCAGAAGAGCAAAGATTAACGACTTACATTTCCCTGAAATCTTTGTTTTTTTGTTTTGTTTGGATTTATTTGACTTCACTATACTAAATGAAATATTTTGATTTTCTACTTTTCTTCCACTTTTTTCCCCTAAGTGTCCATGAACAGCATAAATCATGCCTCCCCCCTGTTGCTTTTTTTTTTCAAAATAATTCTTTCTAAATTACTTCTAAATAAAAGAAGGTAAGAATAAGAAAATCTTCTATAGCTCTCCCACTTAAAAATAGAATAATGTTTATATTTGATTGAATTTACATGTTTTTATCATAATTTAAATATATATCTGTTATTTTTTATAATATAGCAAGATCATTTTAAATAAGAATTGTAATATTTTAAACTACCACTCAATATTTATTCTAAAATATTTAATGAAATGTATCTGGAAGTAAATATTAAGGAAATAAATAATTTGGTAAATAAATCCAATTTTTTAAAAAATCTACCTTACTCTTTAAATACATTTTTAAATGCTTGATGCTAATTTAGAGCATAGAAAAGATAGCTTAAAATAGTTTTCTAGTAAGCATAATTTTTACTAAAGAATCAGTGATTTCAATGTTAGCAAAGATTTCTAATAAGTTCATTTTTTAATACTTAAATTCTAAGACAAAAATGAAATTATTATCTCTATTATAAATAAGTCAACTGGAACCAGATATTTTATCTGATATTAGAAAAGTGACTCAATAATTTCTGGATGGCAGTAGTCTGGGAGAATGAGGAGGAAAGTTCTAATGATCCTTATTTCTGAACTTTATCTCTGATATAAAATATTTCACTGTATTTTATATTGAATCTGTGTTATTTCAAATTAACTTCAAATTATCCACAAAACACTAGGTACAAACCTATAATGCCTTGAATTCAAGTATCTTCCTGTTAGATTTTATGTGATTTCTTCAATAATAAATTAGAATGCTCACCATATTTATTTTATGTATGTAACTATTAAAGACATGGATTATATTTCAGGATTTATTGTAAACAATTTTAATTTTGCTTTTTTGTCAACATAATTGATCACTGAACACTGTTGTTACATTCTAGACTCTGAAAAACATTTTTATAACTTGTCTATTTGGAAGAACATCAATACTTGACATTTTTCACTTCTTAAGCCAATATAAATCAACATCAAAATTGATTTTTATAGTTTTCCCTCACAAGAAATTTAATTTTTTTGCCAGTGAAAGCAGGTCACATGTAGAGGTTAAATAAAACTACTTCTAACCTGAGGAAATCTATTTGACAAAAAAAAAATATTTTGGTTCACTGAAGTCTTTCTTCTTTTTTAAAAAGTTTCCCACAATGTGAGCTTCATTTTCATTGAAAAAGAAACAAAAAAATGCAGTGAGTATAATAAGAACACCTCCTAAGCCTGCCTATTTCACATTTAATTCCTATACTCGAACTTGACTGGGTAAGAAATCTAATTAAGTAATTTCAGGAAAATATTAGTTTATAGAGTGCATGAAAAATACAAATATTATACTTCTTGCCAGCACTTAAATACTAGAAAAGAGCCAGTCATAAAATTACTGAATGCCCTTACTGGTGAGTCTGCTTGAGTTACATATATGTTTAAAGTGAATATTAAAAATATTTACTTGTATATTCACACAATTTTTAAATAGCTACTGAGGAACTCAAATTGTTTAGGCACTAAAGTTGGTATTCTCTGGGAATATAAGGCAGAAAACTATCATATAGATAATCAAAGCATAAAGGGATAAAGTGAAGAATATGATTAGGAAAGAAAATTTCTATTAAAATAAAAATAGACTAGTTGAGATAGAGAAATGGTATTAGATGAAGTTGAAGGCTAAACAAATGACATTTATACGGTTTAATGCATAATGGAAGAGTGAAAAGAATAATGCTTTTATAATGACGTAAATCAAGGTCTGAATCTGTCATTTTTGAGCTGTGTACTTTAAACAAGTCATTTAATATTTTATAACTTCTAAGCCTTGATCTGTTCTGGTTAAGCTCTATGCTAATTTCTAACTTATATTCCATAATCCATAAACCGAGAAATGAGGAATTCATTGTCAATGGTTACATTGAGGAACTAATATAATTAAACTGCTAAATTAAAACTTAGAAATTATGTATAAAATGGCTTGGAATGAAGTGAGAATATAGTCATTATAGCTATAGAAAATAGTTAAAAAAGAGTTTGCAATAGTCTAGAAAAAAATAACAATAATCCTATACTCTGTTTTTGATTCTTAGAATTGCAGTACAAAATGCTATAAACTCAGAAACCCACCTTGATGCTATGTTAAGTTTACTACTCTCACATCACTGTCCTGAGTTGAATATTGGTAATGGTTTGAAATATTCAACAATTCTCTATGAATCTGGAATCAGACATCAGTAGGGCTATATAGTCCATGCAGTCAGTACTAGCAGATTGGATGAAGAGAACAGAGAGGTTGCCTACTGGGAAAACTACCAGCAGGAAAATAGACACAGTGAAATAGAACTGGTTGCCATAGTGTCAATGAACACTACTCTCTGCTCCTAGCAGAAGCTTTCCACATACTCTGCTTTCAGAATTTGAAGAAGATGTTTGGGAGGTGTCTACATTATAGTGCAAAGAAACCCAATTATGGTAGGAGTTTTCTTCATTTGCATAGAAAATTTATGTCGATTGCTGTTTCAAATGAATGCTATGATTGAAATACAAGTGATTTTGTATTATTCATGACATAAATATTTTATAGAGCAATATTTGGATGATGTTATATCTTGTTCTAGAAGAAATAGTTCAAATACATATTGCAATATACTTTTAATGTTTTAGAATTGGCAAACTTGATTAATGTATATTCAACACTGTGAATGGCAACATAAATGTCATGCCAGGAGGTTTGTAATCACGATGGTCTTTCATAGAAGAGTTAGAATTAAAGGGAAGGCTGACAGTTTTCCTCTGGAGAAACTCTAAAGTAGAAGATACATCTTACCAGGCCTTAATTTTGATGGCATGCTTGTTTTTTATTTTGTTAATGATGGATTTATACAATATAAGTCACAAAACAATGATTTAAAAAACTAAAATTAATATACAGGAGAAATATGTTTTCACTTGTGTCATCTTCTAATAATGTCTTAAAATTCTCACAGGCAACAATAAACATTCCTAAAATAAATGTTATATTACTAATATTACATAAAATCAGTTTATTTTTATTCTAAACACAATTTGAAGTTGAGGAGACAGTAAGTTCAGATGTGTTAATAGTGCAAGCATGAGTAGAAATTAAAAATTAGTAAAACGTGTTAATACTAGAAATACAAATAGTATTAGCAGTATTAGCAGTAATTACTATTATTTATTGCTCTCCTATATCTTTGAAAACAATCAATACATTGTCTATTATTTTTAATTTTAAACTTAGATATTCTTTATGGAAACTAGAAACATACACTACTTAGTTACAGAATAACCACCATCTGAATAATGGAGTTAATATTTAATTCAAATCTTTCTAGTTTAAATATCCATACTTTCCAAATAAAGTTGATACAGAAATATTTAAGGCTCAAAATTAAGTGTAGTATCTAAATATTTGTAATCCAAAGTGCTTTAATTCTAAATTTTCATTGTACAGTGTTAGGAATGTAAGATCAGGTTTACTTAATAACAACCCAGTATTACTTTTCTTCATTTTTCATTTTCCATATGAAATTAAGAAGGATCTGTGTCCATGGCCCCTTCTCCAAAAAATAATAAAATTTTATGTTGATATATGTTCAGTATCCAAAAGTCAATGCTTGTTAGGTAATATGTAAAAAGTAGTTAGAATCACTTAATTAATTTTTTATGATAATTAGTCTATATTAAATACCAAAGAAGAAATAGAGCCCACATGTTAATAACAAAATGCTATATTAAGTTGAGATAATAAAACTGAGCTTCTCTCTCTAGATTATATACATCATAGAGATGAATTGTGATTACTAATGTGACTTAAAGCTTTTGAGGTCAGAGAAAATGCAACAACCTATTTCCATGAAACAAAATTAGTTGCACTAGGAGATTAGGTTTCTGACCATCGCTCAAGCAGATTTATGGTAAGGGTATTATGATACAGTTCTGCACAAGTTCATTTTAGTTGTTTTCTTGAAACATTTGAATAAAAATGAGAGTTGGCGTTTAATGTAAATTAGGAGACAAAAAAAAATTTGGACTAGAGATTCAAATTTGCCCATGTGTAGTAATGGAAGCTGTGCCTGTGCACAGGAGTGTTGGAGTATGAAAGGAAATCAGATCCGGAACTGAGTCTTAGGAACAATCAACGCTAAATGGCTAGTAGAGGAGACCTCCCTGTAAAAGAGACTAAAAGGGGGGATTATCAGTGTAAATAATTTGTTCAACGAAAGGAAGAAAACATTTTAATTGTAGGCTATGATCAACAAAATCAAACGCCGATGAATACTGAGTTGAGTAATGAACAATAAGTGCTTGACAACATGCGTCGCATTGATGCCATTAGTAAGAGAAGTTTTCAAGAGAACTGGATGTAATAGCAAGAATAGGTGAGTGAATTGAATACAGGGACTTGGTTACATAAGAATGGAAAATCAGAGGTCAAACAGGATGATGTCAAAACCAAGACATTAGAGACAACAGAAGTCTCTACCATTTTTTGGCTACATTTTTATCAACAGGCTAAAATTAGTTAAACGAACTAACATCATTTTCCATCTTCTAGGATTTATTCCTATAAATTACTTTTTTTATATGAAGAAACTCAGTGGTGGTATTTACCAGTGAAGCCATGTATCTATTTTAGGGTATGTGTAAAGTGTGAAATCGCTGAGAAGTTTGTGAAGGCAAGATTTTGTTTTTAAGGTATCTTTCTTTCATACTGAACATTTTTCTATCCTTAGTACACTTGAAATTTTAAAAGTATACGGCAAAAAAGTGTGTGTGTGTGCGCACGAGTGGGCATGCACAAACATGTACTTTTAATGAAATTATTTTCATTTCATTAAATTTTGAGTGCATAATAAACACTTATACATCTTTCAAACAGATGCATCAAATGCTAATATGTTGCCCAAAATCTTCCACTCCCCTCTTTTCTTTTGCCAAATCACTACAGATGTCAGGACCATCAACCCACAAAGCCTTTGCCATGCATCTCTCAGGAAAAAGGACATTAGCTTCTTGTAATCATAACAAAATTACTATTACCTGCAAAAATGAATACTAACACCATGATACATTCAAACAAAATATTCATTCTCAAATATCCCAAGCTTCCTCTTCATTATTTTTATATTTTTTAATTTTTCAACTCAGATTCATGAACTATATGTTTCTGCGAAGTCTCTTTTATCTTTCACATCCTGAGTTATTCCTATCACTTCTTTCTGTTCTTCACGACATTAAACCTTTGAAACGTCCTGACCAATTACCCTGAAAAGAGTTCCGCATTGTGAATTAATCTATTCTTTTTGACTAAATTCTGGTCAATAATTCCTGGAAAGAACATTAAATAGGTGATGCTGTTTAACTCCTGCTGTGCAACATTCATATCAAGCTGTTTCATGTTATACCATTTGGATGATTTTATATCAAGATGACTTTATTAATATTGGATTCTACCAGAAATAAAGCAGTATGATAAAATTTTAAAATATGCTTCCTTCAATATTTTCACACATGAGAACTGGCATTAATTCAAATTAGCAAATGGATATTCTTTAAAATTCAACGAAAATAATTATATTTAATATCTCAAAACTCCCTGTTGAATGGTATAACCTAGAATTTAAATGACACATAAATATAACCTTAATCAATAATGAATTAACAACTATATTTTATAATATAGCTGAAAACATTTTTCCACTGCTACATTAATGATAAGGCCAGTTGCATCCTTGATTAAGCTGAAAATGCGTCAAGGCTATCACACTCTATTCATCATTTACATATAGCCTACTGACAGTTCACAGCTAAAGAATCATGCACGAAGATAGTCACATCATGATTCAGTGCTAATTAGCTGTTTTTACTGGAAGTCTTTCTGTTAATGCTGTCAGATCATGCTTGAATATTTAAATTATATTCTATAGAATATGTTTGATGAAATTTCAACTAATCCATCATTTTTGCTTGATATTGTTACTAGATAAACAAATATGAGCCTCTAGCATCTTACAATTCAAACAGATCTTCTAATGTAAAATTATTATTGACTTAACCATATATATGGCATTATTTAAATTAATCATTATTTATTAAAATCAACTATATATTTGTGTAAAGAGTTAGATCTCCAACTCAGAATTGATCTTCTGTTGAAAACATTATTTTAAAAATGTTTAGGTATCCATTGGCAACAAGATAGTAAATGCCCTGTTTAAATTAACCTATCTGACCTTAATAGTTGATGTTTTCTTTTTAATTTAAAGGCCTTCTTTTTAAAAGTTAGATATTGTAAACTTAATCTCTTTATATTTTTGGTATAGAATTCTAAACCAATGATACATGTAAGTGTTTTGCCTCTTCTGCGTGTTGCGTATGTGGGTATGAGTATCCTGCTATTAACTGTTTATTCCACCTATGGTTTGGTGAAAACCCATAGTGGTGAGTAAAACAATATCTTTTTAGTATTCTTAGCTCATCTCCCATTTTCACTTTGGTGGTGTGCTTATTAGCTTTAGTGTTGCACTGGTAACCTCTTGGCTTCTGAGCATATGCACTGATAAAATTTTAGCTCTCTCAGTGGGAAATTTGAGTTTTCAAAGTAAAGAACTCATTTAACTGCATTAAAAGGCATATACTTCTAAGCTACACATAAATCATTAAAATTAGGTAAACACATTTTTCCCCCAAATTATCCTAGCGTAAATTATTTCAGCAGCCCGAGAAAGTGTATGAATGCATTCAAAGTGCTAAAATCAATAGAAATAAAATTTTTCACACCGTGTTATAAGCAAGGCAACTCTTCCCCATGCACCAGCGTTACCTAAGAGCCCCATACTCTATTATTTCCAATATCCCATAGACATAGAATGTTAAGTGGTTAAAATGAGTTTACCTGCTGCTTAACTGCAGTGTTTAATTCTTAGCTGTTGATGCTAAATTATATTTAATAAGGGCTATAGATAATGATTATAATAAAACTCAGGTCAATTAAGAATTTAGAAATGCAAAAAAGGTATAAAATAAAACATACACTTACCATATGACCCAGTGATCCCACTCATTCATATTTATCCAAAATAAATGAAAGCACTTAGGCACACAAAGACTCACGTGAAAGTCCATAGCAGCATTATCCAGAGAAGCTGAAATCTGTTAATGACGCAACTGCTAATCAATAGGTGAAAGGATAAACAAATTGTAATAAATCCAATACGTTGGAATTCATTTCAGCAATAGAAAGTAGTGAACTGTTGATACATTTGAAAGCATTTATGGCCACATTATGCTGGGTAAAATAAACCGGGCACAAACCATGTGCTGTTTAATTCCACTGACATAATTGTAGAAGAGGAAATTAACCTACAGTCTCAGAAAGCATAAGTATGTTTTCTGAAGTTTCAATTATCCATATTTTTTGCTAGTTATTGTTACTAGATAAACACATATGAGTCTCTAGCATCTTATAGTTCAAACAGATCTTTAGAGTGTAAAATTATATTAAGTTAACCATGTAAATGGCATTATTTAAATTAATTATTATTTAAAATCAGTCATAACTTAGAACTAGAGAAAAAGAGCATAAAAAACATCTGGAGGTTATAAAAATGCTTCCTATCTTGATTGGGGTGGTGAATACCATTGTATGTGCATTTATCAAAACTCATTAAAAAGGTACATTTAAAATGGATGTGGTTTTTAAAATATAAATTATATTTCAATAAAGTTAATTTAAAAATTTAAAAAATACTAATATTTATTCATTACTATGTGTGCTTCACTATCTCATGGTTTTGCATATATTCTTTACTTTCATTGGTTATTCTGAAAGGTGTTGAAAGTTATTTTAATGTTGCAATTTTTTAGCATATTATTTTCAACATGAGTTTTGATTAATATAAAATGAGTGACAAAAATCACATAAGTAAAAAAATGTTCAATTTGACACCTTGTTCCCATCTGCATAATAATGGAATATTAGTTTGAAAACTAGCATTTTCTTAATTATGGTAGAAAAATCTACTCTATTCTACTGTCACTAGTATAGTCTTTTTTGATAGGTTTTATAGATTACTTAATTTAACTGCTATAAATCTTTGATGAAGGTTCTTGCCTATAAAGTGGAATTCACCAACTCAAAATATTTTTTGAATTATTTTAATTAACTTGTTTTTAATATCTGTTTAGCAATTGCAACCTTGTGGAAAAGGGTATATTTTATTTTAGTATGCAAGTCAAAGAGCTCTCACAGGATGTCTTATATTGCATTAAGCAAATTTATTACTTCCTTACAAGAGCCTGTGAAACACGGGGATATTTTTCCAGAGTTGCTGTGAAACATATTTCTCAATATTGATTAAATAAGTATGAAACAAAAGAGAAGAATTGACGTTTCCAAGTAAGATTTTTTTTTTTATGGCATAGTATATGCTTTCAGAGAAATGTCTCCTATTTGAGTATGTAAGACATATTATATTATGAATATTATTATATATATGAAAATGACAATAACTTTAAATATAAAACTCTTTGAGATTTCTGTCACCTCCATATATCCTGACATGCAAATAAAGGAATGGAAAAATGAGATATTGAGGCAAATAATTCCTTTGATTCTGTTTATTTTATATAAACTACCTAAATGCAAGATTCTTTGCAATACTAAATTTTATATTACAGTTTCAAATTATGAACTTACAATTTCTCTGGACCTTGATCCTTTAATTCTTCCCCACAGCAATAATCAATTCCTCAATCATCCATCAATCACCACCTACATGACTACCCCACACACTGATTTCAGATTATGTTAGAGCATATATTCAGTGCTTTACAAATTAATGTTATGAGTTGTGTAACAATGTTTTTTTGGAGCATCACGTGATAGTTTGGGATACAGAATTGCATTTATTCAGTCATGTGCACACAGGTGCACAGACAAAACTCAATGAGATAACAGAAACATTTTTTTTCCTTAAATCAGAAATGTTTGTTATTTTATGAAATTCAGTTTTCTCCAAATCATGGCTCCTCAGTTTCCTCCTAAGTATCCAATCAGAATGTGATATAAATGTATACTTGAAATTAACCCCCAAAAGCGACTGATTTACTCCCACTTATCTAAAATATTCAGCCATTAAATTCTGAAAATTATGCTCACGAGAAGGTGCAATGACTAGCCAGTAGGTATTATTTGAAAATAAACATAAACTATTTTATATTTCTTTTGTGAATGTTCTAAATAAAAAGGCTTCCAAATACCTGTTTTGTTGATTCTTATCATACTCGACATTTAATACAAGTACAAAAAACAACAATTAAAATGAAAACATTATACACACCTACTGCCTACTACTTTTTTTTTTACTTTACACTTGTTTAAATAAAATAATATAGTGAAAAAAGAATACTTAAATGAAAACAATACACATACTATTTATATGCAATGTTCAGCCTCTTTAGCTTAGAAGAAGAAATCAAAGAATGTTGTTATTTCTGTTAGAAGGAGGAATCTATTTATTTCTATGAGTGGTTGACTTCAGGGTAAGTTACAATTTAAAATTTCCTACTGGGTTAATAGCAGGTACCAAAAGTTCAGAAGAGCATTAGTAATTACTTCTCCCAAAAGCAGAGATTTATTGGGTATATCATGCAGTGTAGCATTACGCATATCCTGTTCTTTTCATTGTGGCTTAAAATACATGCCATTTAAAGTTTCTGTTTCTAAGACAAAAACTGTGTCATAATCAGAATAGTTTATTGACTATTTCAAATTATATAATATATTTTTTCTTATTATTAAGATGTTTTAGGAAATATAATAATATCAGCATAAAAGATGGTGATCAATTCTCAACTACTCTGACTTATGATGAATATATCATATGTGTAACAGGTCTCTCTGGATTAAACTCAACTGGGAGTAGTAAAGATCTGAGTGTGATGATTTGGGTTCTATCTAAGAAATTGTTAAATCCTCACACAGACTGTCTTAAGATTTTTTTTTAAGGACGATTGTTAAATATTTTATATGTATACCAACCTAAAAGTCTGGGATGACTTGTGGCTTCAATCCCTTGACATTCCAGCAAATTCTGTTTTAGCTTTTTTTCTCCCCTACTCCCGAGAGACCTCGTTGCTGAGGTCCTCGTCAGTGTCAGTGTGGCTTCCTGTTCTTCTGGGTTCTTGATCCTTCTTACTGCCCAGGCCTCTGTTCTCCTAACACTACTGCATCCTAATTCTGTTTCCGTAATCCCTTCACTGAACTAGAGCAAACCCTTTCTTCCTGGCTTTTATTTCACTCCATTACAATGACAACAATTTGGAAATTGCCTTAAGTGCTCATTTTCTCACAGTTATTTTAATGATCTATTTATTTATTTCTTGTTCAGACTTCTCAGGCATCATCACAGGACCCAGAGGACAAGGACTAAAAGAAAAGCCAAAACAGAGGATTGTTGGAACAATAAGTTAAGGCATACTAAAAATCAGCCATGTTTTACATGAAGCTTAAGTGTTATGCTCTCCTTCCCTGAGAAGTCAGTTCCTCACCATAAGAGTCCCAGGTTTTCTACAAATAGAGGTAAGTGCCTCCCTAGCTTTTCACAGATACTGAGCAAGGTGGCCTTGACATTCCTCTCAGGTTGACTGAATTAGAGATATATTTCCTCTAGATTATAGATTCTTGATGTCCCTTTTCTTAGAGTGTTTACTTACCAAAACCATTGCATTTTTGATTCCCCTCTGGCCCTTTGATATGTAAATATTCACCCAGCCTCTTGCAAGTTTTACAGCTCAGGACTGTTTTATTCTAAGATCTGGGGTCCATTCCTATGAAATGTACTCATCAAAGAGGCTAGAGGTCCCTATCTCCTAGTCTCTATGAGAGGTAGGAACTTCACTTTGATGAACACTAGTTACCAAACACAAAGTTACCCATGCAATTCAATAATTGCTGACTAATTTCGTTTAGGGAGGGTCCTTATTTTGTTTTAAACTAGAAATTAAAATCATATAAATTATAATTATATATACTTATGTACTCTAATAACATATCATATATCATTATAAGTCTAATAACATACTAGATATATATTTTTACCAAACTGAGGTGGTAGTGAGCCAGTGGGAAATCAATCTCCATCACTGAAATAATAAATTTGGAAGTTCGACCAGTAAAAGAACCTTCTAAATATAGACAGTGGAAATTTTGTATAAGATTAAATTCTATGTACAAACCAGGGCTGCTTCAAGTGGATATTGCTTCAAGTGGATATCTTCCTTATTTAGAGGACACTTTAAACCATATCTTGGCTCTTAATTCTTCCCAACATCCCATCCCTGATGTGAATATCCAAGATGGAGTTTCTAGTAGATTTGTCTTGAGTCAAAGAAAATGGCCACACTAAAGAGTCTATTGCATGAGCTGTTAGTGATACTATTCATACATTAATACACTATTCCCAGATATATAGGAATAGTGTATTTAATTAAGACCTCAAATAATAAAGGTATTTATTTCAATCAGTTACTGTAGGTTCTTAATAGAGTTTGGTATAAGCGTGTATTACAAGGAATGGACTAAGAGCAGGAGAAAAGCTCTTTAGGATTCCATCTGCTTGGCATGACACTCAGATTCCTGTCAGAGTTATTTGTGAATAATTACTGTCTTTGGGGAAAAGGTACCCTTGGGATAGAGAAATTAATAAAATGGATAATTATAGAAATAGAGTACTATTTTAATACTTCCTAAGTGGGTAAATATCAATATAGGGAAAAGAAATAAAGATAATTTTACACTATGAATAGGATGAGGCAGTGTTACAGTTTCCTTTTTGCAGATCACTAATGAAATGTAGGAGAATGACAACCTAAGAGCAACATACTCTGGGTCACACTTTACTTTTGATAATGGCTTCTCCATTTGCTGCTTAGGGAACTTTGACAAGTTATTTAACCATTCATTTCAATGGAGTTATTTGTTAAATGGAATAACAATAGTACCTACCTCATTATATTTGTGTTGATCTTAAAATAGTTAATATTTATAAAGTCCTTAGAAAGGAAACAGCTGTGGCACATAGCAAGCATTGCCAAATTGTTAAATTGGGTGAAATAAAAGTAAAATATTACAAAAATAGCTTACCAGGGGCAACTGCGAAGACATTGGGGCTCGTTCCATTGTAATATAATTTAAAAATTGCTATCAAAAGAAGGAAAATAGCACAAAGCAGAACCATCATGCTAAGGATCCTAAGCGTGTCCCATGCAGAAGAAGCCATACCATAAAATCTTAAAAATAATCTTGAATCTGGTGGGAAGCATACCGAGTGATAAAACATATGTTTTCTCTTCCTTTCCTGGAGAGCAGGAGAAAGGTCACTGGAGAACACTGATGAAACTAAGAGGTGACAAGTTGTTTGACATCAGTGATGGAAACACGTGATGGGAAGAGGCAGATGCAGAGTGCACAGCAACAGGCCTTGGAGATGGGATCAAGTACGGTAAGTTCAGAGACCCTCAGCCATGCTCTCAAGTGAGGATGCTAAAGAGAAAAAAAAAATGGGAGGCGGGGCAGAGAATCAATTTCAAATATGGGGGAAAGAGAGCCAGGAAGTCTCCTATTCTTTAAATTCATTATATCAGTCGAGGTTTTGGATTACTAATAAACCAAAAACATGCCATCTACTTTAAGTGGAAAAAGAAGTCATCGATGATTATTAGGGAACTTGCAGATTCATTCTGAGAAACAGAG
The DNA here is from genome assembly GCF_902729225.1 of Pteropus medius. Classification (NCBI taxonomy): domain Eukaryota; kingdom Metazoa; phylum Chordata; class Mammalia; order Chiroptera; family Pteropodidae; genus Pteropus; species Pteropus medius. The sequence goes on along the minus strand of NW_024351073.1, from coordinate 10,728,997 downwards.
AAATTATGTGTATATGTGCTTCCTTTCCACACAGCAAGAACTCACAAGGAGATAGTGTCAGCTCTGCTACAATGGGGCATAAAACAAATATGTTGACTAGACTGCAAGAACTCTTGTCATCAGACCGATACTATCATGAAACCTAGCAACCGATAAGAACCTGTGCTGCTGCTAAATGTAAAAGCTAACATCATTTCACTGCCCACATGTACAAAAAATAGAAGTCCTATACTGAGTTTCTTTAGTCACGCTGTTCCCTTCTAAAGAGAAGTCTCATGTGGGCATATCTGAGTGGCCGAGGACTCGGTTCTATCTGCTACTGGGACTGGAAGTATAAGTCTTCATTCCTTTGCCAGGATGAAAGGATTCATAACATAAAGATTCCCCCATATATACAAAGGGTATTCAAAAGACATCATCTGCTATCTCTTCTTTTAACATTAAACTTCCAATAACGGACATAAATCAACAACAAAATACCTAACAAAACTTCATCTCATACAAACAAAGGACATTTTCATAGCAGGCTGACTGTTCTTGGACATGTTATTTTCACTTTTAATTCAATTTTTAATCTTTCAATTCAAAGATTCTTATTGGTAACAACCTGCCTTATCAGAGAAGATTTAGAGATTAAAGAAAAATAATATATATGAAAATACTTCTGAGGATAAGTTGATAAGGCCTTGTATCTTTAAAAAATGTATTTTATTAATCTATAAGACAAAATCTCATAGTCTTGCCCTGCTTTACTTTTTTTTTTCAATATTTTCAATTATAAAAAACATGATTTACTTATGAATTATGTTTGTTTTTACTTGTCAATTCCCTCTAATAAATTTTAGGATTTGAGGACAAAGATCTTTGTCTATTTTATTCAATAATGTTTGCCAAAAGCTTACATATGCATATAACAAATGGTAGGATCCTAATAAATATTTATTGAATGAATGAATACATTTTTTAAATGGGCAAAGGAGTTAGGATAAAAACCCTTTTACCCATTCTCCAATGCTAATTAAATAGTTTGAATTAAGTAATTGATTGCTATATTTTGTCTATTTTGACAGAAGAGTTTAGAAATAACTAATTTGTATGCCTTGTACATATGTCTAGGTTGTATCTGCAAGATTCACTTTATTTTTGTCAATATACATATATAATATATGCCAAAGTATATTTGAAATATTTTGAAGAACGGGAGTACACAGTCTTTTAATTTGGGGGTCTTTCCTTTATGATTTTAATTATACTTTTTATTCTCTTATAAATACGATAACAGTGTATCCAGGACACATTGAAAGCTTTACCTAAGATATCAAAAGGCAGATAAACAAACAAATAAGCAAATTATTGACAGCAGAATTACTAAATGAAATGATTTTCATTGTGACTTTATAGAATAGGATTAGACATTTTTACTTAAAAATGTTCCTAATTCTGAAATAAAACTTTGGATATAAAAACAAATTTCAAACTACGAACTTTCAGCGGTGGTCTATAAAGATTATTTTTATAAATTTATGGAGGTTGTATAACTGAATATTTGCTTAAAGTGATATGACTCTTAAGTAAAAAATTAAGGGTGTCCTTAGTATTTCTCAAATGTTGTTTTACATATATATTAATTTAAAGTACAAAATTGTGTTTCTTTATTACAGTATCTGTTCCAGAGAGTTTGTTTCATTATGAAAAACAGAATATAATAGAACTTAAAATCAAAGAAAGTTTTGGCATTCTAGTAGATCTGATATTTTGATGTTCTTCATTTCTGGAAACTAATTACATTCCTTAAGATACATATATTTAGGCAAAGGTAAAAATGAACAGCGCATTTTCTCAAATGAATGAAAAAGTTTAACTTGAAACACTCTTTATCATTCATACTAAATTATTAGAATTTTTTATTAAATCTCAAACCGCTATACACTTTTAAAAGTCAACCAATAGAGGCTTATTTTTCTTAACTTTATAGGGTATCATTTTTATTGTGTTTAGGCAAGGTAGTACAAGGCACTGTGGGATATAGAAGCAAAAGGATCAAACATTTTGGTCATGTCTTATGTGCCAGAATAATTATCTTATTTTGTATTAACTTTTTATCTTTATAATTAACTTAGAAATTGATGTTACCATTCTTATTTTATAAATGAGAAAGCAGAAACTGATTAACTGATGTGAGAGCAATCTATTCTTAATAGTTCACCGTTCTCAAAAGATCAGCTATAACTTGATGACAGAAAATCTAGGCTGTTAAATATACTGTTTCATAAAAGCACTCTGAAATTTGCCCAATCCCTTTTCTTTTTATTCAAAGGACTTAATAAATGCCAGTTCAGGACATCACTATTACTAGCTCCTCAACATTCATTAGATAGTTGGCTTGTCAGTTTCCTTATACAGTCTCAGATCTTAGAGGAAAACATGGCTTTCTCTCAAAGATCTTTACCACATACAGGCAGATGCTTGCTTTAAATAACAATAATAATAAAATAAACAAGCAACCATGATGTATATTTCCTTCCTCTGTCTTCCTAGAACTTTTGCTTCCAAATCTACCTGGACTTCATTTGAGAAAGTGTCATAAAATGGTGGGTCAGAGTATCATCTACCTTAATGAGAAGTATTCTTTAAGAATATTATATAAATATTAATTAATGTGTATACTCTGTACTGTATACATGTATTTACAACTACAACTATAAACACACATTATTTTTCTATTGCTGCTGTAACAAATTATCTAAGCTTAGTGGTTTGAAAAAAACATATATTTAACATCTTATAGTTCTAAAGTCAGAACCCAAAATGGGCTTTATTTGGGCCAAAATCAATGTGTCAGTAAGGCTGTGCTGCCTCTGGAAGCTCTAAGGAGAAATCTGTCTACTTTGTCCCAGCTTCTAGAGGCTGCCCACACTTCTTATATTTTTCCATCTTCAAAGTTAGCAACGGTCAGCCTTCTTTCTCACATCGCATCACTTTGGAACTGACTTCTTTTGTCTCTTACTTCCATTTTTTTTTTTTTAAGAACTTTTATGATTACATTGGGCCAACTGGATAATCCAAGGACAATCTCCCCACCTCAAAAATCCTTAGCATAATCACATTTGTAATGTTTATCTTATAGTCTAAGATAATATAGTCACAGATTCCAAGTATTGAGATGTGGATATTTCATGAAGGCAGTGTTTGGTATGTGTGTGTATATATATAATACATTTTTAAAACACAAATATGCAAAAAGAGGTATTTAATGAGCTATAGTCTTTGTGTGGAAAATCTAATTTTTGCCTGAACACTTTCATTTGAACATTTGAAGAAGTGTATTTGATTTTAAGTCCCCAGGGTGCTATTTAATAAATGACTGCTCCAGTAAACTATAAGGTCCACTCTTAAGTAAGCATAGTTCTTCCCTATCATTAGAATGTTAGAAAAGAAATTATAAGAAAAATATGCTCCAGGGTTGGTTATTATAATAAAATATATGCAGAATACATGGCAATATAAATACTAATCCTAAAGAAAATGTTATATATAAACAAATATTTCATTTTACAAGTATATTTCTATTACATTTAAAATAAATAGATGATCATATCTTTCTTCAAATTGCTATGTAAACAAAGGCATGCGATATTGTGTGTGTGTTTATATGTATATATATTTTTCTAGGGATATTTTATCAAAGAACAGATATACAATAATCTTTTTCTTTAATTTCACTTCTGTCTTTGTATTAGAACAAATCATAAATTTTAGTGTTTAATAACAATTTATTTTATAAAATCATACATGAAAAATTTGTAATCAAGCCTACTGTATTCCATAAAAAACTATTAAAACTATTATAGTTATATAGAATCCATCTGGAAAAGATGTATATTGAATTAAGATCAGTTTTTGTATCTCCAAGGAAAAGATAGATGAATAACTTTAGAATATCTCGAATGGTAAAAAATATAGCAACCTAAAACTCTACAGGCAAATGAAGTAATTTAGCTAACCTTCAAATTAAACAATAGCAAATTACAGATTACATGTAAAGTTACCCATTTTGCATATGTAATTATACGGGGTTTTTTTGCATCATTAGATATAACTTTGGAAATTTAACCTTAGTACTTGCCTTCTCTTTCGATCAGATTATATAAATATGGGAAAGCATTGTACTGCAGGGGAGCAGAATATGCCAGCCCCCAAAATGTACCTTTCTGACATGTGGACTATTTTGAGCTAAAGGCAGTCAAGACAACTGACTCAAGAAAAAAACAAACATTTACCTCTTTTTTAACTACCTAAGAGAGTTTCAATACAAAGTCTGGCCCGGAAAGAGAGCTAACAGTTAACATTTTATTTTGAAAGACTTATCTGCATGGCCAGGCAAACATCTACTTACCAAACATCTATTCTTCTTATTGTCCTATGAACTACCCTTCTATCCTTTGAATCCTCATCTCATCTCTTAGCTCAGGATGACATCTAAACCTCAATCGCCCAACTTACCTTTGAGTCTCATATCTTTGGGGCTCTCATATGTACAAAATTAAATTTGTTTTCTTTTTTCCCCTGTTAATATCTTTTATTCAAATTATTAGATCAGCCATAAGAGCCTAGAAGGGTAGAGAAAAAATCCTCTCCCACCATTGTACTGATACTATCATGCCTCACTTTCCTTTGAAAAACATGCTTCTTGACTATTATTTTCCTTTCAATTAAAATTCAAAACAAATGAAATGGATTCATTCTATTTTCTCTCATTTTTAATTTATTCTGCCTTTATTCTTTCAGCAACCTCTGTCTTCCACCATTTGTTAATAATGAATTTTCTTTTGTTGTCGTTGACCTATAGTTAATACTGAGTGTTAAACAGTTATGACTGAAGGGGAGCAAATTAACCACCCCAAAATATGCCTCCTTTGGCATAGGGATTATTTTAGGCTGATTATTTTTAAGAAACAACAGACTAGGAAAAACTCTAAAAACTAAGTAGGATTTACGTTTTTTGTAAGAGACATTTACAAGGAAAATCTTTGTTTGTAAGGGTGCCTTTCTCTCTCAACCTGGAATATAGAAGGATGACTCTAAATCTCTAGAAACTCAATGTAGAAAAGAAAGGACTTAAACTACATAACAACCTTTTCCTTCTTTGCCTTGCTTTATGTGGTCACCCCCTAACTAGCTTCCCCAATATTTTCTTTTGTCTTCAGCTGTAGATGCTATTTAAGATAGTGGCTTGGGCCTTTTGGGGGACTAAGTTTTCATTGGTCTCTTCCATGTGTACAAGAAGCATACATATTATTAAACTTCTGTTTGTTTTTCTCCTATTAATCTGTATTTTATTACAAGGGTGTCTCAACCAAGAACCTAGAGAAGAGGTGGGAAAATAATTCTTTTGTTATCTGAAATAACCAAGGAAGGTTTAAGACTAGTGTGATGAAGCAACAGTATCAATTAACCTTGTATTAAATTCGTAATTCTCAAATCTGGTTGTTATTTATAATCGTTTGAGAAGTCTGAAGTAAATACCAATGGTTGGGACCTGTCCACAGAGATTCTAATTTCATTAGTCTCAGATTGTCATGGCCATCTCATCATTTTAAAAGCTCTTCAGGTGCTTCTATTGTGCTGCCCATGTATAAAACCATTGAAGGAAGTGTTAAATATCTCAAGGTCTAAGAATTTTTCAGTTCTTTTCTGTGCCAAGTACATTGTCATTTGTTTGAAATAAATTACCTACAATTTTCAAAATTTCTCAATATCACAGATATTATTATCCCCATTTTACAGCTGAAACACAGATATTAAGAAAATTTAAGTAACTTATTCAAAGTTACACACCTAATATTTTTAAAAGCCAGGATTAAAAGAAAGGTATGGCAGATTACAAAATGAATCCTCCTCAAGTTTCTATCTTCTAGAGACTAGCACAATCTCAGAGATTTAGGCTCCATTAAAATGCATGCTGGACTATGGACCCCAAACGAGTTTGTGCTAGTATTTTTAAATATAAGCAATACATACTAGTCACTAAATTTTATGCAAAATAAATTCAAATATGGAATAGCAATAAAAACAAATTACATTTTAGAGTGCATCAGCTGCTTTGCATATATCTAAAGCATATGCATATATATATGTTTTTTATATATGGCATATATAAATACATTTATATTTAAAGGTATTGACAACGAGATACTACTGCAAAGTAAAGATATTATGGAATATCCATTTCTACTCTTTCATAAGCTTTTCTAATTGATATGTAGTCTCATGCAAAACTATACCACATGGTACCCTTTTAAGTTATAGGCATTCCACCTCTTCTAATTTATTTAATGTTTATAGTGTCCAATATAAAAATATAATAAAAAAATGGCCTCCAGTATTTATTTGAATAGTAAGTTAAAATTTGACCTACTTTGCTTTAAAAAAAATATTTGAAATATTCTTGAAAACAAGTATTTTTTTCTGAATAATTACTGATATTTTCCCCTAAAGTCATGGCATGTGAACCTTGAAAGTGTTTGGTAAGTTAATTTATCAAATCATACTTATTTCATGACAACCTGAGGAGTATCTTTTTTAAAATGTTGCAGTGGCGTGTTTCAAAATAAACCACAGTCCTGTAGGCAGCCTAGTAAAAGAGCAAGATGAGCAGCTTACAACGAGTAAATTTTTAAAACCAACACTGACAGTGTTTGTGGCAGCCATGCCTTTTCTTTTTATTCTTCAAATTCTTCCTCTTTCTCCCCAAAGCATATGATCTGCTATAGCTGTACAGAGGTTTCTATTGTTTTATTTTTCTTTTCTAAATTCAATCTTTTGAATACTTAAGGGCTAATTCATTTAAATCTAAGAGTAATATTTGTTTCAGCGGTGAGTACATGTCGCATTTTAGCTCTTTGCTTATATTTGGTATTCCAGTGCACATTGTTTTTTTTCTTGTTTTCAGTTTTCATGCACGAAATTGGGCCTATATTTTTTAAAAGTGGATTTTTTTCTAATTTGAAAACTAGTCGATTTTTAAAAAGAGGTACTGAAGAGTTGAAGAAAACTAGGTAATTATAAAAAAATAGTTGTTATAAAATAATGGAAAAAAAATAAAAATTTGTACAGTTGTAGGAGCAAATTAAAGTTAGTAGCAGTTCAGCTTTTTCTAAATCTCACTTTAAAAGAAAACTAAATAGGCATTTTTACTACATGTGGTTTTAATCAGTGTGATATAATTTTCAGTTCCTTTGATTAATGAGTAGATTCTCAGCTCTTAGGTGTTACCTGTTTGTTCAGAAGCCATAGAAACACCCCGACTGAACTGGCTTAAACACAATTTTTGACTTTCTTAATTAGATTCTCTAGAGTTGCTAATAACCATACAGCCTTGACTGTGAACCATGTAATTATTTTGGCATTAATTCTCTCCCTGGGATATCTTACTCTTGATGTCATCATTTCTCCACTTCAATTTCTGGCTAGTAATTTTACAACTGTAATGAAACTACTACTGGAGGACATGCATGAACATTATACCTCAACATTCTGTGGGATAAATAGATGTCAATTTTTATTCTTGCTCTAATGACAACTATATGTTCTGTCATATCCAGTAAGTTACTAAAAGGTGAGGTGAGAAAACTAGTGATGTACCTTGAACAAAGATGAATCAGTGACAATTCTATCAAAATGTATGTGTATTTTTTTCTTTTTTTTAGTTTGGCTTAATTCTTTATATTAAATTATCAAGATTTTAAAATAACAAAAATCATGGGTTTAGGCATTTTACTAACCAGGAAAATTTCTCTTTTTAATTATATTATTTGTGATTATATAAGTATGCTTGAGAGAAAGAAAAGAGAAAAAGAGAGGACAAAGAGAGACAGAAAGAGAGTGGAGGAGAGAGAGAGAGGGAGGGAAAGAGACTGTCAATGGTGAAACCCAAAACTGTTAAAACGTTGTGTTAATATGGCAGACTGATACTGCATCACAGGTTTTTCCTATTTCAAAAATATAGAAACATATTAATTTTATATTCAGGAAAAATAAAAATGTATTGACACTAACCACACACACAAAGAAACGAAGCTCGCTAAATGCTGATAAATAAAGACCCAGAGGATTCTAAAGTAAAGGGGCTCAGCCAGGTGGACTTGCAACCTTATTCCCAATCCCAGAAATCACAGTAATTGGTCATAAACTCTTTAAATTGTCAACAACACTCCTAAATCTATGAGAGCATTCTGACTGTCTGTGTCCCTTCCAGCCCCGCCCCCTATCCCCCGGGGACTAGCCCAACTCTTCTGAGGCCTTTCACCTCCAGAGTGTGAAGAAGAAGCTCTGCACGTAGCAAACACTCCCCACGAAGCTGCCGCACGCCCCTGGTACACCTGCTCTCCCCTGATGGCTGTCAAAAGTGATCATTTTATCAGTCCAAACCCATGGCTCATTTACACTTTCTGCCTTCAATCCCTCATTGGGATTGAGTGTGAGCTACAGATGCTTACCTCCCTTTCTTCTCTACTGTCGCACCATCAGCCCTGGGTACCACTTGACCGATGTGTTCCCCTCGCCTTTCATTCCTGTTTACATTAGTCACCAAAAGGAACCCTTGTTTTCAACTCTTTGCCAGCTCACTCCCTTTAGTACCACAGTCTCCAGGAATTTCGATCTTTCTGGAACCTTCAGTTGATTAAACCAACTTTTCTTATTAAAATTTTATTTTCCTTAATAAAATTTAATGCTTAGGATAACACATAACAGTTTTTCTCCTATTCCAACTGCTGCCTCCTAAAAATCTTTTATTGGTTATCTCTCTCCGTCCAGATATCTTACCTTTGGAGTACCCTATGATTTTGTGATGTTCTTATCTACCTCCACTCAGTCCATTAGCTGACCAATATGCTAAGCATTTCTTATCCCCTTGGTAAACTAATATAACACACATCGAGTTACTTTTACTAAATCAATTGTTTTTAGTGCTAATCACAACTGCATTTAAAGTAAAAATATTTTATTTTAACAATAAAATTTGTTATTTTATGGATAACATACACAATAATAATATAAACAAATAATACTGACATAAAAAAGCAACAAGAAAGAGCACATCGATGCATGCCAGCATCCAGAACTTCACGTACAGTATGTCCTCACTTAACTTCGCCAATTGGTTCTTGGAAACTGTGACTTTAAGGGAAGGGACATATTGCAAAACCAATTTTCCCATAGGCTAATCGATATAAACGAGACAAATTCCTACAGCATATTTCTGGTCACAAAAACATTACCAAGCTTCTAAAGAAAGACCCCAAACACCTCTAATATTAAACATTGAAATAAATGTAGGTTGCACATACATTATAGAAAGGTGAATGAAAATAAGTAAGATTATTATTTTCCAACCCACTTATTATAGTTCGGGGTCATAAGTTGGCTTGAGCCTCTCCTGGCAGCTCAGGGTACAAGGTGGGACCCAAACCTAGACAGAGTGCCCTTCTGTCTCAGGGCCACCCACACCCACACTCACTCAGGACAATCTAGACATGCCAATTTTAATGTGCACATCTTTGCTGTGTGGGAGGGAAACCTGAGTCCCCAGAGAAAACCCACACAGGCATGGGGAGAACATACGTGCAAATTCCAGGCGCACAGTGGCCCTGGCAGAAATTGATTTTTTTTTTTTCCTCATTAACGTTGTAACAAAATGTCATTGAATGAAAGCACATTAATTGAGGATCAGCTATATGTTAATTCATTCAATTCTGTAATGAAATGTCATTGAATAAAAGCACATTAATTGAGGATCAGCAATATATTCATTCATTCGATTCTCATAATCCATTTATTTGTGTTTTATGTTTATTAATCCCTGACAGCCATTTAATGGTGTTAAAAGATAAACCAAGACATACTGAAATTTTTAAGGGTTTATTTGAACATTTTTATCAATTCGAATTAGGCAGCGCCAAACCAGAAGTACTGTAGTTAGAGGCCATCCACAGGCAGCAGCTGAGGAGAGGCTTTTACAGGGAAAAGCAGAAGCAAAGCGGGGAAATTATTGATTGGCCGGAATGCAAAGCCTAGATAGCTGTTTGTGATTGGTGGTCCTTAGATTTCGATTTCGTTACTTCGGGGATTTTGTTGGCCTAAGTTTTGGTTTGCTTAGTAGAACACCACAACCCGAGAGCCACCTCAGTTGAGGGCCCTCCTTGTTTAATTAATTTTATAGTAGTGAGTACTGTTAAGCATATTTTAAAATGAAGAAACCGAAGGGCAGAGAGATTTAATAGTCTGCACAAGACTGCTCAGAAGTGAGTTTTGGACTTCTGTAATTCAGGTTTAGAGACCCTGTTTATAAACAGTATACTGCACTGATATCCCTGTTGGTGAACTGTTCTTAATTTAGTAGGTAAAATGTTTCCCCAAATTTTGGGAGCTGCTCTAGCAAAGGAGGGAGTTGTGGAGAAACTCTGGATTTATAGCCTGTGGGTCAGAAGCACAGGTAACACCTCAACTTGTCATTGACATCTGAAGTGGGCTACCGTCTTGTGAGACTGAGCCCTTACCCTGTGGGATCTGATGCTAGCTCCAGGTAGGTAGCATCAGCATGGAGTTAAATTGTAGGATACCCATCTGGTGTCATGGAATTGCTTGGTATGAAAAAAACCTCCAAACATTTGGTGACTATAGAGTTATAGTACAGAAATATAGAAGAATGTTTTTCCTTTGAAATATATTTAACATTTGCCATAGTGGATAGAAGCACCTATAAATCATTGAAGAATATATTTTAAGTTATAAAGTTGGGGATGTGATAATCATTATAAATCCAATTTTAATATATTGATTGACACTTGAAAAAACATTAAATAATAAAATGTATATATATTAATTTTTATGTCAATCCTGACATAAATCATGACCTATTAAAATTTATATTTTTGATGTAGGAACACACAAAACACAATGATAATAAAGTAGTTATACATCTGTTAAAGACCCAGTTTGGGTCTATTTTTATAACTAAAAAAATATTACATGAACCATTTTTTCAAGGATAACTTTAAAAGATAACACAGGGGGAGAATGCTATTAAGAGTTATTTTCAACTGGAAAATATATTATTAGCCAAAATAGACATTGACTGTTTGCAATGGCGGTATCTCTTCTAGCTTGGAAAGTTAGGGTGACGTATCATGTATATTAGCAGATGTGGTGCATCACACAGCAGCTCAACTAGATAAATTCCTGACCTACCTAAAATCTTAGGTTGTATCACAGAAATGATAGTAATAGATTTTGTAATTAGCCTAGCATTTTTATTATTATAAATTATTACAATATTAATATAAAACACCTGTGATGTTAATATTTTTGCTATATTTTGTTATAAATGCTGTTATTAATGTAAATCACTTACTTTTAGAGAAAATGTCCAATAAGCCACTTATTTGGTATTTTTCCTTTAGAAAGCATTGCGCTTTCCAGATTTGTGATTATTTACTCAGCATGTTTCATAAATGAATTTTGGTGTACGTTTATGCCAAGTCCTGAAGTTTTTCCAAAGCACTTTTTTTGCACTTTTTTTTTTTTCCTAAATAGAGTTTGGAAATCTCTCATTAATGTTTCCAGTTGCTAGGCAACACCCCCTCTTAGCTTGTTGCCATGGTTCCCCTTGAATCAGGGAGGACATAAAGCCATCTGTTTAAACTATTATCTCTTTTTTCTCTAAAGTATAACCTGCTCTGTTCATCCAGAGGCAAGATGGAATAAGTTAAATATGACTTAAGGTGGGTAGTTATGATGGTAAAACTTTGATATGGTAATTTTTTTCTTGTTTTGTTTAAAAAGTAATCATTTATAATAGAGCATAAAATCTCTATGCTGCCAACATGCTAGATTGAAAGTACACTCTGAAATGATGAACAAACAAAACCAAACAAAAATAGCATTAGATATTTAAAAATATTGGTTTTATTTCTTTTAATTTACTGTGGTTTTTATTGTCTATAAATGTACTTCCTAAAAAAACACTATAAAGAATGTTTAAATATGTAACTAGAACAGCCAATTTGTTTAATCCCATGGAATCTTTGGAACAGAAATGAACAAGTTGGCGCTAGGATTCTCCTGAATAAAAATTGGAATACATCTTTGTTTTTGTTTTCCCAAAGTGAAACTAATACCATTTTCTGGACTCCTAACTAGATGGTTTTAGAATATGCCTAGGAATATGGCTTCATTGAGGTTGAAAGTTTCATCAAGTACTTTTTATAAAAGCATAAACATTTATGAAGAGATCGCTGTTCTCAATAATTTGTTCAATCTGATAGAGTCTGATAAATAGAGAAAGTGAACTTTCACTTAGGATGTTAATAGTTTTGGAGTTTACTAGAGAATGTTTTTGTAGCACAGGAAATATGAACAATGCCCTTCATTCATAATATTTGATTTATTACAATATTGCTATAATTATAATATCTTTGTTTTTTTCTGTTTCTGCTATTGCCTATCATTTCAGAATCTCATCTAAAAAAATTATTAAAGTTGTGAGTTCTGGTGATTCACTTACGCATATCTCTCTTTTGACCATTAGCCAAAATGTGTCAGAAACTCCACTGACTTGCTTTTCTGGGCTATACCTGGAAATGCCTTTCTTCCCTTTAAAAATAATGTAATGTTCAGAACTAAGCACTTTGTAATTATTAATACCTAACTAGAGTATATATGTACTTTAGGCATTTGCAAAAGTAATATATCTACTTTTACTTGAGCGTCAATTAGAATATATGCCACTTACTATGCTGCTTTATAAATACTGAAATAAAAGAATAAAGTCAGCATTATAATGTTTTGGTTATATGGCACATAGATGTTGTTAATTCAATATGCATATATCAAGGAAAAAGCAAGGCATGTATTTCAGGTGAAATCAGATAACAGCTAAGTCTATATCATCATCTTCTTGACACCTAAGGACTTTCCTTATATTTTTTAGTAATGCTTTCATTTGTTAATTCCCACTATTTAATTTCCATTAATTATTTGTATAAACGATAAAATAAAATATAGTCAACTGTAAGACAATTTAATTACAGATAATATACTTTTATTTTGATAAATTTTCAATGTTCTAGTGAATATTTTAATGTGCTAGCCTTTTGAATTATATATAATTCATATTATTCTTTTTTATTAAAAATTGTTGGAGTGACATTGATCAACAAAATCCAATAAGTTTCAAATGTACGTTTCAACAGTATGTCCTATATATATTGCGTTGTGTGTTCACCACTCAGAGTTAAATTTCCTTCTATCCAAATATTTGACCTCTTCTATCCCTGTCTTCCTCCCTCTTCCTCTCTGGTAACCACTAATCCACTGCCCATGTCCATGAGTCTCTGTTTGTTGGTCATGTTTGTCGTTACTTTTAAATTTATATCCCCCATATGAGTGATATCATGTTTTTCAACTTTTTCAGTCTTATTTTGCTTAGCATGATTATCTCAAGATCCATCCATATTGTCACAAATAGCAGTATTTCATCTTTTCTTGTAGCTGGATAATATTCCATTGTATATATATGTACCACAGCTTCTTTACCAAATTTATTGTAGGATACTTTGGTTGCTTCCATGTCCTGGCCACCATGAATAATGCTGCTGTGAACATTGGGTTACATATATCTTTGCAGATAAATGTTTTCAGGATTTTGGGGTAAATATCCAGAAGAGGGATTGCTGGGTCATTTGGTAATTCAATTATTAGTTTTTTGAGGAACCTCCATACTGTTTTCCACAGTGGTTGTACCAACTTACATTCCCACCAGTAGTGTATAAAGATTCACTTTCACCCACATACTCTTCAACCCTTGTTATTACTTGTCATGTTGATGATGATAAACATTCTAACATGTGTGAGGTTGTATCTCATTATGGTTTTGATTTGCATTTCCCTAATAGCTAGTAAAGTTGAGCATCTTTTCATATGTTTGTTGGCCACTTGGATGTCTTTGAGAAGTGTCTGTTCAGGTCCTCTGTCCATTTTTAAATTAAGTTGTTTTTTGTTTTTTGGGTTTTTTTTTTGGTTGTTATTGTGTTATATGAGATTTTTGTGTATCTTGGATATTAGGCCCTTATCAGTGGTAGTGTTTGCAAATATATTCTCTCATTTGGATGGCTGCCTCTTTGCCTCTTGACAGTTTCTTTTGCTGTGCAGAAGCCTTTTAGTTTGATATAGTCCCATTTATTTATTTTTGCTTTTACTTCCCTCATCTTTGAGATCAAATTCATAAAATTCTCTCTAAATCCAAGGTCTGTGAGTTTAGTACCTACGTTTTCTTCTATGCAATTTATTGTTTCAGTTCTTCTATCCAGATCCTTGATCCGTTTTGAGTTAATTTTGGTGTATGGTGATATGTTATTTTTTATAGAACACAAAATTCACAACATCATATAAAATAACTTTTGTTTGATCTTGTAAGATAATTTCATATTGTGTGGGCTTTTCTGCTTATAGAAGACAATGCTTAATATATATCATTTAGATTCAGAAATTGTGTTTCACTTGATTTACTGCTACTGTTTTGTAATGAATTTATTGTGTGGTTTGTTGCCTCTTTATGTATACTAAAATGTTTATTTAAGCCTTTGCATCTTCAAAATAGAGATTTTGAGAACACATCACAAATGAGAAAAATATTTTGGCTTACTAATAATGTGATATTTTATATCCATAAAAATTATGTGACTAAACATGTTATTACCTTCACCCCTCATATAAAAATACATCTTAATGAAGACAATAACACATGGTTCCTCTTTAAAGTTTGAAGTGAGATGTTTTGACATATGTATATGCCTGTGAAACCTTTACAAAAATGAAAATAATAAACATATTCATTAATTCCCAAAAGTTTCCTGAAGCCCTTTTCTATCCCCTCTTTTTCTCCTTTCCTTGCCCCAAACTGCCTCTCTCCTCAGCTAACCACTGAATGCTTTTTTGTCATTATATATTAGGTTGTATTTGCTGTAATTTTATATTAATGGAATCATACAGATTGTACTCTTTCTGTTTGGTTTCTTTAACTCAGCATAAGTATTTTGAGATTCATTCATGTTTTCATGTATAAATTTCATTCATTTGTATTCATTTCCTTCATTCATTTGTATCGCCAAGCAGTATTTTATTGTATAGCGTGGTTTGTTTATTCATTTACCTGTTGAAGATCTTGTTTATCTCCAGTTCTGTGCTGCTACAAGTAAAATTGCTATGAACATTTGTTTATATGTTTTGCATTTTCTTTGGGTAAATACCTGGGAGTGGAAAGACTATAGTGTATGGTGTGTACATGCTTTATTTCTTAAAAATATAACCAACTATTTCTCAAAGTGATTGTAGCATTTTTGTATCCATTCCCACCAGAATGATGTGAAAGTTTCAATTCTTATACATCTTCACCCACTTTGGAATTGTGGTTTTAGTTTTAACCATTTAAACAACCATGGAAGAAATTTAGATTTAGTATTCATTTTTATGTTCTTAATGACTAATAATATGAAACACTTTTGTGTGCTCATTTGCCATCTATATGTTTCCTTTTGATAATTGTGTCTAAAAATATATTTTGTCTCTTATTTAGTTAGTTGTTTTCTCATTGCTGGGTTTTGAGAATTTGTTATATAGTGTGGATACAAATATTTTATTATATATAATTTGCAAATATTTTCCTCAAGACCGAGGCTTTGTTTTTTCACTTTATTTTTAATTTTGAAGAAATCCAATAAATTAAAAAAAAAAAATTGAGAGGAGAGGACACCATGTTTTGGTGTCATGTCTAAGAAATCATTGCTTAACCAAAAATGCAAACGTTTCTCCCAAGGGTATTCTAGAATTTTGTGACTAAACATCTTATTAAGTTTTAAAGTTTAAGGTTTTATA
The DNA here is from genome assembly GCF_902729225.1 of Pteropus medius. Classification (NCBI taxonomy): domain Eukaryota; kingdom Metazoa; phylum Chordata; class Mammalia; order Chiroptera; family Pteropodidae; genus Pteropus; species Pteropus medius. The sequence continues at coordinate 10,713,064 of NW_024351073.1, read as the reverse complement.
TTTAGATCTAGAACATATTTGAGTTAAATTTTATATATGGTGTTAGGCTAAGTATGGAGCAAAGTTAATATATGCATATGGGTATCGAAAGTTCCAGCTCTGTTTGATGAAAATATTTCTATCCATTCTTTATTGAATTGGCTTTACATATTTCTCAAACATCAGCTCTCCATGCATTATCTACTTCTGAAATATGTATTCTGTTTATTGATCAGTTTGAATATGTTCACTCTAGTACCACAGTCTTAAATATTTTTGTTTTATAATGTCTTAGTACCAGATAATGTTAGTCTTTTTCACAGTTGTTAAAAGTTTTATGATTTGTGTATTCTCATGTGAATTTTAGAGTCAGCTTCTCAGTTTGCACAAAGAAACCTACTGGGATTTTGGCTAGTCACATTGAATCTATAGATCAATGTGGGAGAATTAACTTGATGCTCTTTAGTGACCTGAGTCATTGACAGTACACGTGCCCATTTATTTAGAACTTCTTTAAGTTCCCACATCAACATTCTGTAGTTTGCAGTGAAGGATTTTCAGAAAATGTCTGTCACATTTTTGTTAGATATTTTCATAAGAATTATGTCTCATGTATTTTAATGTTATTGTAAAGAGTATTATTTTTAAACTTTATCAAATGTTTATATAATTTATATATATAAATATAATTTATCTGTATGTAATGATCTCATTTTCTACAATACTATTAATTTCATGTAATGGTTCTAGTAAATTTTTCAATTTCATCAGATTTTTTACATAGATAAACATGTCCTCTGTAAATAGAAACAATTTTTACTCCTTCATTTCCAATCTGGTTGTGATTTATTCCTTTTTCTTACCTAATTATACTCGCTAAATATAATGTCCAGTACAGTGTTAATACGGATGTTAAGAGCAGCCATTTTGTCTTATTCTTAATCTTAGGGAGAAAGGATTAAATCTTTCATCATTAAATATTAAGTAAGCTGTAGATTTTTAGATATCCTTTATTGGGTTAAGGAAGTTTTTTTTTCTACTTCTATGTTGCGTAGAGTATTTATCAGAAAAATGTTAGATTTTTTCAAATGTTTTTCTGTATTTATGAAGATATCTTTTTCCTTTAAAAAATGTAATTGATAAAATATATTGAGTTTCAAATATTAAACCAAACATATTTAGGACATAAACTCTACTTGGTAATGATATATTTATTATTATTTTTATATGTTGCTGGATTTGACTACCTAAATTTTGTTTAGAATTCTTGTATATATATTCATAAGGGATATTAGTTCATAAGAGATATTTCTTTTCTTATAATATCATTGTCTGGTTTTGGTATAAAAGTCAACCTATGTTCATAGAATATGTTGGAAAATATAACTTCTTCATGCTTTTATGAGACTTTCTGCAGCATTTGTATTATTTCTTCCTTAAAAGTTTGATAGAACTCACTATGAAAGCGTTTGGATCATATGTTCTCTTTGAAATATAGCTTTTAAATACAAATATAATTTATTTTATAGATATAGAGCTATTTATGTTACCTCTTATTTGATCTTGAGTAAACTTTCTATCTTTCAAAGAATTTGTCTTTCTAATCTAAGTTTTTGCATTTCATAACAATATTGTTCATTATATTCCTTTATTATATATTTAGTATTCTCTTATTCTCTCATTTCTGAAATAGGCTATTTGTGTTTCTTCTTTTTTATTAATACATTTGGCTAAAGATCAATATTATTGATCTAAAATGATTAGCTTTTATTTCTTTGATTTTCTCTGTAATTTCTTTTTTTTTTTGGTAAACTTCTGTTTTTATCTTTATTTTTATCTTTTCTTTTTCTGCTGTCTGTGGAATTAATTTACCTTCTTCTTTCTAGTTTCTTAAATGAAAGCTGACATCATTAATTTGAGATCTTTCTTTATTTCCTTATTTCTAATATAGGCATTCAGAATTTTCATTTACCCATAAATACTGCTTTAGCAGCATCCCACAAATTATATATTGTGTTTTCATTTTCATTCAGTTCAGAGTATGGTTAACTTATTTTTTCTTTTGAAATTTTCTTTGACCTAAGTATTATTAAAAGTAGTTATTTGTTACCAAATATTTGAGGATTTTCTAGATATCTTTCTGGTATTGATTTTTAATGTAATTCCATTGTGATCAGAAAACATGCTTTATCTAACTTAAATTATTTTAAATTTATCAAGGTCTGTTTTATGGGTTACATGTAGTCTATCTTGGTAAATGGCTCTTGTGCATTTGAAGGGTGTATAATCTATATTCCATTGCAGTGGTATATTTACAAATGTCTACTAGAATGACTTGGCTGATAGAGTTGTTTAAATCTTTACTTATTTTCTGACAGTAATTTGAGAACTTTATCTCTAACATAGGTGTCCGTGCTATAAGACAGTCCAAAGGGCTGTTTTAGTAGCATCCCATAAATTTTGGTGTGTTGTGTTTTCATTTTTATTCAGTTCAGAAAACTTTTGTCTTTTGATTTCTTTTTTACTCATTGGTTGGTGAAAAGTGTGTGTTATTCACTGTCCACATATTGGGGCATTTTGAGATATATTTATGTTATTCATGTCTAGGTTAATTCCATTATTCTCAGGGGTCATATCCTATATTACCTATTAAATTAATTGAGACATATTTTGTATCTTGGAGCATTGTTTCTCTTGATTAATGTTCAGTGAGCCCTTGTAAAGAATAAATATTCTCTTGTTGTGGAGTGTTGAGTGGAGTTTTTTATAAATGCCAATTAGGTCATGTTGGTTGATAGTTCTATTCAAATCTATTATAACCTTGCTGACTTAATGCGATGTCAATAAGATTTATATTTTAACAAGTGTGGAGTTCAAGATATGTACTTATATTTATTGTATCAGAGACTACTAATTCTGTGTTAAAACAATATTCAGTAAATACATAAATTTCTAAGGGTAACCTACCTTAGTTCTTGGCTAGGCATGAATAACTTTTTATTTGATTGTTATTATTGGGAGAGAACACTTAGCATGTGATCTACCCTCTTGATAAATTTTTAAGTGCTCAATAGAGGATTGTTAACTGAAGGTAAAATGTTATACAGCAGCAATCTAAAACTTGTTCATCTTGTGTAACAGTATATATATACCCATTGAACACAACTTCCGATTTTCTGCTTCTGTTCCTGGCAAATCACCATTCTACTCTGTTTCTATAAGTTTGACTATTTTAAATCTCTCATATAAGAGCAATTAGTCAGTATTTGTCTTTCTGTGACTGGCTTATTTCACTTAGAACACTCTTTCAGATTCAATCATGGTATCACATATGGCAGGATTTCTATCTTTTTAAAGGATCAGTTGTATTACATTGTATTTATATAGCACATTCACTTTATCCATTTATCCACTGATAGACATTTAGGTTGTTTTCATATCTTGGCTATTTTGAAATATGCTAATTCTGCAATGAACATAGATGTGCAGATAACTCTCACAAATTCTGATTTCAATTCTTTTGAAAAAATACCCAGATATGAGATTTCCAGTTCATATGGTAGTTTTATTTTTAATTTTTGGGAAACTACTATTTTGTTTTTGATAGTAGCTGTGCCATTTTATATCCCCACTAATGTTCCATTTTCCACATGCTCACCAACACTTGTTATTTATATATATATATATAATTTTTTTTTAAATAAGAGGTGGTACCTCATTATTGTTTTCATTTGCATTTTTCTAATAATTAGTTGTGTTTAATATAGTTTCACATATCTGTGGTTATTCTTGGAGAAATATCTATTCAAGTTCTTTACTCAATTTTTAAGCAGGATTATGTGATTTCATACTTTTGCATTTTATGAGTTTTTTATGTATTTAAAGGGTTAATTTCTCAAAAAAATATATGGTTTGCAATTTTTTTTTCCATTTTGTAGGTTTTCTTAGTATTCTATTAATTACTTCCTTTGCTGTTCATAAACTTTCTAGGTTGATATAGTCCCACTTGTCTATTTTTGCTTTTGTTCCTTGTGCTTTTTGTGTCATGTCCAAGGAACCATTGACAAGAATGATGTTATTAAGTTTTTTCTCTATGTTTTCCTTTAGGAATTTTATAGTTTCACATCTTACATTTAGGTCTTTAATTCATTTTAAGTTGATTCTTGTGTATGCTGTAAAATAAGGGTGCAATCTCATTTTTATTCACGTGTGTGTATACAGTTTTTCTACCATTGTTGAAAATAATATCCTTTCCCCCATTGCATATTTTGGCATTCTTGTCAAAAATCAGTTGTCCATTTATTCATGGGTTTATTTCTGCACTCTCTAGTCTGTTCCATTGGTTTATATGTCTATTTTTATGCCAGTATGATACCGTTTTAATTACTCTAGCTGTGTAATATAGTTTAAAGTCAAGAAATGTGATACCCCCAGCTTTGTTCTTTGTCAAGATTGCTTCGGCTATTTGGCATTTTTAGTGGTTCCAAATTAGCAAATCAAAGTCAACAGCACATTAAAAAGGTCATACATCATGACAAAATGGGGTTCATCTCTGGAATAAAATGATTGTTCAACATAGGCAAATCAAATAATGTGATGTATCTGATTAACAGAATGAAGAATAAAAATCATACTGTCATCTCAATAGACTCAGAAAAATCCATCACTCTTTTATGTTAAAAACTGTCAACATGCCATATATAAAAAATTGCAGCTAACATCATACTCAACATTAAAACCTGAAAACATGTCTTCTAAGATTAAGAACAAGGCAAGGATGCCCACTCTCATTATTTCTATTTAACATAGTGCTAGGAGTCCTAGCCAGAACAATTAGGTAAGAAAAAGAAATAAAAAGCATCCAAATTGGGAAGGGAGAAGTAATTATATTTTTGCAAATGACGTGATCTAATATTTTGGAAACCCTAAAGACTCAACAAAAATAGTCTTTGAACCAATAAATTAATTCAATCAAATTGCAAAATACAAAATAAACATACAGAAGTCAACTGTATTTCCGGGCACTAACAGTGACCTAACCTAAAAGGAAATTAAGAAAACAATCTCACTTATATTAGCATCAAAAAGATCAAAACACTTAGGAATTAACTTAACCAAGTAAGTGAAAGACTTGTGCACTGAAAACTATAAAATTTGATGAAAAACAATTAAAGACACACATAATTAGACATCCTGTGTTCATACACTGGAAGGCTTAACATTATTAAAATCTCCGTATTACCCAAAGCAATCTACAAATTCAAAGATATCCTTGTCAAAATTCTAATGTCATTTTTCATAGGAATAGAAAAAAATTCTAGTCATGGATGATGATAAACACAATAAGTACCCTTAATATAATGAAATAAAAACTGGAATTGTAAACAAATATAGGCTAACATAAAATGATTTATTCTTAATCTGTCTCTGTGCCTCAGACAAGATTCCAAAGTATAACTATTCCACTTGCAAATATATGCAGTTTTGAATAATGCTAGATGATTATTTACTGAATAATTACTCAGAGAACATTACTATTCAAAAAATAATTATGCTATAATTTCTTTGCAAAAATAGACATGTGCATGTTCAATGCTCCAGGAACTGAAAGCATAAGGTGAACATTAGGTAGAAATATATCAGGCCACAAAAACTGTTATTTCTTATATATACTGGCAAGTGACAGATAAAAGAGAAAAACTAGAGAAAATAACTCATGTAACATCTGATCAATGTCATCAAAGTAATGAATCATCTCTCATGGGAAATTTACGAAACCTATCTTTATGTGCATTTGGCATTACACTAAGTCATTGGTTTCTACACTCCAAGATGAATCTTGGTATATTTTTTAAGAGCTCATATTTGTACTAAAGTTAAAGGATTTTATTACCTTGTTATTCACAAGATTCTGTAACCATTGAGGAATTTTTGACAGAATCTAGTGTTGTTAAATCTTCAAATAATTAGCACCTTTGCTGGCTGTAAAACTAGACAGCACTATAAAGTTACAGACTTCATTGGTTTGGTTACATAATTAGCATGAGTTATCTTTTAATTACTTCCAAAGTGGTGTCTTTTAATTACTTAAATTGGAATTTAATCTAGTTAAACTTCATATTGATGAATGTTATAAAAAAAAGTTATCATTTCAAAGCAAACAGAGAAACAATCACTCATACTTATTACCTTGGCATATAGATTTAGCTAAGTAAGTGATCAGAGAATTTAAAGAAATGCATGTGAGTTAATATATTTGGTAAATTTATACATATAATAGGAGTAAAGAAATGCCTGAACATAACATTGTATTTTGAAGTGTTTACTTTAAAATAAGTTTGCCTTTCTTTCTTTTGCAGAATAAAGTGAACAATAATAACCTTTATTTTTGTGGAAATTAAACAAATGATAATGTGAAAGAAGTTTGACAGCTGTGAGGTAAGAATGATTTTACCTTTGGATCTTCATAGAAATATCTCCCTTACCGATTACGTGCAATGCATGTTAGTGAAGAAGTGGGATCAAAGGCATTTATTGGATATTTAAAGGTGTAAACTTGGAGAAAATTAAATGATAAATGGGGGTTGGGGACATCACAAACAAGGAATGGGAAAGAGGTATAATTAACCCAAAATTTTGATCATGCTAACTAAAACGGATAAATTAGTCATTCAGTCAATCACATTTGTTTAGTATAAGGAAATAACATAAGTTTTACTAAATATATAAAGATTTTACAAACTAGGGAGGCAATGACATAATAATCTAAAATTAATTAATAGTAAAAACTCTGACGATAAATACACATATGAGAGTAATGTGAAGAGGCCTCGCTGAAGTACAGGTGAATAGTTTGGTTTCTTTGTTGGTGAAAAACTGTTAAGCATAGTGGGATATGAATGAAGGAATAGATGTGGAAATAATAAAAACTATCATATGTTTAATGCTGACATTTTCAGGCAGGATCAGTACCGCAGACCCCTATTATGAATTTAATTTGTATTTGCCCAATTATTAATAAAGTTAAGCATTCTTTTGTATGTTAAATAATTATTTTAAAACTATATTAACTCTTTAACAATACATAGGTAAAATTATTTTGTCACAGACTATTGGTCTTCACACTCTTGGAAATAAAGAAAAAATGAAGTAACAACTCTTGTGTACCCAAATTTTATCCTATCATAAGATGTTAAATATTCTTATAAATTTCATTTTAAAGTAATTCTAGCTCAAATGGCATTAATAAATTATAAATCATTCTTAATTTGATCAAAGTAGTACTTAATTTTTCAAATACACATGAGGAGGAATGAAAATAGTTTGAGGAATTGCAATATACAGATAAATGTTTTCACTATAATTTTCTTTCCTATCTTTTATTACTATTTATGCTAGACTTCTTAAGTTGATTTTTAACAATATGGAAAAATAAGTAGAAAGTACAAGAGGAAGACAAGAAATTAAAAATGAATATTCAGATACAACAAAGGAAAATGAAAGAACTCAGTCTGTACAAACACCTGGTACTAGCCACCATTAGAGGAATTCAGCAAAGTGAAAAATACAGTAGACAATAAGAGGATATAAGGCAGTGATGAGGGAAGAGTGGGACAGAGATGGGGAAAAAAGTGAGGATGATATTGTTCTTCTGTTTTTTTCTTTGTATTTGCCTGTCTATGTCACTTGTCTGAGATCCCACGGAAAATGAATTCTATAAATTTCTGCATTCTCTGTAGAAAGTACATTTGGCAGGTATTAGGTCTTTTGGTGATTATTTGTTGAATGAAAGAATGTTCTGCCTCAATCATACTGGTCTGTGTGAAGTCACTACATCATTTTATTACTAAGTTCTATATAGCTACCTTAAAATTAACACTACCCCAGATTTGAATTTTGGTATAGTGGCTGATCATAAGCCAATAAATCCTAGTTATGTCATCTTTATAAATAAATTTCAAGAAACTAGTGCATGTGGATTTGTGTTAGTGAAAAGGGAAAGTTAGTAAGTGAGGATCTCTGTTGGGATATGGTATCAGAGAGGTAAGTAATGTGTTCTTAACTTATGAAATGCATATACTATTCTAACAGTAATCAGGTAACAATGAACAATATCACTGTAGTCAGTAATCATTTGATTATAGGACAACAAATTTTTTTAAATCTTAAATAAAAAGAATGACTTTGCTAGGCTGATGATCTCTGATGACTAAGTCTTAATCAATTTTCATGAAGATGTATTTGATTTTATAAGGCCCAATATCCCTTGTGTTTATCCCCCAAGTCCTAAATGTCTCTATGTGTCATCACTGTAGCTCTCTAATATTATTTTATGGGTAATTAGTTAGATTAAATGTTTGTATCTGAAAAGAGAAGGTGGATTGCCAGGTAATAATATTTCAAGAGGGGACTATAGCCCTAAAGCCTTGGAGGTTATGGCATAAGACTGATTAGATAGCCTATTGTGAACTATAAATCAAAATTTGCTGCAAAATAATGTAATATTAAAGTGAACATTCAAATACCTGAAGTCAAAAGGCTATTTAAATCATATCCCATGACTATCTGTAACAGTGCTAGTGAACAGCAGCAGGGAATATAATATGTGAGGAACTGGAAGCATCTTGTCTATTCTTTATTGGTTAAATAGACAATGAGCTCATCTGTGAAAGGGGATTCTGACATCTTACAAAAAAAAAAAAATGAAATAAGTTAAAGCCAGCCTTTGAGGAGATTGCAACATGGAACTAAAAAAAAAAAAAATACAAAAATACAAAAATACACACACAAAAAACCCAGAAACTAAATAACCAGCTTCGTTTTCCATCTGCTTAGCAACGACATCACTGTTTATTTCTCTCAGTTGTTACTTCATTCTTCTCACTATTTGAAGATTGTAATAGATTGAAAAGAGAGAGACTATTTTGAGGATACTATTATATTAATACCATTTAATATGGTGTTTGGTGCATACTGGATGCTCAGTAAATTTTAATATTCAGTGTTTCTCACTAATAATGGAGAATGCCCACTCCAGGTTTCCATATGCTTTCTGAGGTTGGTTATTTATGAGACTGACTTGAATAACTGTGAACAAATTTCAAATTACTGGTTGAGAAACACTAACACTGTAGGAATTTTTTTGTTCAGTATCTCCTCAATAACATTTGTAAAAGTAAATTCTTGAGAAAGAGATTTGACTGAAGGAAGTATGAAGTCATAAAAAATACAAAGACCATATCTCTTATATGCATATGTAGCTGGCAATAGAGATGTTGAGAAGAGCAGGATTGTTTTTCTTTAATAGAGTATAAAAAAGCCCACTAAATGTGTCTGAGAGTTGCAATAATAAACAATCATTATGTCCTTAGACATGATCACTGAAGGCAACAGAATTGGTTGGTGTTAGAGAATACAAAATCCTGAGAAATCAGCAGAAGGGTGTCAGCATAAGGTAAAACTTAAACTAAATGGTGTTATTAGAAATGAGAGAGAAATAAGAGACAAGTGATACAGTTTATAGCAGATATAGAGATATGTCATGTAATTTAAATATATGTCGATATTAATGGACAGGGAATATCATATAGTAAAAGGTCTAATTTAGAACCAGGAAAAAAAAAATGATGCTTATGAAGTTCAAATAGACATCCTCTTATGGATCACAGCTGCCATTGTCACATGTGTTCTTCCATGTCACTAGATGAATAACTATGAATGCAAATGAGGGCAGTTAAATCCACATCTTTGAAAATATTGATTCTTAGATTAAGTATACTCATTCATTTCAGCAATGGATTTGTATAGCTAATAAGGCCTTTGGGACACATGTAGATTTCAGACACCTTATGGAATCTTTCTTGAGATTAGCTTAAGATGGTTGTTATGATGATACTAAGATCTTACTATTTTAAATTACATTTTTAATGATGATTTAAATTTTATAATGAAATAGTTTAGCTTTATCTTTGACAATCTAAATAACCTATGTAGTGCACTGTAAATACACCTTTCCAGAAAATGGATACCCTTGACTTCACCCTCCCTTGTATCTGATGTGCTTTTCTGACTGCTTCGATCAATAGAATATGGCAAAAGTGATGTCTATGAATTTTGAGACTGAATTACAAAAAAATTATGTTAGGGGGGTGCTTAGATTATCTTGTTTCCTTTTGACTGAGCCTGTCTTCAGAGGCAAACATATTGGAAAGCAGAAGCGGACCCAACAAAGTGTCAACCAAGAATCAGGGGGAAAAAATAGATAAATGGGAGAATACACTAATATCTGTCCCATATATGCCATTCCCATTGAATGTTACCATTTTATGTCAATCTAATAAACCTATTTTTTTCTTAAAAATATTAATTTAAGTGCTTTGTTTTGCTTTTACTAATCAAAGTAGAAAAGAGTCGTCCGTGGAATATGACAATGAATGCATCCCGGTTTGTCTGCTACTCTTAACAGGAGGGATTATCACTGCTCAGGGATATAAACCAACTAAAGAAAAGAAAAATAAAGAGCAGAAATCTGAGGGAGCATTATCTTGAATGAAGGCAAAAGGGAAAATACTTTTTTAAATACCAAGTATGGGTCTATGGCCATGCCGCCCTGAACTAGCCCAAATCCCGTCTAATCTCAGAAGCTAAGCAGAATCGGGCCTGGTTAGTACTTGGATAGGAGACCACCTAGGAAGACCAGGTGCTATAGGCATAAAAAATAAAAATATAAGGAATTGTAAGCTGACAAGCTCCTTCCAATCTGTGAGGTCAACCAAGGGTTGCCTCGCCTAAAATATATATATATGTGTGTGTGTGTATCTGTGTGTGTGTGTGTGTGTGTGTGTATATATATGTATGTATATACATATATGTGTATATATATACACATATACACATACACACATATATAAATAAATATATATATATATGAATATAAATATATATGCACATACACATATACATACATACATACATACACAAATTATGTAACAATATATTATATACAAATTTATATATATATATATACACACACACACACACACACACACACACGCGCACACACACACACACACAAATTATATAAATTGTGTTTGTCTTGTAGAGGTTTTAAACTTTCCATCTTAAAAGAGTTGTGTCTGGCAAAAAGGACTATCTCCTGCCATTTAGCCAAGAATATCCATAAAAATTCTAGCATAGTCATTATGACAGGGTTTTAAGTAAATTCATTATTCTAATACGCTATTATGTAAAATTGTGAGGCTTTGTCTTTTGTTTCCCATGGCCATTTCCCCCTTTTATACTTAATGATCTGTATGGAATTGTAAAATATGCAGTACTCTGTTATGGCACAGCAAAATTTGCAGGAGAAAGAAATTTTGCATTTCAAATGGGATGAACCCGGAGTCTTTCCATACGGTAATAACTAAAATAAAATCCTGCCTCTGTCTAGGGGACAACCAATTTGTCTGATACTTGTCAAGGTGAAAATAGTCTATAGCTCTTAATTTGGATAAACACAGAATTGCCTCTAACATGGGCAGTGAGTCAGATTCATCATCGCCAAGTGGACATGCAGTAAATGATTAATTGTTGGCTACAGCTTTTTTAAAGCTGTCCTAAATAAGTAATTACCCTTCTTTTTGTTGTAGAAAAATCTTTATGTAAATTTTAAGAAAGACTAGATTAACCAGAAAAAATTTAAAAAGAAATGTTATAACGCATCTTTGAAAATATAAACTTCTAGAATCCTAATATCCCAAAGCTATTATATATAATATACATAAATGATTTAATAACATTTATAAATATTAATTTAATGTATAATAACTTTTATAATATAATATATATATTTAAAGAAAAATATAGAGTTTGAAACCTAATATAAAGAGATCATTAATTTTCAATACAAGGCACCAGATAAAGTTAAAATCCCAGGTAAATTTGATCTAAAGAAATCATTAACTTTCAATACAAGATGCCAAATAAAATTACCAGATAGGATAGGGAAGAGAAGGCTACAATTCTCCAATTTTATGTTTTGCCTTTACTCTTCTCCAGACATCTGCTCTAAAGACAGAATGATTTGTCTTTCCTCTGGAAATAATCTTAGACTCTTCCTCTAATTACCAAAGAGCTAATTAAAAGACAACTTATTGGAAAAGCTTCAACTGTAACTCACCTGTAAGACTACAATCTATGTGTAACATACTGCCATGATTCTGGAGAATTTATATAATCTTAGCCATTGAGATTGTAGGAAAAACATGAAAAATAAAGTCAAATTAGAAAATATTGATTTGGGGATGATAAAAGACTTCAGTGAAGAGCACTGCTCATTTTTCATTCCAAATGAGAATCTCTGGCGTTTTTTTACCAAAATTAAATATGTAGAACTGACTGGAGAAACTTCACAGCTCAGATACTGGATTTATAAAAAAGCCCTTTACCTTCCTTCTGCTCTTTATCTCCTTTTTACTAACTTACGCAATTTCTTATTTTTTTCTCTTATTATACACATTATCTACTGAATTCTTCTGATAGTTAATTTGGATTTTACTATTACATGTCTCAATATAAAAATGAACAGTTCACTTTCCCCCATTCTCTCAGTATAATGATAGCTTTTGGTTATAGTAATATGTATTATTTCGTTGTCATAATTTTAAACATGATTTATTTCCAAGTTGAGTAAAATCACTTTTATTTTCTTGGACAGTGATTATTTTGGAGTGAATCATTGCCCTATATGGTCATGCACTTAATTTCACATGCGTATCCTTTCACTGATTTATCCCCAACTTTTTGATAAATTCTGAAACATCTATAAAATAGTCTACATCAGATATTCTATTCTATTTTTCTTGGTCTTTTCCTCTAGATTTTTACGTCTTTCTATTATTATCTGTGCGAGCTGATCTATATGCGCTTCTCTAGGATGTTTTCACATTCCTGAGCATTTTCTTCATTTATCTTCTAGATTGCATTTTCTTTTTACTGGGTATCATATCTTCATCTTTCTTGTTGTTTTGTTTTTCCTATTTCGTATAGCACATAAAAACATGAAAAGTAAAGGTTTTGAGAACATTTAGGTCCCAAGGCAAATTGTTGCAAAGAACTGAGCATAAAATGAACTAAATTTTTTCTCATTATAGAATAACTATAATCTTTTTTGATTGACAGTCATGTGATTGAAGGAACATTGGCAAATAGTTCTAAATAATTTTACTACATCATTAGTTCTTTCCTCTCTTTAATGAGCAATAAGTCATCCTTTGTTTATAGTTTAAAGCTAATTTAAGTCCAGCTTAAATTTTCTTAGAGACTTTAAAACAGATGGTAGCAGTTGTTTAAAGTAGATATGGTTATTACAACTAACCATTCAAGTTTTAATTCAGTTGATAGCAACTCTTCATGAATCCCAAAAAAAGTACTTGAAAATTATTTCTATTTTATAAAATGTAAATAACAGAAGTATACAAAAAGTAGATAAAAACCAATAATGCATAATACTTTGTCTAATAAGACCAACAGCAACACACTGTGATTCACAAATATGGGTATATTTTCTCCTGTATTTCTAACAATGATTTTTTCTAGTAATTAAAAAAAAATTTTCCCTTTTTCTTCCTCCTTTATAACAGAATTATTTGCCATTGGTGCCTTGTGTTGTTCTCTGACTTTTAGCTTATACAACGAAAGGCACAATCAACACCAGATGGTTCATCTGTAGGTTTATCAATCTCCATTGAACCCTGCATACTAAATGTCTGGAAAAAAAAATCAGGTATTCATTTGCTCACTTTACCTTCATATTAGGTATATGCGATAGTTAATTTTATATGTCAAATGGCTGGGCCAGGGTACCCAGACATTTGGTGAAAAAATAATCTAGACATTGCTATGAAGGCATTTTTTTGAATGAGATTAACATTTAAATCAGCCAAATTTGAGTTAAGCATATCACCCTCTTTAATGCGGGTGGGCCTCATCTGACCAGTTGAAGGTATTCACAGAAAACAGATTGAGATCCTCCAGGAAAGGAAATTCTGCCTCCAGATTGCCTCTGGACTCAGTGTAACATTAACTTTTCCCTGCTTCTCCAGCCTCCCAAGCTCACATCACAGAGTTGGGACTTACCAGCTCTCACCATTCACGTGAGCCAATTTCTTAAAGTTCTCTCTGTGTGTATGTCGGCATCCTATTGGTTCTGTTTCTCTGCCAAAGAGAGGAATGCCACCAGTCTAAAGGACAAAATTTAGAGATGGAAAAAAAGTATTCCAAAAAAGAGTAAGTATTGAATTTAGGTTTGTTTTCAACTTTATCTCTGGAAGACAGTTATTCAGATTATCCTACTTTTGAATAAGACTTAGTTTGTGGCCTCTTGGCCTCTAAATTAGATGTTTTATTGTACAGTTTTTATGATTAATATGAATGAATTGCAATACCTTATCAAAAGTACTGCCTTTATACTGTAACAGAAATAGCTAAATATTTTTTTCACTCATTTAATTGGTCCAAAAAGTAAAATGACTTTGAGTCATTGTATCCTAGTACTGTTTTCTCATTCACGGAACAAAAATAAAATGAAAATTTGGAGACCCTATGGGCAATCAGAGCTAAGTTTATTATATGGACGTGCATGTAATTATGTTCTGTAGTCAAAAAATATACTAATTTAATTCATTTTCTCTAATTCTAAATGCACCCTCCTAGTGGCTCTAATCTTTTATTGAATTATGAAGATGATGGATATTGATAGAGTACGAGGCAACTCAAAATTTATAAAATTTTTGAAATTACAAAAATAAGTTGATTAATTCTGATTTAGAAATATATAGTTATTTTATGCAATAATTATAAACCAGATTCACATACTAAAATTGAATATTTTGGAGAAAAATATGATTGTTTGCAAGACCATCCTTCTCTTTGCCTGCCAAGAAAATCTTCCAATTCCCACTTACAACTACTTCGTAGACTCAACTTTCCATGGCACCAAAATGAAGTTCTCTTTGTCTTGGATGTTTCTAAGAACTCTTTAAATGTGCAGTTCCTGAGTTCAGACTGCTTGGTGCCTTAAACCAAAACAAATATCTTCTCACAAACCAACCATCACCTCTTATGCACATTTTATAAAACAAAAGAGTCACAGAGGGATGGTTCTTTCCTGGATTCCAGACGCACACTGCACACAGTCATGTCTCAGCCCAAACATATATCTCCACAGGATGTTAGGAAATGATGTTGGTGTACCTGCTGACTCTTTGTTCATGAGTAACCACCTAAGTCTTCCATATGATACTTGCTGATGACATTCATAGGCAACACAGCATGGTTACTCATATGGAGTATTATTCAATGCCATTCAGTGCGTGGCTGACGGAATTGAATGGGCCACCATGATGATGGAAGGATTGCTTTAGCCAATAATGAGATAGGGTGATTAATGAGAGGACAGGATAGTGAGATCTAAGGTGTCCTATGGTTAGGTGGCTAGATTAAACACAGATGATAGATTGCTTTGTGTAGATATAGAGACCACAGCTACAAGAGCAACAAAATACAAGATTAGGCAGGTAATTTGTCAACCAGGTGACTGTGGAGTTCACAGACCAGTGAATTCTAAAAAAATCTGTGGGTTGAGTGGGGACTAAATAGGTACCGAGTGAGTCTAATTTTTGATGGGAAGTTGAAAGATACAGACATACCACCACTTTCTCTTTACCTTTATTTTTATTGTAGCCATTCAAGTGAGTAGAAAATATTATCTTATTGTGGTTTTGATTTGCGTTTCCTTAATGGCAAATGATGTTGAACGTTTTTCATGTACTTGTTGGTCTCTTATATATTTCCTTTGAAAAACATCTATTCAGAGGTCTTGAACTTCTTTTAAATTGTGTTATTTGTTTTTCTACTAATGAGTTGTAATATGTTATATACTCTTTATATTAAACTTTTAGCAGATGTATAATTCGTAAATATTTTTCTCATTCTGTAGGTCATCTTTTCAGTGTTTTGATATCTCGTGATGCATGAAAGTTTAATTTTTTATGAAGTCCAACTTATCTATGTTTTTTTTTCTTCTTTATTTTGCCGTCAAAGCTAAGAATCCACTGCCAAATTAGAGGCCATAAAGATTTACCTATATGTTTTCTTCTAAGTTTTTTATAATTTCATTTCTTATATTTAGTTTATTGACCAATTTCAAGTTAATTTTTACGTAATCAAGTATGGGTCCAATTTCATTCTTTTACATATAGTTGTCAAGTTCTAGAACTATTTATTATAGAGACTGTTATTTTCCCATTGAATGGTCTTGGCACCCTTGTGGAAACTGAATGGGTCATAGATGTGTGGTTTATTTCTGCATTCTGGAATTCATTCTCAAGACTGAAATATCAATTCATAACTGAATTTGCAGCCTGCCGGCCTGCCAGCCTGCCCTACAAATTTCAGACATATTCTTGTGAAACATTTTCAAATTTCAGTCCCCATAATCTTGTGAAACATTTTCGTAAAATCTTTCTTTATTTAGATCTAGGGCTTCTGTATACTACTGGTTCTTTTTCTCTGAATAACCCTGAGTAATACACTTTGTTGTGCTGAATCACTTTTCTCTCGCTACTTTCAAGATACTCTTTAGCTTTGGCTTTCAACAGATAGTTTCTAGCCATCATTTCTTCAAACATTTTCTCCCCCTTCTCTCCATCTTATCTTTCTGAAACTTACATAACGGGCTTGTTGATACCCTCAATGGTATTCCATATATCCCTTAAGCTCTGGTTATTTTTCTTCATTGTGTGTGTTTCTTTGTGCACTTTGTAATTACTTTGTTGTTTTTGATAATCAAACATGTTGAAATTGCAATCTGATAACCTTGGAAATTCTCCCCTTTTCCAGTATTTCCCATCATTTTGTTGAGGGCTCCTGTCATCTATTTTTTAATGGCTTTGCCAAACTATTTTTGCAATGACTATATTTCATGTTGTGTCTGCTTACTTAAATGTGTTTCATTAACTTTGCAGTCAGTCATTGACCTCGGAGAGATTTCCTTAATTGTCTAGATCCAGTAAGAAAAGCTAGGTATAAATGTGCTCTGCTTTTTCGAATTATTTTGATAGATGTTTTCCAGAAATTCGCTTTAGCCCAATGGAGTTGAAACGATGACCACCCTGTGTACCAGTGACCCTCTAGGCTGCTCAAAACACACAACTCTAATTTTTAGAGGAGATGTCTTTATGTACATCCTGGCAGCAGCAAACCACATCAAGAGTATATAGACTTCCCAGGACTGTCTGCTATAGGCTGGAGAATGGTAGCTGCTTTCTGACACACCAAAATTTAAAATATACCAGCATCTTTCTTCAATAAGTGCTCCTTTGAACACTATAAGTGTTCAACTGGACACTAGAGATTTAAAATATTTTATTCTGACATTTCTGGACAGCTCAATAGTTGTTTCAATAGGTATATTGGTTCCTAGAGCTTCCTACTAGACCAACTTCTATGATGATGTCATTCGTTATAATTTATAACTGTTTCATAGTATAATTTGGGGGGATATTAATTTTTATTTGTCTTTTACTATTTTTGTTTGTGCCCAAGATACATACATATGTCTTCCCTGAATAATCTCCCTATTCCTGGGATTTTATTTCACATTACTCAGCAATTATTCTTTATATGTGAACTCTTGTTAGAATTATGTGTTTCATTGCTTCATAAGACGTGTAGCTTTCTTTTCTGTTTTCCTTCATTCTTTTTTTTTCACATTGACTTTAGCTAGGGGAAATGGACAAAGACATTAATTTTCTTCTATCTCATTGCAATCTTAAACTACAGTCGATACAATGAGGTTTTTTTTCTTTATTTATATCCTTAGCATGTTTTAATAGAACCAAAAATTATTTTTAAGAGATGAAATATGCAATAAATTTAAGTTTTATATATTTGGTGTTTAAAAATGTATATAAATCATCTATTCATAATAATGGTAATTTATCCAGTGAATAATACTTTTCATGTATGCATATCATAAGATAGATAAGCATACATAAGCTATTATGGTAATTTCTTTAAATATTCACTTCAAGGAAGGAATTGAATTTTCAAGTATTTCATTAAGATGATATAGTACAAAGTATCATATAATAGTTTTATTCATATGTAATTTATTTTATATTTTTCTGAATAAGACAAGGACCTACTGCAATTCTCAAACTTATTGAAAACACAGCTTTATAATAAATACCACAAAGCTTTCTGGTGGGTATTCCTAATTTTTAAATTTATTTTAAATTAATTCATGTTCTCTTTGAAGATGGAAATGCCATCTTCAATTTTATTTTATACTTGTCTAATCCAAAACTGATATCGAAAAAGTTTATTGTAGCTCCATTACCTTGAGATTATCATTTCTGTAATATATATGCTACCCTAAGTACTTTAAAAAAAAAACTTAAATTACTACTATTAAAATTATGTACCTTAATCTTTCTTTTCCAGTTCAAAATCATCATGGTTTATATAGATATTTGGTCCTTAAGGCATTAAGACATACTCTAAAACAAATTTTAAAATGTCTTAGATATGTCTATATAGTTAGAGAACTTCATAAAAATAAGATATTACCAAATTTAAACAAAATCTGTAAATAGATCATAATATAATGTTAAGTGCCTTGAATACTCTTGAGAATTATAGCTTCCCGTTTCCTTTCTCACTACAAATCCTTGATTCTAGATAAAGCAAGGGTAAAATAACATTACTCATAAAATGTAGTCGTGGTCTTCTCTGCTTTCTTGAAAACGCAGATATTCAGACTACAACCCAACTTTAAAAATAATTTAAATGTTTTAAAGAGGGATAGCATATTTTAAGAGTAGATTCTGAAAGTATAAGGTCTTTATGAATTTACAGAAAAATATAATTTCAACACATAATCAAATGCAAATTTCTAAGAGGAGTGCTGCCTAAGATTTTTCTTAAATAAATCTACAATAATAATATCCTTTTGTGGTATCATTAGATGATGTTTCCAACTTCCTAAAAACAGAAAATGATTGTGGTTAGTGCCTCCTTTAATTCAGAGGGTTTAGATTATCAGTAGAATTATTAATGAGGACTTTTTTTTTCAGCAACTACATACCCATGAGAAAAATAAGTGGGTAACACTTAAGGGAATTTAAAAGAGATGACATTTTTGATGATACATTGCATAGCACCCATTGTTTATGAGCATGGAATGAGTTTCACCACATAACATGCTAAAATAATAAAAGAGCAATATTTTTATTTACATGAGAAGCATTACTAATATCAGCCAAAAACCATACATTTATTTGTCCTTATTTTCTATTATATAAGCTCTATTTTTTATCAAGTTGTTTTTAACCATATAAAATTTTAGAAAATAATCTCCATAAACCCATGCATATATAGTCAACTAATATTTGACAAGGGTGCCTAGCATACTCAGATGAAAAGACAGTAGCTTCAATGAATGGTGCTAGAGAAATTGGATATTCACATGTAAAAGAATGAAATTAGACTCCTGCCTTACATTACTCATAAAAACTAATTCAAAATTAATTAAAGACTTAAATAAGACCTGAAACCATTAAACTCCTAGAAGAAAACATAGGGGCAAAGTTTCTTGACATGGGTCTTGGCAATAATTTTTTGGAAATGATAGCTAATTCATAAGTAGCTAAATCAAAAATCAACAAGTGGCACTATTTCAAACTAAGAAACATTAACACAGCAAAAGAAATGATCAACAAAATGAAAAAGGAACCTATAAAATGGGAGGAAATATTTGCAAATTTTATAACTGATAAGGGGTTAGTATCCAAAACATATACAAAAACCATATAACTCAATGGTTAAAACATACTAATAATTTAA
The DNA here is from genome assembly GCF_902729225.1 of Pteropus medius. Taxonomy (NCBI): domain Eukaryota; kingdom Metazoa; phylum Chordata; class Mammalia; order Chiroptera; family Pteropodidae; genus Pteropus; species Pteropus medius. Next base: position 10,693,180 of record NW_024351073.1, on the reverse strand, counting down.
AAATAGGCTAATGACCTGAATAGACATTTTTCTAAAGAAGATATTCAAATGGCTAACAGGTACATAAAAAGGTGTTCAACATCACTAATCATTAAAGAAAACCAAATCAAAAAGACAGATAGCAAATATTGGCAAGGGGGTGGAGAAAAAGGAAACACTTGTACACTATTGGTAGAAATGTAAATTGGTGCAGCCACTGTGAAAAGCAATGTAGATGTTCCTCAAAAAATTAAAAATATAACTACCATATGATTCAGCAATTGCACTTTGGGGTATACATCCAGAAAAAATAAAATAAAATCATTATGTTGAATACTTATCTGTACCCTTATGTTCTTTGTAGCCTTATGTGTATCCATTGACAGATAAATGGATAAAGAAAATGTGTTGTATATATAGTATAATATAGAAGTATATATATAATATGTTTTACATGGTATAGCATATATATATAGTTATATATAATATAATTTATTATATACTATTTAATTTACTATGTATACATGTGTATATATAATTTAGCTATAATGAATAAAGAAATCCTGCCATTTGTGACATTGATGGACCTTAAGGGCATTATTCTAGGTAAAATAAGTCAAATAGAGAAAGGCAAATACTATATGATCTTGTTTATATGTAGAATCTAAAACAAAACAAACAAACAAAAAACACACTTAAGTGAAGAAATGATCAGATTCGTAGTTGCCAGAAGCAGAGGATGAGGCAATTGGATGAAGGTGGTCAAAAGTTCTGGTTATAGGATAAAGTAGTACTGGAATGTAATGTACGACATGACTACAGTTAACAACGTTGTGTGGTATATTTGAAAGTTGCTAAAATAAATCGTAAAAGTTCTCATTGAAAGAAAAAAAAGAAAATTGTAACTATATGAGTTGATGGATGTTAACTAAACTTATCGTGGTAGCATTTTATAATATGTATGTGTGTCAAGTCATTATACTGTACATATTAAACTTACCAGTGTTGAATATAAATTATATATCAATAAAACTGGAAAAAAGAGAAAAACTTGAGGGAGGAATTGCATTTTTTTAAGGACAGCATAGATATTACACCAGCATGGTAGCAAAAATAAAGATAAACAAGAAATACAGCTTCACTTTTGAATTTATGTAGTATAACTTTTTTTTTTAATTTCTGTAGACTATTGATCAATTAAAATTAAAATATTCTTTAGTTTTGTCAACATTAGACAAGAAATCTGTCAATGAAATATTCATCTCCACAGCCACTTCTCTATTTAAAATCAGTCCCCAACTATGAGGTACAATCTAAGCTAATTAGCTTGACTTAAAACCTTACACAACTCACCCAAATATCTTTCTTCAGTTTCATCTCCTGCTCACTACCCACCACCCCAACCACTAAGCTTATTTTTTAAGAATAAGCTTGTTGACATATTACTTAACAAGCCTTTTATAACTAATCTTGATAACTAGAGGGAGTGAGGAAGGGAGGGAGGGAAAGGGGGAGGGGGAAAGAGGAGAGGAGAAAACCTTGACATTTTTCAGGCTACAATGCACATGAATCTTCTCTTCCTGCATTTGTTGTAATTTCTGTAGTATATGTTCCTTGAATAGAGAGACAATATGGTCTTACTTTATCACCATCATCATCATCATTATTGCTGTTATTGCAAGCCATCACCTTCATCTTCTCAATAAGTACCTAAGAGTAATAAGCCAACCATTAAATATTAAGATAAGGTCAATGAATGCATGCAATGATTTTAAAACTCCATCAGCAACAGTAAAAACAAAAATATACAAACAACCCACATAATTTGTCAAAGTCAAGCTCTGTAAAGATGAACATACACATTTGTTTATTTGTTTATCCACTTTCTCCTTTATGCATAAACATATTTGGCAACCACTTAAAATATCAGAAATTATGTTTTATAAAAGAAAATAAATATAATTAATAACAAGTATTTCCTATTGTTAAAAGAAGTATTTAGGCTAGAAGGAGAAATGTGTTTCTGACTTGTTTCATAGCTTTTGCTGTTTCTCCTAGTCCACACATTGGCATAACTCCCCTGCCATTATTGGATATTTCTTGAGAGCTCATATCGGGAAGAAAGTACAGTATGACAAAGTACAAAGTCAAGTAGACTTCAAAGCCTTGAAGGAGATGATTAAGTAGAAAAATCATCTAAAATTAATTGACGGATGGGAAAATGAGTGAACACTTGCAACTTCATTCTAATGTCAAAACCATTGTCACTCTGTTGAACTCATTAGTCATGAATATGCATTTACATACATACATATACAAATATGTACACAAATGTGTATATATACCTCTAAAACTGTGTACATATATATAATTTCATGTATATAATTCCAGTTATTGTTTCACAACCCAACATGCTGACTTTAATTTCTGATTTTTTTTTTCATTTTGGCAATTAAAAAACATAAAGATACACTGTGGAATTTATCAAAATGTAACCACATGGCAACTCTCAAAGAATCATACTAAAATCCATACTTTAAATAAGAGATTCAAATAATGTTCTTTTTAACAGAATTATGTGAATTAAGATACCAAATTTTAGAAGTTATTGCTTGTGGTATTAAAATAGTGTATTAGCATAATTTTTAAAAAAATATCTGCTAGTCATTCCTGCTTTTCCATTTCATATTATTATAATATTTGAGGGGCACAAAATTTATTTTGTGGTTTGTTAGAGCTTTTCTCTACTTAATATATCAATGCTTAATAAATATTCTAAACATGTATATTGAGTAATGCTAACTACTTTCAATATATCAATATAAAATTAAAACATCTTTTCCATTGTTGTTATGCAGAAAGAGATAGCATGTTTATAATTATATTATTTTGAAAAATGTAAATTTTGTCTCTGGATTATATTCTTATGATATTTTGAGATTGAGTTTTAGAATAAATGTTTGGTAATATATTTTTTTCTGTACTTCCTAATATAAAATGCTCACACATCATCCATATAATGGTAAAGCACATTTTAAACATCTACATGATATAAATTATGTATTATGTTTGGTCAAGACAGTGTGAACTTTCTATAAGTACTAAAAAAGTTCTTATATTTAATTACTTCAAAGTGAGTAAAGATAGATAATTATGAATAATTGTTGGACTAAGTCAACTCTCTGTAACTAGATTCAAACTTTAGATGTAATATATTAATATTTGGAACAGTATTTTTTGCCATGAAGATATTATTTAATTGTGTTCTTTCTTTATCTTCATTGACTTTGGTAAAAAAGAATGCCCTTTTTTGCATAATGACACAGCTGTGTTTCTCAAATTTTGTATCATTTATTTAAGTCACTATAGTCATTTTGTATTATTAATTTGGAGATTAATTTTCCTCGAAAAGCACAAAACACAGTTTAATACAGGACATAAGTCTTTCCGAATATAGCACTTTCCCTATAAAGCAATAAAGAAAAGTAATTGGAGGCTGAGCAGCTTGTAGATGTTCATATAAATGTATGAAAATGAATGTGTGTCAGCTATGAACTTTTGCATTTCTTCATTTAAAACATAAATTATGCTTAGCCATGAGAAAGGACACTTTTTCATTTTTGAAAATGCTATTGCAGCTTTAAAGTCTCTTTCACTTCCATTTCAAAAGTTATTTCATTCATAATTTCAATCAGATTGAGAAAATTACCTCACAGAATTTCTGATAGAAAAGTTATTTAATGCTTTGCTCTGTTTTTACAAAATATTTGTTATTAATTTTTCCCCCAAAAAATGTATGTTGAAAATATAGCACAGTCAATTATGTCCTGTTCTTTTAAACTGATTGGTTCTCTAAAATTGTTTAGAGCCACTTAGACTTCATATCTCTGTGTGACAGTTTTTATAATTTTAAGAATAATATTTTATTTACTCAAAATTGCTAGTTGTATTGATTCTAAATTATATAATCTCATTAAATACATAAGATGCCCCCTTTTTAAATACTGATATTGGTACTTTGTATTTTTTAATTAATTTATTCATCAATCTATGGAGAAATTATCAAAAGTAATAATCTCTTCAAATAATAATTATCTTTGTTTCACTTTTGCTATGTTGTACATTTAATTTATATTTCATTAACTTATGTTCTTTGTATTATTTTCTCTATTTTGCATTTTTACATTTGATATATTTGTTTCTGGTATCTTGAGATGAGATAGTTCATCAACAATTTTCAACCCGTTTCAATATAAATATATACACTTGAAGCTGTAAATTATCCTCTGAGCAAAGTGTAACTGCATCCCACAAGTTTCTTATGTTGTTTCTTTATTATCCTTCATTTAATTTTCTTTTAATATTTCATGTAAATCATAGATTTTGCTCCAAATGGGTGAAATTATCAATTTTTTTACATATTTATCTCTAGCTTAATTCCACTGTGGACAGAGAACATATTTTAAAGATTTTAATATGACACATCATATATTCAGTAACTATATCATATGCAGTTGAAAACAATGGGAATTATCATTGTTTGGTACATGTTATATCAAAGTTTTTTGTTCCAAATGAAGAAATTTTTGATTTATCTTTTTTCTTTATATTTATATCTCACTTAAGTTTACCATGGACAGAGAACATATTTTGATGATTTTAATAACTTATTACATAGCTTTTAGTGAATGTTCATAACTGTATAGTATTCTGTTAAAATAATTGGAATTCTCATTGTTTTGTACATATTATATCAAAATTACAGTGTTGCTCAATATTTTCCTGCTTTTTAAAATTAGTCTTACCTGCTCTTGAGACAGATGTGTTAGTTTTACAGCATAATCATGGAATGTGTTTACATCTAGTTGATTTTGTTTATATTGGGGAAATTTTCTTTTAAGATTTAGGAAAATTATATTTAACAAGATAAAATATTTTAGGGTACATCAGGAAAATCTACAAATTAATTATTTTAGTTGAAACTGTTACTTAGAATATAATGTAACATTTTATAATAGAATCAAATATATTTTAACTCATACCTTTACAATTAAATATTTAAATAATCTCATAACATTTATTGATGATATCTTTAAAAATTAAATCTTAACATAATTTCTTTTAGGAAGAATAATTATTAAAATAAATCTCAATTAGGTATTTGATAAGTTTTTTTTTAAATACATTGCTAGTCATATTGTACAAAATAAAACAAAAATATGTTTCATATAATGATTTAATGTTATATTAACACCTAAAATGGGTGATTCAATATAATTTATTACAAATTATTTAATATACTTATTAGAAGCCATTAATTTAAAAATGGCAATTATATATGGGAAGAAAATGATGGTTAGCATAAGGACTGTAACCATTGACTACCACGATTGACTCAAAAGAACAAATAATCTAAGTCAAATTTCCTTGGGGAATAAAATGTAACACATCAGAATTCCTGGCAAACATTCTAAGGGAATTTATTAGTAGGATGTTAATGGAAGGTCTTGATTTATAAAAAGTTCTTACTAGGTCATACAGCAAGTATGGTCCATACTTGATTGCCCATCAAAATAGCTTATTTTAAATAAATTTGTCCTTTATGGGTTTATGATGTGCCTAATTGTGTAGAGAATATGGAGTAGTCAAAAAAAGCCTATTAATCGATTCCATTAATCAGTGGCTATAACGTGGCAATATTCTAAAATTAAAATATCTCCAAGTTGTATAGCAATGTCTACACCTATACTGCTCAAAACAAATATCTTTCATTAAATTTCAAACCAAAGTGGGCCCAAAGGTGGGCCAAAAAAAAAGCATTTTGGTGGATTTGTTATGGGTTGTGATAAAACCATTAAACGAGGTTCATGTTTATGATCATAATAGACACAATGATCCATAGAATCCATAGCTTCCTCTTGCAACTTATCACTACTCAACATCCTTTCCACAAATAACCTAATCTCAGCCAGCACAAGGCAGGCATTTAACTCCACTTGAGACTGACTATAGGCTCTTCTCTACAGAGCATTATGGATAAATTTTCACCAAAGCATGATAGTTAAACTCAAATATATGTACATATACATATATATACATATATATACATATATATTTTAAATATATATATTTAAAATAGACAACTGATGAACTTCACAGTTTGAGAACCTTATATAACTATATCTCAAGTCAAGAAATGGAATACTATATCCATACAGCAGACTACCCATCTGAGTGAATAAACATTTTCTATTCCATAATGGTAATTACCATCTTGCCTTCATTTAGTTTTGTCTGGTTTTAAATTAATATAAAATGAATTATAAAAAATTGTATTTTGTGTTGCTTCTTTCCTTATCATTAACTCGTGAAAGTTATCCTTGCTGAGTGTGTGTTTTGTTCATTATTATTATACTGTCAGCTATCTTCCATTAGAAATAATGCTGCTCTATAAACATTCTTGCGATATCCTGAATTCATAAACACTCATATATACCTATTAGTAGAATTATCAATCTCAAGAGGATTTATTATTAAATTTACTAGAAAATGCCAAGTTGTTTTTCAAAGTCGTTCTGATTTATGATCACACAGACGATATTTAAGAGTTCCAGTTGCTTCATATCCAGCACTTGTTATTTTCAGACCTTTAAATTTTATTCAATCTGAGGTGTGTAGTGATGGCTCATATTTGTTTTTATCTATACTAATGAAATTATGAATTTCCATTAATTTGTTTTTAATATAGATTAAAACAATTGTTAATAGAATAAATTGTTAACAAAAATAAGAACATTAAAAAATGTGTATTGGTCATTTGGATATATTGTTAAATGAAGTGCCTACAAAAATGGCTTGCACATTTTCCTACTTTAATACTTTTTTACTGATTTGTAAATATTTTTGATCTTTTCAGGAAAAAGATTTTGTTTAAATTTTACTCTTATAATAATGACTTTGATAACAAGTTGTCAATTTTAATGTAGTTCAATTTATCAAGTTTCTCTATGTTGAGTGTTGATTTCCAATTAAAAATGTTTTCTACCACAAATTCATGTTAGCTATTCTTAAAATAGTGCTAAATATTAAGCCACCCCAATATTCAGTGGCTTCGAATAACATTTAATTTTTGCTGACAAGTATACAGGAGGATTAGTATTGGCAGAGTGACTTTGCTTCCCACTGCACATGTGTGATGCAGCTGTGGTGCCTCTGCTTCAGGCATCGGCTCAGTTGGGATGGCCCTCCATCCTCATCCCAAGATTAGAGGGCTTGTTGGTGCAAGTTCTCTAGGCAAGGGCAGAGTAGATGGTGAAAGAATCAAAGTCTCCTAAGTTCTGAGCTTGCAAATGGTACCCTGTCACTTCTGGCTCATTTTAATTAACAAAGCAAGTCAAATTGTCAAATCCAAGTTCAGGAGAGAAAAAAAAAAAGGTAAATTTACTTCAAATTTTTAGGAGGAAAAATGACAAAGTCATATGCCAAAAACATGAATTAATAATGAAATTGATTTAATCTAATTAGTAAAAATATTCTCATATGTCATCTAATGTAATAACGTTTTCCTCTTTTAGATACAAATTCTACCTAAATCTAATTTCTGGGAATAATTAAGGTAGGCATCAAGTTTTATATATTCACATTTTTATATATATATATTTCAATTTCATAATTACCATTTATTAAAAAAACTGGCTTTCTTATGCTGCTTTGAAATGTCATTTCTATAAATTTTGGTCTACTTTTGGTCTTTTTATAATACATGATGGGGTATAATTGTACGCTTGTGATAAACCTATATTATTTTAATGTTACAGTTTTAATAATATCCACTACAATAAATTCTCTTAATTTTTTTCTCTTTTTAAGAATATTTTGACTCGAAACAACGCACTTCATGTAAATTTTAAAATCAAATTTTTAGATCTACTAAAAAATCGTGATGATTTTTTTATTGGGGTTGCATTGAATTAATAAAAAAAGTTTGAGTAAAATTTAAATCTTTACCTTGATGAAACTTTAATACGTTAAGCAATCATCCATTGACTTAGGTGTTCATATAATTTTCTGTGCAAAGTCTGACATATCTTTTAGTAGACTTTACCAAGACATTCGATATTATTTTTTGGTTGCATTATATAATTTTTTAAATTATGTTTTATATCACTGACACATAGAAATACATTGATTGCAATACATAGCTTTGCAAACAATAAACTTAGATCCCCTTAATATGAATGACAATTACTTAGAGACAATAGTTTCCATATTGTTTATATGTAAAATATATATGTGTATTTACATATAAATATATATTTCTACATATATACCAACTACTTCTAATTTACTGTACATACTACTTTCTGACTCCCCCATTATAGTATAAGATTCATATCGGAGAGGACTTGTCTATCTTATTTCTGATATCCTGTCACCTAGAAGAATTCTTGACATATATTTCTCTATAAATGTTTGTTGTGTTCAATGTTTTTTTTTAAAGAAAGTACTTACTCTTTCTTATTCTTTTATAACATATCTGTACTATAACTCCACATGTTCCAGTATTATTATCCTCTATTTCCCACTGAGCCTTTGATCTTGCCATCACCTGTTTAAAATCAGAATGTTTGCTTCATATTATTACAGATACCAACGCTTATCCTAATGCTCCCTTTATATGCAGAGCGTATGCCTCTTGAACATCTGCTGTAATTCTAAACTTTAGTTCCTACATAAACATCGTCAATGCATTTTGAGAGGTGACAATGTTGTCTTCAACTTCTCAACCGTATAATGCGATTTTGGTGAAATGTTTTCCTTGTCAAAATGTTAGCTTACCATTGCTTATGCAACCTGCTGTTTTTATTTTTATTTTGAAGAGTGTCATGAATAAACAATATCAGCAATGTACAAGCTTAGAAATGTATGCATGGAGAAACTAAAATAATTTCCTTATAATGACACATATTCATAAGACTACAGCTTTAATTATATTATTTTATAGAAGGCAGGAAGTAAAAGATAGGAGATAGCCTCCATGTCAGTAAATTTGTATTCATTCTGAAATAGCTATCACTAGTTTAGTTCAACAATGGATATTCTAATTGTGAGGAAACATCGTAAACATGTGACATGATACTAATGTCTCAGCTTCCTTATTTTCTTTATGAGAATAAGAATAGAATGTTTTGGGTCAGTAATCTCACTAGGATAGAGCACAGTGCTAATAATTCACAGAATGATTTCTTTTAACCACCTAAAAAACATTGAGATTCTCTGATATATATAGACAAAAAGTTCATCCAAAACTGCATAAGCATTTTTCATTTTAATGATATAGAACCTCAATCACGGAAACATATAAGAAACACACACACACACACACACACACTTTATACAATAGGGAATGGTTGCCAAATTCTAAGAGAATGTATAAACTTACAAACTTCTCCCTCTGATTATTTCCTAAAAAATGTTTTCTTCTGAATAATTTACAAAATATTTTTGGACTTTAAGCTGGATATTCTATAAGTACCTGAAAGTCAATAAATTAAATAATTATATTTTAAAATGTTCCCTTAATAGATTTCATCTTCATAACTGTCAATAAGGGAGACATTGCTAACTTTACTATATCTGGGAACATAAATTTAGAGATTAACTTTCCTAAGATTATTTCATTAGAAAACTTTGCAAGTCCAATTTATTAATTTCCATTTTTGTTTATTCAGTTAGCATTTATTAAACAGTACCCCTAGGCTAAATGTTATGCTTGTTATATAGAGTTAAGAACAGAGTGGACAGTCTCTAAAAATGCATATGCGTACGTACACACACACACACACACACACACAGTATAGAGTGATCAAAAGAGAATGAGAAGAAAGTTTCAATTTAGGAGAACAATGTTGTGATAATCCAAGCAATAACTTTTGTCTTAGTTTCAGATTCACTCTTACTTTGAATTTAGCAATATGAAAGTCAGTGGTAACTTTAGGAATAAAAATTTAGGTTCAGTGATATGGTATGTCAATAAGGACTATGAAAGAGAAATCATGAGTATAGAACTTTGAGGGAAAAAGTAGCTAGAGTACAAGGAAAAGAGCATACTTTGTTATTGCTGTGTGTGTTTTGTTTTGTTTTGTTTTTTATTTAAATGGAAAAGACTAGAACTCCTTTCAATATCTGGATGTAACTGAACTGTGAAAGCAAAAGCTGAAAATATATCTGCGATAGGATAACAGATATGCCTGGCTCCATCATATGTGCTCGTTCTACTGAAAGTCTCAGTCTCTTATTTAATCAATACACTGAGAAAAAAACTTATAAAATTATTTCCTTTTACTATATGGAAGTTCTTCTTCCATTCTTAATCCTAATTTTATACAATTATTTCCTTAATAGAATTTTCTCAAAGTAGGAAATACTTGATTTTTGTGAGCAGAAATGATCCACTGTCAACTTTATATTTTACAATAAATTATAAGCCTGTTTTTCTGTTTATGAAGGGCAATGGGATGAAAACATGAGTTCAATAATGTTCATTTCATTATTTATGGATGAATGAAAATCATGTATATTACACTGTAAATGTTGAAACTCTGAAAAAGAAAAAAAGTCCTAAAGAAGAGATATTTGCTGTATAGAGGTGAAGGCATCGGAGGAAAATAGAATATGAAACAAAGTAATAGAAAATGAAACAAAAAATTATTTCTGAAAACCAGCAAAATAAGATATGCCATAGCTCTAAAGGTCAATAGCTAATTATCAAATCATGGAAGTAAAATCTTAAAACCTGATTATTGTCTTACACTCAATTATATACTTTAATGGTACCGATTGTATTATTTCAATACCTACTATAAATTATGAAGCTCTTTAGCTCTCCCTTAACTTAAATGTACTTTATTACTTTATTAACTTATTTGACAAATTTATTAAGAGTCTAACTCATGTCAGGAACTCGGCAAAGTACTATAGATACATAGACGGCCCATTTTGTGAGGGGATTCAGCTGGGGAAAATATGCATGCAAACTGCTAAGCTGCAGTAAATTTTCTAAGTGTAATTGCAGAGGTTACAGAATTTGCAATGGGAAAAGACAGGATTGAGCAATTATATATCTAGGAAATTGAGGAACACTTTATTGAGAAGGTAATATGTAGAAGTCCCCTGAGGAAACAGTAAGAAAATTGTCCAGGCCATTAAGGATGAAGAAGATGGATTTTCTAGGAAGAGGTAGTTAATTCAATGGAACATTAATTGGGCAAGGAGCACAGAGGATGGTAAGTTATCCTCTGTTGTGGAGTTTTAAAGCTCTCATCACAAGAATTGGCTGCAACATAATGAATAATATACACATAATGGTAAAATATGAATAATATGCTTAGAGAGCTCATATATCTGTTCTGAGATAGAGTACATGTTCCTAATTCTAGTTTGTATGTATCTTCTATTAGGTATCAATACTGTAATTTGTGGGTCTTTCTGAGGATATCTTAACCAAAATATGTTAGCCAGTTTAATAAAGAGACTACAAAGCCTCCTTACATCATTTTCATGAGTCTTAGTAGTTAAGAGAAATGTGTAAATTGAGCCCAAAGAACAAATCTAGACAACATTCTTATTTGAAATGGATAACTCTATAATGTCATTCATTCAATAATTCATATTCACTTCTTTTTGTATTTACTCACTTCTTCAACATACATTTTTTAAAAGTTTGCTATCTCCCTAATTATGCTGAGTCTATGGATAAAGAAATTAACAAAACAGACAGTTCTTACTTTACAAGATTTATATCTGGAAGGTAGCTGTGGGATGTACATTAAATTAATTTTGACAAAATTACTTATTCAATTAAAATTGTGTTGAGTGCTACAAAAGAGATGTACTTGTTTTAGGAAAGTGTAAGTGGAGGTAAATTTTCTAAACAGAGAATATTTCCTGGAGGAAGGTCAAATAAAGACATATTATCTTAGAAGAATATGATTCCTCCTATAGCTGCTTTTATTAAGGTTTCATTCAAACTAATTATCAGAGCATTTTATCTGTCGTATGCATGATTGCTATTTAGTGTGTCTGTATTTACTCATCAATTTCAACATTTTAAAAAATAACTGTTGTCTTAGTTTTCGATTCACTACCACTCCCTCCTCTTGTCTGACATCTAGTGGAAGAGATAATCAGTGGGAAAGTCACCAGAGGGAAAATAAGTGACTGGACCATATCACTAAAGGAAAATGGCAAAGGAACTGCTTTTCTGGATCACTATATGTTATCAAATGAGTAAGAATGTACACATTTCACTGGTATAGTATGCTCACCTGTGCTTTAACTGCATTTTCTATGGTAATTTTAATATGTTTCCCTATAAAATTCCCTAGTAATCTGCTAACAGTATTCTTTACTGATTTTGCATCATTGGCTGAAAAATGGCTTTTTTTTTCCAAGGTTTTCTTCTCTTGATGATCCTGAAATACAACGTACATATGTAATTTTACATGATCTCAAATTAACTTACTCAAGCTTTTCCTAGGATCTGAGGACACTATTTAATAGTGTTTATCTTTTCTGTCATATTTAATTTTCAGATTCATATAAATGAGGATAGATCAGAATATGGCTGTCAGTGCAAAAGAATTGATTTAAATATTATGCAAAATGAATGCCTTTCACATATGAAATTAACCAATGTGCTACTATAGATAAAACATAAAAGTAAATGTGAATATTCTTAAATCACATATTAAAAGGTATTCAACTGAGGTAAGATTTAATTCTAGGAAAGTAGTTGTTGACTTTCAGTTTCATTACCAATAGCTCTTTACTAAGAATAAGAAAACATTCATTTATGATTTGCTCTGGTTTTTAGGTCTATCATTTTGTGTGTGTGTGTGTGTGTGTGTGTGTGTTTGTACAAATATGTGTGTGTACCTTTCAGATGGTCTTCAAGTTTCTTTTTGTAACTAATTCTATAGAAAGTTTCTATATTTGTCTACAAATAATGAGATAAAAACTAAACTTTCAAATAACTTTAGATATGAATCCATTAGTCTCTTCTACAGGCACACTGGTTAGTAAAATAACAAATACAAGTATATTAATATTTCCCTTTGGGGAGTTTTAAAGAACCTTTTCATCATCTTCATCTTCGTTACATTCACTGTTTATATACTATCTTCTCTGACACTGCTTTTAAACCCCAGCATCTTAAAAATTTTATTATTTCACTCTGCCATATGTTTGAGGTTATCATTTATTGTCATTCTTTTGTTGTTTTTTGAGGAAGGAACTTGGAAAATGTTCTCTATGGCAGTGTGTAATGATCGTAAGAAAATGTAGTCAAAGCTAATAAAAAAAGGTTAATGGATCAAGTAGATTATACTGGGTTAAGAGACTCTAAAAGTGCAAATTTTTTAAGCTTAAAAAGAATGTATTTTTTAAAACTGATGAAGCATTTTCAAGCAAAAACATAAAGCAAATAAAGCAAGTACTATAAAAAAGAGAAATTACAAAAAAAAGCCCTTAAGAGCGTTGAAGATTACCAGAAACAAATTGGACTGGATGCCAATTACAACAGTAGAGTGTATCCTTAAGATAAATAAGCAAATCTATTATAAAAAATAATATAAAACCTCATATAATTTTGACATTATAGATAGCTAACATACTCACCAAAATTTGATTATCTCAATAGGGAATAATAAGGCCTAATAGTCACCAACACAGAAAACTGGCAAATTATATAAAAATGCCTGTGAATTTATATATGACTTAGGGGGAAAAGAAAATGATTGCGCTTCTTAAAAATAAATTTACTTTAAAAAAATACCTTAATTTAAAAACTTAGATTTTGAAAAAATTGAACTAAAATCAGACATATTTCAGTCTATTTTTTATCTAGAGGTATATGATAATTTTCTAAAAATAATTTTGGTCATACAATCCTTAAAAAAAATAATCCCCCAAGGGAACACATAAAATACTTTGAGGACCTTGATTCTTTTCATTTGGCCTAAGAGCAGAGAACTGTGAGATATTAGAAATTCAGAATACTTTTGAACATATAATGTAATTTTTGTGGGATGTATTAAATTGATGCAAATTCCATGAAAAGATAACATATTAATTCAACACATTTGTTTTATATTTGTTATATAAAGTCATGCCCACATGTGTATAACATAATCCAGACCCCATTTGAAGCTGTGTAAAAAAGTCTTTTAGGAACATTGTGTCATTGTAAAACAGTCCAAGTTTCCTTCTAAAATGGGAAAACAAGCGACCTGGCTTCCACTGGTTTGAATGTATCAAGGAAACCACAAAGCACACCTGTGGACTTCAACTTCTTGAGCATTATTTGTGGAGTCCTTAAACAGACACATTCTGATGAAGATTAGAGAAATATAGGAAATTCTTGAATATGTAGAGTAGTATTTATTCGCTGCTGTACTGCCTCCGAGCTGTTACCTCTCCTACTTTGTACAGTGTTCTTTACAGTTGAGCCCCTGGATTAGGACTGATACATGTGAAATGAGAGAGTGGGGAGTTTCAAAGGATCAGTCACCCTGGTCAATATAATCTAAGCTGCTTAAGTATGATTACATGCTTAACCATGTAATTTATAATATTTATAAAAATATTATAAATTGTAAGTTATTATTTATAATAATAACTCTGAGATGTGTCCAGACTACAGAAATATCACAAACCTTCAATTCTAAGTGATTTATAGAATGTCTGCTATCTTTAAATTTTGTTGGTTTGTTCATTTATTTGTTATCCATTGCCAATTCTCTACAGTAACCTGAGAATATTTTTATTTAGCTATTCATCCTTTTGAAAAAAAGAACAAAGAAACAGAAAACACTTTGTTTTACCTATGATAATCTGTGTTTTCAAATTGTGTGATAGAATGATGGCCAATTTCTAGATCATATTAATAAACCACAATTAGAAATGTATAGTTGATATCATAATTGATCATCCTATTTTGCACAATATCCACTCTTGAAAAAACAGAACTCTTTAGACACTAGCACTGTTTAGTTCAAATGTTAAAAAATAGAGCACTAGAATTTTTTCTCAAAAAGTATAACTAACATATATTTGATGCCCCACCAAATATGAGCTAAATCATATTTTAAAAGAATAATAAAGGTGAAAAAAAGAGGTTTCAGATTGATTGTACGGATTAAGCTAATTAGTAATTATCAGGATAAATTAGTAGCATGTAATGAAATCTACTTCTAATAATACTACAAATAAAAAATAATCATTGTTTTTAGGAGAGTTCTACCCTGCTACATTACCAAATGTTTCTAGAGCCATTTGTGCTTTTCATTAATTTCAGCATTACTCATTAAAATGAAAAAAAGACTTAACTACCAGAAGCCAAGAATCATTAGAGCATAAGTCTTATATATTCAATAACAGTTAATGGCTCTACTAATATTTCTACAATTTGCATAAAACTGCCCTCCCTCTTTTAAGCAGTAGGCTGTTAACCAGCAGGATCGACACTGATAAAGGAAATAATCCTGTACTTATCATTTATTATATAACCTCTCCCTCTAATATAATTTCAGAATATCCTCACACAATCCATATCAAATCAGCATTTAATATGAAATCATTTCAGGTTAATTGACATTTACATACATACGAGAACAAGAGAGTGAGTATGGGGGCACAAAGGCTGAAGCAAGTCAAGTTTCTATCTGAGAGTCAAATAGTAAAGAATGTTAGAGATGGCAATGATGTGTGTGTGTGTGTGTGTGTAGAGGAATAAGTTGCAGAGCATTCTCAGCCTAATGATTAGAGTAGAATAGTATAAACACCAAAGAAAAATTATGTGAATATTGGGTCATTCAATCTGTTTTGCTGGGGCAATATGAAATCTCTATGTTAAAAATGAAGGCTAATTCAAAAGTATTTTTGCACTTCTCTAGTTTATTTCACTTTGTAAAAAATATGAAAACTATGATTGGATGATTCAGAATTAGTTCTCCTAATAATTGGTCAGACATGTATGTGATCTTGGTGTATTTAGGTCTCCTGTTCCCATCAAAAACTTCCAATCAATGTGTGTATCTTTCTTCCCTTCACTGACTAAGCCAACATCTAACAAACTGTACTTTCTACTATATTTGGCTCTGGTGCCAGACTGTTTTCCATTGTTTTGCAGTGGTCAGCACAACATGATTGGCTTTGCTGCAAGCTTATTGCTTCTGGATGAGCCTTTCTGATCTGCAAACAACCCTTTCTTATATTTCCCATAGTGTGAATTCTAAATCTGCTATATTTGTCTGTCTATCCATAGAAGAGACTTTACTTATTGAGAATTTTTAGTTTATCTGAGGATTTTCCTCCAGTTCTTATTTCTCCAGTGCAAAATACCTATATTTTTTAACTTATATTGAATCCTTTTTTCTTTCCACTCACGTTCATTTCTAGCTTTCACAAATATTTTGTTTGACCAATTAGTCTCTTGATATCTCTCTCGATCCATCGGATTTTTATCTGCAGTGAATCAATCACTCCATGTGTTTAACATGCTTTTATCTATGATAATTCTGCTAATTAACATTCCTTCTTACCAGTGAACTACAGTTATTAAGCAAGAAGTATTGATTCAAGTCAACAATTTACACAATTACGTATTCTCTTTCGACTATGTCTTGTTGTCTATCACTATATTGAATTTCTTGTTTTAAATGTCACTGTTACATAGGTGAAAACCCAAAATGGTACTATCATCCATTCATAAATTCAACAAACATTTGTTGACTATATTGGTAAAACAGTTTAACAAGAGAGATTGGTCATTGACCTTAGAAAGCTGACATTTAAATAAGGTGATGGGTAGAACTTTAGCAGAAAGATAAATAACCTTTAAGGTGATAATAACCCAATGAATAAACAAAACCTGGCAAGTGAATTAGGAAATGTACGGTGCTCTTTGAGTCAAGATCTGTAGAAAAGGAGAGCATTCTTCTAAGGGAAGGGGGAGACAAGTTGTCTAAGGCACCAGCGAGTTTTTGCTGCTCAAGGAACTTATGAAAAAACAGACATGTGGTGGGGAGAGCGTTAGGAGGTGAGGCCAGATTATGTCTGCTCGATGTGAGAGACCAAAGGAAGAATTTGGGGTTCTGTTATAAATAAGATGAGAAGTCATTTATAGATTAAACACAAGCAATCCATAATCCGACACAAATTATAAAAAGACCCTTCTGAGTGTTATGTGGAAAGTTAGTAAGTGAGGAGAAAGGGGCAAAACTCATGGTGTTGAATGCTTTCAAGCAGCTGGCTTTTGGGAATTTTTTCTTCTTGGTTTCCAGTGTGCTGTCTTATGCAGGTTTCCCTCTGCTTCCCTATGTCTTCTTTGACTGCTGTCCTTTCTGTTCTGTCCATATAAATATCAGAGCTTCCTTTTCATTGGTTAATCAGAACATTTTCCTATTTTTCTGGCATCATTTCCTTGACAGTACAGTTATGTGTGGCTTAACCACAAAGATAGTTCTGAGGAATGTGTGGTTAGGTAATTTTGCCAGTGTGTGAACATCACAAAGTACATTTACACAAACGTAGATGGTATAGCCTACAACTGTAATTTTATGTGCTATATTTTTATTCCATTGGCAGCACAGCAGATTTATTTACACTAATATTGCCACAAACAATAGTGATTATAGTGAGCCCCAACACTTGGCTTTAATTTTCATAATTCAAGTGCCTGACTTAAGTTCAATTGCTGAGATATCCACTTTAAAGAGGCATTTTCTTTGACAAAGCCTATCTCCAATAACCACATTGCCAGACTAAAGAGCCAGACCAGCTTCCCACACCGAGGCTCTTTTGTCTTAGAGATCTTGGTTGATTTCTTTGATCATTTGGGCTACTTGTTTGTTTCTCTTCCTGTGCTTTAAATTCCTGCTCTTGTGGTTTTAAATTTACCAATAAAGAGTGAACCCAAGAAACCCTAGGCCCCTGCTCTTGATCCCAATAAAAGTAGTATTCCAGGCCCACGTTTCTCTGTCTCTGTCTGTCTGTCTCTCTGTGTGTCTCTCTCTCTCTGTCTCTCTCACTCTCTCTCTCTGCCCATGACCTCGCTGTGTGCCCTCTAACATGCCTTGTACAGTCCAGGTCCTATAAGTAATTAATTTTTTTTCTTTGAAGTCTTTTAATATTTATGGCTGAAGGGTGTCTCTCAGTTGTAATAAAAACCAAGGTCAGTCCAGCCCTAACATCTAACATTGGTTTAAACAGGGGAGATGTCCATGGGAAACTCAACAGAGCCCAGGTGGTGCTCCCAGGCATTTCTAGCCAAAATCATTACTACTGATAGGCTGAGACCTACACAGAACAGTGTTGTGTTGCTCTACGATGTTAGACAGCCACGACTCACTAGGTGACAGAAATGTTTCAGCTCCATTGTAATCTTAGGAGACCACCTTAGTATGCAGTCCATTGTTGACTGAAATGTCCGTATCCAGTGCTTGACTGTACTTCAGACTTTTAATGTGTACCACATTTTCATATAAGAATGCACAGTTCATTGTTTATTGTAAGGCCGAAAGAACCAATGACATTTTTATTGGCTTACAGGTAAAAAGACTTTCTCTCTCTTTCTTTCTCTCTCTCTCTCTCTCTCACACACACACACACACACACACACACACACACACACACACTCACTCATTCACTCACATGTGTATTTGCAACTGTCTGTGTATATATGAAATATTTGGCTGGATTGTATATAAATTGGAGAAATGAATGGACATCACTCTTGCAAACATTTAGTAAGAAAAACCTACTCTCTCGAAGAAAGCTCTGCAATGTTGCTTGAAATGTGTGAGAGTAAGTGTAAGGGGTTTGGAAGGAGTATTAGAAAACAAGAAATACTTAAAGATTTAGAGGCTTATTGGATCAGAGTTGAACTCAGTCCCAGGGCAAGGAGAAAAGTGTTTGAAATAATAAGTGCTCATGGAATATTTGTATCATTAGCTTGTTGAGAACTGTGAGTCCTGAACAAAAATTTTTAAGTTCTGTTTATAAACTAATAAGTATTGTTCAATATGAATTACTAGATATAGATTAATTAACAAATATTAAGGAAAGTTGGATAAAATTCAGAATTGAAAACTCAAAAGCCTTGTAGAAACTTTTAAAATACTTATTTAGAAGGACTTATTATAACTTGTAAATTACAATTCTGTGAAAAACCTCTCCTTTGAGTTAAAAACTGAGTGACTACATTACTTTATATTTATTACCTGACTTTTATTTCAGTTGCTGCATAGTATTCCACAATATGCAGCCAAATGATGAGTTTTATATATTTTCCTTATTTTATTTTTTCCTTTTTAAAACAATGTTGGAATTAACTTTTCTATGTGCATTTCTTTTCTGCACTTAACCAATCCCTTATTAGTGTAGATACAGATTAGTGGAACACCTTGCTGTTTTTAAATATCTGTACTAATACCAACATTCTGATTTCTATTTTTTCACTCGAGAATGCATTCTCTTTCTGAATATTATTTATAAAAAATAAGTTTTCCTATTTTTGTCTAGTATCTTATATTGTTAAAATGTTTATATTAATAAAGTGTAAGTAGAATGAGCTGAACTAGTCAACACATTTTAATGATTTGCATGTCTTCCCCAGCACCCTGTCCATAGTATTATTATTAATATGTAACCACATGTACCTTAACATTATTAAATACAGTGGGCTAGTTTAACCTCAAACTAAGCCTTTATACAAGCTCTCTCTGCTGTGATTTGATAGTTACTGCCTGCTTTGCCTTCCTCACTACTTTAGGCTCCCTAAGAGGAAGTAGGTTATAGAAAATAAAAGGGCTCTTCAGCACAATCCTGTCTCAAAACACTCCTTTCTTGCCTTTGTGTGGTGTCTAATAATGTCTCTACAGGGCCAATTCCCTTCTTCTGGGCCTATTCATATCCCTAGATCCCCTTGCCCTGTTTATGAGAAGTCCACTTATGGTTTTGGCTGGAGACCTGAGAATCATGGAAAAAATATTTCCCTCATTCGATTCCAGATGCTGCAGTGTTTGTGAGAGATGTTAATGTTCTATAGTTTGGTTTTATGACCATTTTATTGTATTGTATCATTAAAGCTGTATTTTTTTTCCCCAACACATTTAGCAATTGAAGATGGCTTCTCATGTTAATGTATATTTCCTGTACACATTTTCTTGATTGTATTTTATTTCTGACTTTCTTTGGATTGTCAGCATTTCCCGCCTCATAGTTTGAGAAGTTTACAACTATTTCTATTCCTTATGTAACTAAAATATATATATATATTTATATATATATATATGTATCAATCATTTTAAATTTATACTTTTTTAGCAACATCAGGAATCAATTTAATTCTCTATCAAAGTAAGAACCTGCATGACAGTCCTCCCTTCACATACCATATTTTCATACTTTATTAGGTGATATTTTAAGTTTTGTTTTATTTTTACTGGTTCAGGTTCTTTATGTATGTATATTCATATATGTTTTGCTACTGTATGTTCTCAAGAAATTATAAGAAAGTAATTGATTTTCAAAATTCTGTATACTGTAGCTTTTGTGTTTTATTCTCTTCTGGACTTTGTCTCTCCTTTACACTGTCTCTATCACTTTTCTCTGACTTTTTTTGTCTCACCTTTCTTGCAACTCTAAAACTTTACTATGATGTCTCTAAATATGGCATATTTATTTTATATATATATATATATATATATATATATATATATATATGTATGTATGTATAAATCCATCAATATTTCATGAGATCTTTCATTCTGAAGCTTCATGCCTTTCTCTAGCTAGGGAACTTTTTTTTTTCTCTGTAACTCAGAGGACTCTTATTGGCATGGACTATATCTGTATCTTTCTTTTGAATTCTTATTATATGAAAATCTTGAATTGAAGTTTAATGTTTTGTTTTGTTTTGTTTTTTAGTTTAGTTGTCTGTCTCACCTTTATTTTTGAGATATAATTACAAAGTAATCACCATAACAAGTCTAGTTAACAATCATCACCACATATAGTTACACATTTTTTTCCTCATGATGAGAACTTTTTAAATCTCTACTCTTAGCAACTTTCAAATATATAATGCAGTATTATTAACTATGTCACCATTCTTACATTACATCCCTAGGACTTATTTTTTTATAACTGGAAATGTATACCTTTTGACTAAGTTCACCCACTTCTCCCACTTACCTATCCCCACCTCTGGCAACCATCAATCTGTTCTCTGTTTTAATGAGTTTGTTCATTTACTTTTTAAAAATTCCACATATATGTGAGATTGTACATTATTTGTCTTCCTGTTTGATTTATTTCACTTAGCATAATATCCTTAAGTTTCATCTATGTTGTCGCATGGCAAGATACCCTTTCTTACGTATAGCCAAATAATACTCTATTCTATATATGATTATTTGTGTGTGTGTGTGTGTGTGTGTGTGTGTGTGTGTGTGTGTAGTCGCCTTTTCTTTATCCATTCATCTGCTGGTGGACATTCAGGTCTTGCCTATCGTAAATAATGTGGAAATGAGCATGGGGGTGCATATATCTTTTTGAGTTAGTGTTTTCATTTTCCTTGGATAGATACTAAGAAATGAAATTGCTGGATTATATGGTTCCACTATTTTTAATTCTTTGAGAAACTTCCATACTGTTTTCTCTAGTGGCTACACCAATTTAAATTCCCACCAATAGTGCTAAAGGGTTTCCTTTTCTCCACATCCTCATCAGCATTTGTTATCTGTTGTGTTTTTGATAACAGCCATTTTAACAGTTGTGACATAGCACATTGTAGTTTTAATTTGCATTGTTATAATGAGTAGTGGCATTGAGCACTTTTTCATGTACCTGTTGACAATTTGAATATCTTCCTTGGGAAAATGTCTATTCAAGTTCTTCGAACATTTTTTATTTAGATTACTTGTTTTATTGCTATTGAGTTGTATGAGTTTCTTTTATGTTTTGGATGTTAACTCTTTATCAGATGTGTGCTTTGCAAATATTTTCTCCTCTTCTGTAGGTAGCCTTTTCATTTTGTTTGACAATGTCCTTTGTGGTGCAAGAGCTTTTTATCTTGGCATAGTCCTATTTGTTGATTTTTCTTTTGCTGATTTTGCTTTTGATGTTAGATTTAAAAAATCATCATCAAGACCTATGTCAAAATTTTTTTCCCAATACTTTTTTTTTCCTAGATGCTTTATAATTCCACGTCTTACATTTCAGTCTTTAAACCATTTCTAGGTAATTTTTATTAGTGGTATAAGACAGAGGTCTTGTTTAATTCTATGTAATGGTACTTTAATTCATGTAAGTACCATTTATTGAAGAGACCGTTTTTTCTCCATTCAGCATTCTTAAATTTTTGTCAAATATTAGTTGACTATATACATGTGGGTTTATTTTTGGTCTGTTTATCTGTTCCATTGGTCTGTGTGTCTGTTTTTATGCCACTGTCATACATTTTGATTACTATAGCTCTGTAATATAGTTTGAAATCAGGAAATGCGATGCCTCTAGCTTTGTTCTTTCTCAGAATTGCTTTGGCTACTTGTGGTCTTTTACGGTTCTATATGAAATTTAGGATTGTTTTTGCTATTTCTGAAAAAAAAAATGCCATTGGAATTTTCATAGGAATTGTATTGAATCCATAGATGGTTTTTGGTAACATGAACATTTTAGCAATATTAATTCTTTCGATCCATGAACATTTGTATCTTTTCACTTATACACATTGTCTTCAATTTCTCTCATCAGTATTTTATAGTTTTCAGTGTAGAGATCTTTCATATTACTGGATAAACATATCCCTAAGTATTTTATTGTTGTTGATGTTATTATAAATATTACTTTCTTTTTCATTTTTCAAATAATTTGTTGTTAGTTTAAAAAAAAACATAGCATGCTGTTAAAATGGAAGTTAAAATAATACAAGCATTTAGACTAATACTCGTGCATCACTAATATATCCATCCTGAATTATACTTCCCTTAAACATTGTAGCACGATTACATTCTCATAAAACTGTTTAAGTTAAAGGATTATTTTAAAAATCTGTGTTCTTTAATATAAGAAATTAAACTCTGGGAGAAATTAGGAACAGAGTACTAGCATTTGAGATTATGAATATACATAAAAATATTTGACCTCAAACAAACATAGATTTCTTAATATTTTGAAGTTGACTAATAGGAATTAAGAAAAATCCACAATATATATGAGACAAAGATAAATCAGAATTAGTAATATTCTGAAATTAAATGATTAAACTCATGAATTTGATAAAGAAGTACAAAAAAAACATTTTTGAAATAAAACTAAGACTTAAGGAAAATATTATGAAAATATAATATGAATTTTAAGAAAAAATAAAAGAAGAAAAATATATCTATAAAAAGGAAATATAGGAAGATATAATGTCATTCCAAGAAAAGAGGACACATACAGCATATAATCAAAGATACAGTTAATGAATATGAATTTATGAAGAGGTATGCCAAAGCTAATTCAAAAATACTATGCAAATATTGTATTTAGAACAAATATTAAAAACTAAATTAATTAATGAGTTTTTTTAAAAATGAAACTAAATTTTGAAAGGACACACCGAAGTCTCTCTGAAGATAGGTAAAAAGATCAAGTTAATTATAAAATAAAAATAAAATCAGATAAAAAAACAAGAATATATTAAAAAACCCTCATATTCAAAATTAAAGGTCACAGATATACTGTTATCAACATGAAGTATGCATAGAGATTTTACTTTCGAGCCTTCCTAAGGCATCACCTATCAAAAAATCTTCAAACAATAAAATTGAGTAGAAAAAAAAATGTTAACATAAGATTTTTGGTGATCTCTACATGTATATTTATCTTTGCAAATAAGATTAAAATATAGTTACAAATAAAAGATTGTATGAAATAGGTGCTTTCTCTGATAAGATAGAACCAGTACAACTATCTTCAAACAATAAAAATGAGTAGAAAAAAAATGTTAACATAAGATTGTTGGTGATCTCTACATGTATATTTATCTTTGCAATAAGATTAAAATATAGTTACAAATAAAAGATGGTATGAAATAGGTGCTTTCTCTGATAAGATAGAACCAGTACAACTATCAAAACCTCTGAGGAGAATGAATAGAATATGTCAAAAATAGATTATTCTTTCCGAAAGCCTTTATAATTATTAACTGAACATAAACCAGATACTAAGTAAATAAGTGGAAATGGGGAAACAAAATTACTAGATAATTTAAACACTGCTTAGAGTAGAAAAACAATAAATACTATTCAACAAGAGGAAACTAAGGATATTTTATAGAAGTGTTAGTATAAATGTAATCATTAGAAAAATATATACATTTTTACTAAAAACAAAAACTATACTTTTAAAAAGATATGGTACAACAAGAACATAGTAAAGATCATAGTAGAACTGATTGCAGATAAATAACATGTAAAATTATATGATGGAAGTAAGGTGAAAAGTGTCAATAATGTTGATAAAATTATAAAAAACTTAAACTCATCAATCAAAAATTATTTTCAGATTGACTATTAAAGCAAAATCTAAAATCATTCTATATGGAAGTAACACACTCACAGATGTTTAAAAGACTAAAACTAAGCTAACATTTATACCATTTATACCAAGAAAATGTAGATATACAAAAGTAGAGATCACACTCTTGATATTTGAAAAGATAGAGTTGGGCCATATATCATTAAATGAGAAAAAGAAGGACATTTTTATGGCACAGTTTACAAATAACAATGAAGGTTATACAGTGTATATTATTAATTATTCATCTAAAACCTAGCACAGTTCCCATTTTTATAAATTTGAAACTTTAGAAGATGCAAGGAAAAAAAAATGATGGTAGCAACAGGTGTCTTTTATATACCTCTTGCCATCTAAATGCAAAAAGTAAAGAAAAAGCTATGTGGGTAGAGTAGACCTAAACCACATAATCATAATAGGTAAAGGAGATCTTATCTATAACTATGGAACTTGGACCTTGGATTATATAATTTTATTTGTCAATTTAGCTGGGCCACAGTAGGTGCCCAAATAGTTGGTCAAAAGTTATTCTAGGTGTTTCTGTGAAGGTGTGTTTGGATGGGATTAACATTTAAATCAGTGGACTTTGAGTAAAGCCAATTACTCTCCATGATGTTCGTGGACCTCATCCAATCAGCTGAAGGCCTGATGGACAAAAATAACTGACCCTCCCTGAGTAAGAGAGGGTTTTTCAGCAGATAGCCTTCAGACTTGGATTATCAGACATCCTGCATCTTCAGCTTGCTGGCCCAAAGTGCAAATTTGGACATGTCAGATTTATAATTATGTAAGCCTATTCCTTATAATAAATAGCTTTTTGTAAATGTACATGTCCTATTCTGTTTCTCCGGAGAACCCTAATACAGGTTTCCAATAAAAGGGAGTACATCTTCTTTTTAAGGATCTGCAGCATATTGACAAACACCAAAGAAAAAATAGTTATATTTGTCTACAAATTTAATATATCAGATATATAAATTGGTATTGAGAAATGAAGATTTCAAAGGAAAGTTTCTCTGATCATAATATTAACATGAAGGATAGGTAGGAGTTATCTTTGTAAAAATTGTTGAAAGAACACTCTAGACAGAGGAAGCAGAATTTAATAATTCCCTTGGATTAAAAATAAAAAATCTCAACATTTTCCAGGAACAAAGAAAACTTGTGTGGCTTGACAGCAGGAGAGAAAGGGTTGGTGATATAGAATGATAATTCAGGAAGGGTGGGCAGGGACCAGGCCATACAGGCCGTAGTGCAAAAAAAAAAAAAAAAAAGTTATTTATTCCAATATAATCATTATCATGGAGTTTTTAACTAATAACAAGATTTACTTGACATTTAAAAATCATATTGTGAATGTTTGTAGAAATAAAGTAAGAAATTAAGCAAAGAAGATAGTAATTATGACATAGCATGTTGTGACTTGGTTAGGTTAGAAACAGTAGATATACAGAGAAATAAACACATACAATTTGTTTTGCAGTTAAGATCAACCAAGTCTACTGATAAAGTTAAAAGATAAATCAAGAATGATAGAGACAAGTGCTCCGGAACTTGCTTTGCAGTGTAATAAGTGACGAAGTAATTATAGTATGTTAAGTGAGCATTTGGAAAGGATAGATAACCAAGACTTGGGAGACCAGTTAGTATGTCCTGTAGGGAGGGATATCTAAGCTAAACTGAAAGGGCTAACAAAATTGGGCAACACTTATTTCAGCTGAGGAGTTGTAAACATAAACACCCAGAGGCTATTATCAGAGATAATATTGATTATGCTGCCATTAAATTGAATCAGTTATAAGATAAAGCTGGAGAGGTGATTATTGCCAATTCACGAAGGACCATACAAGGCTTATTAAGGAATCTGGATATTATTCAGAAAGCAGTAGACAGCTCTTAAAATTTATTAAACTTGAGAGTGACATGATCAGATTTGCTTTTCAAAAGACCACAGCAGGTGCCCTTTAAGAAACAGGTTAGAGAAAAACAATACTGGGGTGAGGGGAAAGGGGGCTGTTTAGGCATTTGTTGCAAGACACTAGATAGAATAATGGCAATTTAAATAGGGTGAAGAGAGAGATAATAGAGTACTGTGGGAGAACTTACTGTGATTTAGCCCTTGGTGTATGATAATTGTCATGGTGGTTTTATAAATTAAATTCCTTATTTAGGTATTCATACTGAGGCATTTCTAGGAAACGAGTAACAAAGCCATGCATGTCTTGCTTTAAAATAAGCCAGCACAATTATGAAGCACAGAAAAATAGAGCAAATAGGATGGTGAAAACACTGACGATTCTTGGCTATGAATGACAAGCATATGGATGCTTACGTACACTATTCTCTCCTTTTTTGTGTGTGTGCTTCTGAATTTGTATTTAAATTGTTTTAAAAAATAGAGAGAAAAAGACCTAACTAAAAATGCAGAGAAAAACTGTGAAGCTATTTATATATCTCATGTCTTGGTAGTGATAGGAGCCGTATGTTGAGAGAGTGAAGTTGCAGCATAGTTATGGGGTTTCTCTGCACACCTCATAATAGAGTGCACCAGCTTTCACATTGAACATGGCCTGCAGTAGGCCTGAAGGCAGGAAGGGAAGATGCTTGTCCACACCAGGGCAATGACTCTGCAGCCTGTAATTACTGTGCTGGTAGTTCCTTGGAGGAAGAAATCTAGGAGGATTTGGAAGTGAGTTTTTCCAACCACAATTACAATAACTTTCAGTTTTTGAGATTCAAATTTATAAAACCTCCTGATAATTGTCTTTCTCTCATTAGATAGATGATGTTTCAATGAATCGAGGACTAGAAAAAGTGTACGCTTATTGTTAAATGGTTGCTATATATCTCAGTAACAACCTACAATTAAGTCAATAAGAACACGTAAATAAACTAAGTTATTGATCTCTGGCACTGTTTAAAATGATTATTGCTTTAGATTTTGCTTACTTATATTCCTGGATATAAGGAAAAGTATTTCTATGTAGTTTAATTTCTAAAGAGTTTATTTTTATAGATTTTTTTTCACCATAACAAAGTAGAGGAGGGAAGAAGTTACATGGAATATACCCTGCCAAAAAAAAGTGCCTAGGAAACATTACTTTTAAAAAAATGTGCAAACAACTCTATTGCATTATAAGGAGTAAAATGGAAGATTAGAAGACATATGTGAAAAAATATAGAGTTTATTTATACATGTGAATTAATATTGCATATTATACCCTTGTATTTTAAAAATGTGTATCCAGTTATATTCATAAAATGTAACTGATGGGCCTGAGTACAAATATAGTATATAGTTATTTAAGATAAGATCTTAAAATTATAATATGTAATATTTTAGTAAAGACAGAATATAGCCATTTTTATTCTCTTTCTGTATTTTTCTGAAAAGGGATAATATAAAATTAGAAAATATTCTATATTAAAATTATAAATGATACTGTTATTGGGACAACAAATGAGTCCATCTGCCTGCGCACATCTAAACCAAAGAAGAGATACGTGCAAGTTTTACAGCAAAGAAAATAAGGTTTATTAGAGAGTCTCAAGTCCCAGAGACTCAGGTGAGCTGTCTCTCACAAATGCCTGGCTCCTCAGGTATCTCGGGAGTACAGATATTATAGGGAAAAATCAATAGTCATGAAAACTAAGGAAGTTGGAGTCGTGTGTGCTACTGATTGGAAGATTGGAGAGAGATGAGGTAATTGATCATTGTGTCTGATTCTGGAATCATTCATGGTACCATCCCGTCTGGTCCCACGGCCTGGTCCCTTGACCGATCAGGTTGTTGTTCTGCCCTGATGGGCCTGGGGCTGAAACGTATCTAAAGCCAAGATGTTATCCTTAGTCTAAAGTTAAGGGAAACCTATTGCCTCATTATTTTAGACCTGAGGCTCGGTTAAAATCACATCCTAAGACTTAATAATTAAAGGAGCAGGTATACAGAGGATAAGGGCAGAAAGAAGCAAATTAGTCACAATGCCATTATCTGGCAAAATCAGTTTGAATCAGAAAACAAAAAAACTATATTAAAGAAATGAAGTTTGTATGTGGTTACCATACAGTTATAAAGAATAAAATTGGATATCTAATAACTAAAATTTGGATAAAATTAAAATAAAGCTAAGTGAAATAGTTCTAAAAAGAAAATGAAAACAGAAACTAACCAACTGATGCTTTATAGGTGTACAGATGTGGATGGGGCATGGACAACAGGAAGATCTCTCCTAGTTTGACACATTAGCACAACACTGACAATAGTAACCAAGAAAAATGGCTTGGAGGTGAGATCATGGGAGAAAAGAAATAAAGTGTCAATGACCTCTGTAGTTATTTTTCAGTCAGTTGAAGAGTAATGAATGCACTGTGAATCACCAAAGAGAGCACTAGGACTACAGCAGTGGCATGACAATCTCCTTCTTACCTAGAGCTTATCCCCAAAATAGTCCCCAAAATGTAGAGAGACTTACAGCCCATTAAAAGAAGACCCAAATAATGAGAAATAATTTATTCTAAGAAATATACAAAAATTAAACCTACCAGTTACCTTTCCTCTAACTTCCTCCCTCCAACCCTTAGGCTACTGCCTCAAATGCAAATAGTTTTGTCATGTAACTAGAGATAAAGACAAATCTGGCCCTATTCCAATATTTCTATTAAGCACAAAGGATACGCATGCATAGATGTGTCAAAGAAAATAGAATAAATAAATAAAATCATGAAACTACTAGATGAAGAATATGTAACAGGAAGAAAATTTTCATGAATCTAAACAAAATTTCAAGCAGATAATGACAACTTTATAAAGAAATGGAACATTTGTAGAAATATCTAAATAAAATATGTAAGAAAGAAGGATAACTTACTAAAGAGAATAAATTAGATGAAACTACACTAAAAAGATTTAAGATTTAAGGATGAAATGAAAGATATACCAATTTTAATTATTTAATTTAACAAAATTAAAGCCTCATGTTACAGAAAGAAACAGATCAGAGTTGGCTAAAAATAAATTTATGAATGTAAAGACTATGTTTCAGGATTTGACACAAAATGAAAAGAACACAAAAGAATAAAAATTATTAGGGAAAAATAGTGCATTTGGAAAAATGAGGATTTCACATAAGCATAATTGGTATTTCTAAAAAATAGAATATAATTATGTAATAAATGAAAATAATTTAAGATGTAATTTTAAATCCATAAGCAAATAACTGTAATGTACAACTATATTTTCAAAAGAAATGAAACATTTAAAATCAATTAGGAAAATATGAGTATGCTTAATAAATGCTAAAACTAAGGAGATAATTTTTGTTTCACAGAAGACACATCTCTAAAACAATAGACTACATTCTGCTGGCCTCACATATGCCTGTAGCAAACATTTAAGTTAAGAAAATAAGGGAGGATATTAATGTCATTTGAATAAAAGAACCCTTCGAAAAATATTGTGTACTATTTTCTGTCATTAAATAGTAAAGAAAATAATTTTAATTCTTTTTATAAAGTCAGCATAACAACATTACAAAAATCAGCCAAAGTAAGTGAAACATCCTCTAAAGTGTGTGCACATGGACCATGCACACAATCTACTTCAGGTTAACTCTATATAATTTCAAATTATTAATTTTATAAATAAATGAGAAAAACTATGTGAAGTATTTAACCCACCTCCCTTGGCAAAGCGTATGCTCATTTTATGTTAACTAGGATTAGGGGCAAACCATGATAAACATTTTCGGTGACACACACGGAATTGATAGTAACCTAATTTAATGATAGCACAAATTTACACATGTTAGCAGTTAAATGCATAAATACAGTAAATATAACATTTTGCTGTGGAAACACCTAGAAATTTTTTTCTGTAAGTAAATATAAGAGAAGTTGCAACCTATTAGTTATTATTCATATATAATATGAATAGGTGGTGGAAGAGTTATCTGAAATTAGTTGTTAGGTTCTAATTCCAGATGTGAATGAGAATGGCTTATAGCATATATGATGAACTGAAGTAAACAGTAGTTTTGTTATCAGCGTTCCCCCAGTGGCATGGGGTAGGAGGGTCCTCAGTTCTTTCCTGACCAGTAAAGAATTACAGGTCAGAGAGATTTAGAAGTAAGATTTATTGAAAGTACATTTTAGAAGGAGACCAGCCATGCTAAGGAAGGCTGCATTCCTGTGAAATTTGAGAAGTAAAAAGATAAAAGACAGAGCATGCTCCAAGGGAGGAGTGGATTTTCAGTAAAGAGAGCTGTAACAGTGCAGAAGTGGGAAGGTCTGTTTTATATTTGGGTCATGATGGGTGGTTACCAAGGCATTCCTAGGTGATTGGCACGTGAGGTCGTGTTGATGAACATTTGACTGTTTTATAACTCCCTGCCTACTGTTCATGCAGTTACCCAGAATTTGGTCTGTTGTAATTAGATTCATGAACTTCTGGCATAAACATGTTATTATAATGATGATATAATGAGGCTGAGGTTGTGGACAGGTTAGAGTAGTATCTTCTGCACAAGCATCTGTGGCTGGATTAAACCAGCTATAAATTAGGGCCTTCCTGTCCTTTGTCTCTGGGAATTTAGGAGGGATTCTCTAACTACCAATAGAGTGCTCTTTGGGAGGTCTCTAAGCTTGGCCTCTATTCCTTTGTTCCTCAATTGCTGATATCTGACTAGCTATCTTACAGTTTGCTGCTCTGTATATGTTTGTATATTTATGTTTGTGTGTATGTATGTGTGTGCTTTTTTGTATTCCTCAAAGGCTTAATTCTGCTAGGTGAAATTTTCTCTTATCACTTAGTGATTCTTCCAGATGAAATCACACATAAGCAAATGAGAAATTAGCCCTATGCTCAAAATATTCGCTAATATATCAATCATATTGGAGCAAATTCTTGTTAAAAGAAAAAAAGCACTGTAGTAGAATGGACCGTATATAGAAAATTTCTCATACCTAAATATTAGGTTATCTAATGGAATATCTGTGGGAAAATGGGCTATTTATGGAAAGTCTCTATAAAATCAAGAAGCTAAAAATTGCATCTATTTAGATTAAGGTGAGACAATATAAAAATAAAAGGAAACAGTTCATAAAGAGTGCTTATGTACTCAAATGGATTTTTTTTTGTATTTTTGACTTCTTTCCCTTTAAAAATATTAAATTTTAAGTGTCATTTTTATAATATCAATATAATTTATACAAGAGGGATAAAAGGGATTCTAACTAGAATATCAGTTTTCCAAGAATAACAGTTGGAACTATATGTTCCAATAAATAGATGCACTCATTTATGTTTTACTTAATATAAAATTATTTAAATATTATTTTTAAAGTATTTTCCTCTTTAAACATGTTTGGAAATACTTATTAATACTTGTGTCCATCATATTAGGTTAGATGGCACTGTATTATGTAGTATAATTAATAATAGCTCTTTTTTGTAGCAAACAAAACCTATCTCAGTAACATAGTTCAATAAATTTTTATTTCTCCTTCACATCATTTTTCAAGGCAAATTGAATGACTATACTTGTTGACACTTCTCTAGTTAGTATAGATTCTCCCAAATCAGTCAAGTAATTGTGGCCTCTTGCATCTTAAGATATACAACCACTGTAGTTACTGAAGGATGGGGAAAGGGCATGTGGGATGGTATGATGGTTTCATGGCCTCGAAGTGCTATACATTTCTTCCACTCTGATCCCATTAGCTGGAATTCAAGCAAAAGATTTTAATCTAATCAAAATGGGTCTGGGAAATCGCTTTCCTATGCTTAGCCAATATCTCTATCACAAGCTCCCAGAGAATTTTATTACATTTTATTTTGTATTTTTTCAAGATTTTTCTATAATACAAAGAGACAAATCTTTCTAAAGAGGAAAAAGGTAATTTTTTTGAGTGACACAATTTATTTATCAAGACTTAAAACAGAAGTTTGCCAGTATATATATGTTTATTCTATATGGATTAATATAATTTAGTAATAAAATTTGCATTCTACTTCAAAAGTAATCACTAAGAATTAATACAAGGGAGTAAAAGTTGGTTGTCATTGTTCGCTTATTAAAAACTAATATATACCTTCACCAATGATTTTGTTCACAATGAATAGGATGGTAGTAGACTATAATGCCTCTCAATCTTATGGTATAGTATTATAAAATGCTAGTTTAACAAATTATCAAATGATAGTTCAATTAGTGTCGAACATGAGGGGAAAAATTCCCTGGCTAGCCACTAGTCAAATAAGTAATATAAAGCAGGAGGAATGGAAGGGAATAGATCTAAGTGCAAGCATATAAAATAATAGATAGAAGTGCAAGCAAGGGGTATTTCTAATTTCTTTCACCAATAATTTCATTGGTCTCTATGCCATTAACATCACTGTTTAATCATACTAATACATTTTAAGTCCAATGCCTGCTTGGTATATATATTTTTCTATTTTTATTTACTAAATAGTCTGTACGTACTATGTGTCAAGCATGTTCTGAGACTTTTACAACTCATTTACCTAATCCTCATAAAATCCCCTTAGAAATATAGCACCATCATCAAGATGGTTTTTATAGATGGGGAAAGTACTGCAAGGTTCTAGTCCAGTTAAACTAAGGAAATTAACTCCAGAATTTGTGTTCTTAACCATTCTACTGTGGTGTCAATTTTTTATTTTTAGGCTATTGTCAGACCATTTTTATTCCTTTGAAATGCTAAAACTTTTAATCCAATGCATAGACTTCCAATCGAATTTATATTTACATATCGACTTTTGAGTAATAAATTTTATGTTATTAACTATCCCATTGCATTTTTTGGAAACTTTTTTTTATTATTTAACTTATATGAGCCACCTTGCATTTATGGACTAGAACATACTTAGTCAATTGTATTAACTTTTTCATACTATTTATTATCATTGATATATTTTAATTATTATGTTAACATATATCCATTATTTTACATTATAGTGTATTATATAATTTTGCTAATGTTTGTCTTTTTACATAAATATGTATTTTAAAAAAGATTAAACATTTCTTGATACTAACATCAATGGATTTTGAAAAAAATCTTTACTGGTCCTTTACAAATAAAAGGCACATTTCAATCTTTTTCTGGAATTTGGAAAGTCATAAATAAATATAAATAAATAAATATAATAAATTATTATTAGAAACTTTAAATACTATCTATGTATACCGTCATTTATTTCTACTTCTTAAAAATGTGGCTACTTAATAATATAATAAATATTATAATAATGACAACATTAATATATATGTATATACCATTTAAAATATGCTAATTTGTAATTTTAATGATTCCATACACTCTTTTAATTATTACAAAAACATATGAAATTGATGCCATAATTATCGCTATTTTTCAGATAAGAAAATATGGAGGCCTGGACAGGAGAAGTAGTTTGTCTGAGTTTACAAATCTTGAAACTATTTGCTCTTGATAAATTAAAGTCCTGGCTTTGTATTTATTAACATTTATATTTTGATCAGAATTTATCATTGCTTCTATAAGTTCTAAATTTTGTTATAGTGTTGCTTGAATATTGTTTTAGATTTTTTTTCTGTTTCTCATATCTATTTGTGTTTTGCTTCTTTCTCTATGTTTAATCTAATAAGACTTCCAAAAATTTTATCAAGTCTGTTGGTATTTATGACTAAAAATATAAAGGATAGAATTACAAAGACATTATAAATGTTAGAGATATTTATGCACCAAATATTATAGCACCTTTTTTAATATAAAAGAATTGAGAGGATAAATAAGAAAATTTAATTCGGTATATAGTAATTGTTGATTTAAAAATCTCTCTAAAGGCAAGGGAAATATGGTAGTCAAAAACATGGGTAATAAAAAATATCTAAGTAACAATATCAAAAATATATAAATGTATCAATCTATAATCCTCATAAAAGAAAATATACATTCTTGGCAAGTAGCCATAAAAATTGTGAAAATTGTTTACATATTATATTGCGAAGGAAAAAAGAGTAACTCACTAACTTTACTCAGAAAAAAAAATATTGACATCATTTTCTCACTACCTTTGGTGAAAAAACACACAAACACACCTAAGCATGCATGCACGCACACACATACACACTCTTAAACACATGAAAGCCAAACAAACAAACAAAAAACCCTATTAAATATCTTGGGTAAAAACTGAAATTACAGACTTTTTCTAAAATAATGATATTGAAAATAACATGTATTAATGTATGTGTGAAAAATAATTTAGTTTTAGGGATTTATTTGAAGTCTTAAAAACAATATCAATATCAATATTATATGTTTTATATATTATACTTACATTATATTATATTTACATATAATGTATGTGAATACATTATGTATATAAAGTATACATACATGTTATATGAGTGTGTATATGTATATATATATAATTTAGTTATATAACAAAATGAAAAATAAAGAACAAAAAAGTAAACAGAAAGAAAAGGAAAGATAAATACATTTTTAAGCAGATACATGTGATTTAAAACATAGTAAAAGAATATAATTATTAGGAAAAAATCCAATATTTTAAAACACTTAAAAAGTAGATAAAGCCATCAACTTACCTAGTCATGAAATAGAAAAGAAAGCTCACATATTCAAAATAATATATAACAGGGAGGAAAAAATAATTTGAAAGAGGGGCAATTAATAATAATGTGACTAATTTGTATCACATTATGAAAACAAATTTGGAGACATAAAAATGTATAATTTTCTTGAAAAATATTTTACCGAAATTAACTGTAGAAGTACAAAGTCTAACAGCTCTAGTACTACATGAAAAATAGAGAAATTTCTGAAAGAACAACTCTTCCAAAAGAGCAGACTAGAATATTTTCTACAATTCTAGTCAGTTAAAACAGATAATCACTCTGCAAGTATACTCTTTTTGAGAACAGCTAATGAGAGAAATTGTATAAATTATATTTATTTAAAAGTTCACTGCTGATTAGGATTGCATAAAACATAAAATAACCATTTTCAAATATTAATGTAATATAAAAATTTTAAATTGAATATTCTTAAACATGATAAACTACATTTAAAAATTGTCACACATAATAATGAGATATGCATTTCATAATTTAAACAGTCATTAGGAAATCCGATGATATATATATATGTATTCAGAGAATTAGTAAAAGAATAAAAATTGTACGATCTACTCCAAAGATTTAGAAATGGTAATTTTATATCTCATAACAATAGAATTAACTCTAAAATATCAAATATTAAAATGTGAAAATTTTAAATAAAAAATACTAGCTAATGGAAGGTGAAAATTTTTCTATGATCAAAAGTGTTTAAAGACTCAAAAAGATTGATAAATAAGAAACTCAGAAAACAGTACGTCTAGTTCATATCACAAGAAAAAGAGGGAGACATTATAATATATATCTCAAACTCCTATGAATAGGGGAAAAACACCAATAACTCAGTAGAAAAATGATAAAAGGGTGTTTTCTTATTTTACCTAATAGGGCTACTGCAAATCATAAGCAGTTGTTTAAGTATTTCTTCTTTATGCAAATCTATTTGGCATTGTATGACTCTGAACCATCTTTCCTAATGGCATTCAGGGATCTGGTTTTCTCTTTTGGTCTCTCTCATCTAAAGGTGTTGTCTTTAGAGGAGAAAGAAAAATGGAGTTCACACTGGCTGTTAGCCTTCTTAAGCACAAAGTAGCTCTTAGGAGTTTAGCTAAGCTACTGCATGGTATTGCTGATTTGGCATCCATTTTGTTTGGCCAAGTGGCTTGTGGGGGCCTTAAATTGACACTAACCTCCTCATGCAAGCACATATTCTAGAAAATAGCATACAGAGGCACAAGCAAATGTAAGTTTCTTATAAGACTTTATCAACAGTCTCCCCCACCTCCCAGTGCCTTTCCCTTTGCACATCCATGAAGATAAGACTCCCATGAAACCTGCTCATTTTGATTTGAATTGACCAGTCCAGCCTCAACCTGGAAACCCAAAAGCATTGCAACCATAGACCCTTTTTAAGGCAGTTTCCTTAAGTCCTGCCTCTCTCTCTGCCTACATCCTGCTGAACCTCCCCATGTGGTCCCTCCAGGTCCGCCTTGTACTTCCTCCAAAACTGTGAGTCATAAAATTCTCTTATTACAATTTCTCATGGTTTTGTTGAACTAAGGCTCACCATCCTACACCCTGTGCTTTACTTAACACATGTAAATTTAACAAAATCATAACAGTGACATAGATCATTTACCTGTAGAATTTATTAGTCAGAGACTGACAAAGGAGTAAAAAAATCTCTGAATCATTTTGAAAATCTAAAGAAAGATTGCTTTACATATGTATATAAATCAGTATCAAATCCAACAGTTAACTGTTTGCTGAGGAACTGAAAGTTTATGTAGAGCCAGCATAATATCACATAGACTACTCTTTGTCTCAAGGGAGAAAATAGTTCACCTTTCTAATGAATTACTTAAGACACAAATAATGGGACAAAAATATTAGTTGTTCTCTGTCGTAGAGCAATAGACATATTATCACATATGCTGTATTATTGTCAAAAAATTTTAACTTGGATTTAAGCAAGCTTATAGATACATCTTTTTTGTAGATAACGGAAGTGAGATAAGAGTAGCTAAGTGACACAATGAGTACACATTTTAAAAGTTTTAGAACATGGTAAATGCTACCAGCTCAAGGGGCTTCAAGAGCTTACTATTAATACTGTGCTTTTCAGAATTGAAGGCAACTTAAGGGACATAATGACAAGATGTAATATGGTTCCGAATAGGGTCTTTGTTTAGATAAGCCAATTATAAAAAACTTTTCACTGTATTTGATAAACTTTATCATGAATATTAATATTATTCATAAATTATCATTTTATTAAATGTTATTTTGACTTTGTAGAAAGATATTTTTACTTTATTTAACAATATAAGAGTACTTCTGATATGTTTTTAATGCTCAAAGAAGATAAAATATGTACAGTTGTGACAGTAGCAAATTACTAAATTCGAAGTATACAAAGAGTTTATCAAAGTAATTGTCTTTTTCCCTAAGTGTATCTATTTAAAATGTTGCAGAGCTTAGGAATGTAAACTTTTCATGGTACTGACTAAGGAATGATGATTAATTTGAAAATTCACACTAAATTTTAAAGAAATTATAGGTCACATAAATATTTGAAAGTGTGTATGTACTCAGTGAAGCATTGTCATCCATGGGTATTGAGAACTAATGGATTCTTTATTTAATCATTAAAAAAATAAGAACATCTAATAATTATATAGTAGTTAATACTTTTTTTTAGTTTATGTATATGGTATTAAAATAATATAAAGAAAAATTTATTTTAAACACTAAAAGATAATGAGGTTTATTCTACTTAGTAGAAAAAAAATTCTGCTTCACATACAAATAACTTCATCACCAATCTGCATTCTTGTACCTTTGAGAATTTAGATTTCCTTTTTTAGTATTAAATTGGATTGCTTCATGAATATAAAATGACAATGAACAGTCCTTTCAAAAGAACAGTCAAAGGAAACTTGGTGAGTTGGCTTATTCAGATTCAAAGTTCAAACTGAGAAATCATGTTTCAGCAAGATTCGGTTTAATATATTTTCTTTCTAGTTAAAAAAAAGATGAATCCTAGGAATAAATAATATATTAAATATGGTTAAACTTATTTTTTGATCACTATACCATGTATACGTTTTTAAATGTTCACAGTATTTAACAATATTAACGTAATCTCCATCTTGTGCGAGCATTTTCTGTCTTCACTATTTACAAGTGTGTCTTTTGAAAATTGTATAGATGTTTTACTGAATATAATCATCTTTGTTATTAACAATAGTAAGCAAACAAAATATTACTAGACTTAGGAAAATTTTCTGTTTAACAATTTCTTAATGTCAAACCCTATCCACTTATTTGCGTGTGTTTTGAATACAGGTAAGAGAAATGGCATACAGATATTTAGTACAGTTCTCTACACTAAATGTTTTAAGTGTAATATTACTTAATATCTTTACAATGATTGTGAAGGTTATGCATTATTATCCCCATTTTGCAAATAATACAAGTAAGGCAAAGAAACTTTTCCAGAGGCACATGTAACAAGAAAGTAAGAGGATTTGAGCCTAAGCCTGTAATTCCAGGGTGCATTGCAATATGCAGTCCACTGGTATACTAAAGTTGCACACCACTCAGAAAGAGATTTATTTAGATTATTTTCATCTGAATAACTCCAACAAATAAATATTAAAAGAGAGTTTTTAAAATCTTTATCTATTGTCTTCTGTTCCTGAAGGAATTTTATCTGTTGCTAAATTTTGCATAATACCACAGAGATAATGTTTCTATTTTAGGTACATTCACTCAGAGTTAATGCTGCATTAAACAAACATTTTGGCACAATAAATATTGTACAGTATTTGTTTCTTACACCATGTCAATATGGAGAAAATCAATTAAGAAAAATAATGAAGTATCGACTCATATAAATGTTTTGATTATTTCATTCTCTGATTGCCTTTTCTCATTATAAAGCTCATATATTAGTGAGAAAGGTTATAATTTCCACTTTAAAAAATCCTGTACATAAACAAATTAAAAGTTTTAATAGAATTTAGTTTTCATTAAGTTAAGCAGCTTTTTCAAAGTCAAATAAACATGGTAGATTACACAGAGCATTTTCTTAGCTTTTACTTTTCATTTCCCATATCGATTCCAAAATAATTTTTCCGAAATGATCATATAATTTTAATTTTAATAATTTGCTTTCATGCTGAATACAAGCAAGTTTATTTCTAGAAATCATAAACTGTTTTAATAAGTATCACATAATTATAAATTTTATGACACTATAATTATGTCTTATAAATCCTAAATCAGTTTTCACAATCCTAATTGCATTTTCTTTGTCTTCAAGAACGTTTATGATTATTGTACTCCTTATGAAATCGATCACTATTATGCAAAGTCTTCCTTTGTGTCGATTTCAAGTGAACTTATTTATGTGGAAATATATATATGTGTGTGTGTGTGTGTGTGTGTGTGTGTGTGTATGTACACACACATAAATATATGTGTCTTCTAGATATGTATATGTTATTAATAAGTTCTTACCTCTTTTTTTCTTCTTGACTTGTCTTATTCCATCCAGTTTTTTTTCTTAAAAAGTTATCATTTTACAAATATAAAAATGCTTTCATAGTATAAACAGATCTTCCAGCTAAAAAAGAAAGGGTAAGAAAATGAAGAAGGTTGATAAATGTCAGACAAATAAGGCATTCACAGGAAGCTACAAAGATAATTCTATATCAAATATTAAGAAAGGAGAGATATTCAGTATTATATATTGAAAGAATAAATGTGTAAAGCCTATATGGAAATAAAATACTACCAATATAACAAAAAATGAACAAAAGTCTCTAAGAATAACACTATTATATGTAACAAGAGGTATATAATGTATTTTCAAGGACCCTCACCTTAAATTAAAAGCAAATGAGAAGTTCAGCCTCCACGGTAGTGACATTTTTAAAGTATAAAAAGGAAATATATGTTTTAAAGTATAAAAAGGAAATATATGACCCACTCTTCTCTTACTGTAATGATAGTATTATTTCTATTATCAATAATGATTTTAACTTTTCCTGCAAATAGTCTCTTATACATATATCTTAATCTACTTGAAGAAATGAAACAAACTTTGAACATTTGTTGTTTTAGTATTTAAACATGACTTATTTATATCTTATCTTGTTCTTCACACCTTGAAGTGTATAGCACTAGTGGTT
The DNA here is from genome assembly GCF_902729225.1 of Pteropus medius. Taxonomy (NCBI): domain Eukaryota; kingdom Metazoa; phylum Chordata; class Mammalia; order Chiroptera; family Pteropodidae; genus Pteropus; species Pteropus medius. The sequence goes on along the minus strand of NW_024351073.1, from coordinate 10,652,736 downwards.
ATCAAATACAGGAAAATTAGAAAGGAAAAATTATCAACATGTTCTGAATTAATATATATGTGTGTGTGTATATATATATGTTAAATATATACCAAAGGTAGCTTCTAAATCTCAGCTGCTTAAGCATCTTTAGTAAGTTACTGTTCTTGATTGTGATGGTCAATGATAAAGCCAGTTAAATGTTTTAGTATTGATAAAGGACCATTTTAATCCTAATGCTGTTTGAATTCCCCTCAGCAAGTGATGTGGTCAACCATTCTTTTTTTTTGGAAAACTCTTTCCCTCTTTTTTTCTCATCAGTTTTTCCTATTTTTTCCCTCTTTTTCTAGCTATTGATCCTCAGTCTTAATTGCTATCCTTTTGTCTATCCCTGAAATCTACAAGTTTTAGGCAGTACTATCCATTAGAAGATTTTGCAATGATGGAAATGTTCTATAATCTAATACAGTAGTTAATAGCAACACATGACTAGTGCATGTCACTAGTGCATCTTAAGAAGTGTTTTTAAAATTTTAATCTTAAGTAATAACCACATGTGACTAGTGACTACTGTACTGAGCAGCGTAGTTTTAGAGGTAATGACTCAATCATTTATACCTTTTTAAATGACAAACACTCCCCAGGCCATCTAATGTATTTTCATTGCTTAAATACTCATTTTTATGCTGATTAATTTCAAAACTACATCTCCAGGTGAGATTTTGCCACTAGTAAATGAAACATCCATATATTTATATGGCCGAGCCAGAATACAAAGTTCTGTTTTTGACCCTGCAACATCCCCCATATCTTCCAATTCATAAATTTCTGATTATTCTAATTTCATTTTTTTCGTCAATCCCATTCTCTTTCAGTGCCATCACTCCATTCAAGTTATGACAACCTATTATCTGAATTAGAAGAATGGTATCTTAATAAGCCTTCCTGATTTTAATTTGCTTCCATAAAATCCATCTCAGTGATATAACTGAGAATTAGCTATCTATTTCACAAGTACGTTCACCAGAATCTTGAACCTAAAATGTCTTACTCACTCTTCATTGCTTTTAGAATATAACTTTTGGATAGATCTAATTTGTTTTCTCTTTTTCTTTCCAGAAATTAGTCACATCATTAAACGCCATCCGATGCATTCATACTGGAATCCTTTCAGGTATTAGGGGGTAGCATTACCATAGACTCACACACAGGGCCACAACATCATTTGAGGGGCTCAGTACGAAACTAAAAAGCCCTGGTACCCTTGTTCAAATAGCTGGTAAACAATACCATTGATGGTATTAAGATAATATAAAAGTTTCTCTTTTCTTCCAAGACTTGACTCTTAACCTGTCATGGTGTTTTTCATTTGCTGTTTAATTGATCAGTGAGTCCATTTCCCTATTCACAGAGGAAGACCCACGAGATTAGAACCTCCATGGCAGGACACTCCGACCATGTAGCCCTGGGACCGTATAGCTCTGCTATCCCATGGCAAAGATGGCTGTCATCACACTCTGCCCAAAAGCTTCAGGGGATGCTTGCCAACCTTGACCCTCCCTGCACCCTTATCCAGATCCCCACTAAAGGCTAAGTGTGATAGAGTTCACTGGATTAGGGTTATGAAGGTAAAGCCATTTGTGGTGCCTACGACTCCAGGGATAAGCAGCAGCTACAGAAAACCTTTCAGAGAGACTGGGAGGCAGTAGGAGCCCATTGCAACAGCTGTATTGTCTCATCAGAGTTCTCTTAAAACATAAATTCAAAAATAAAATTATTAAGTATTTCGAGATGACAACCTCAGATGATTAAAACCCAAGTATGCGGCCCTTCTAAGAACAGGTCCCTGAAGCCATCCCTGCTTTCAGAGTTGGGTTCCACATGCTGTTCCCTCTGTCTAAAATGCTTATCATCTTTTTTTTTTTTTCTCACAAACCCCAATGCCCTTTGTAAAATGTACTCTACTCATACTTTGGGTCTTTCTAAATGTATAAGCTAGTTAATCTATGATGCCTTTTTCAACCAGCCTTTTCAAAAGGCTCGAAATTTCTGTATTTCTAAAACAAATTGTGATATTGATATAGGTGAAGCGTATGTTTTCTTGGATCGGGATAAGCTGTCTGGGTTCAAATTACAGCACTCAGGTAACTGGCCTTGTGATGTTTCACAAATCAATCTTTTAGTAACAGTTCTGTATTACAAAATTTGAATCATAATTGGTCATATATAATAGAGAATTATATGATTACTAAATGAAATATTATATGGTAATGTTTAGAATATTGGCTGGTACAGAGTAACTGCTCAACAAATATAAACTAGCAATAACAATAATGAAGTCGATGATTTCCTTTACTGGAATAACTTTTAGCTCTGCATTGCAGTGTTCTGTGTATGTGTCTTTATTCTTTGAAAATAAGAACTGTAAAGTGGGGAGAAGACTATTTTGTTCTTTATTATATATCAAGCATATAACTTATAGCATATTTATTTAACAACATATGTTAAAAAGTATATTGTTAAATAAATGAAAAAAATACGTACATAAATGAATGAAAATTTTCAAGGAACTTACAGAAGTGGCTGATTAAAGTTATTTAATGATCCGTGTACTTGATCTTTCAAATTTCTAATAAAATGTTTAATTTCCTGTAATAGGATAGCATGAATTATTGGATAATCATTTGCTTTGTGTTCATCGCCTTATGCACACGCAGACACACGTGCACACACACACACATACTCATACAAACATACAGATATCTTTGGAGATTGAATGACCACCTCAAATTTGATGATTCACTGGAAAAACATATAGCACTCCATAAATATCAAGTTATACCCATGGCTAAAGTTTATTATAGCAATAGATACAAAACAAAAGCAGCAGAAAACTAAAGTACCCTTGGTGGAGTCCAGAAAGAAAAGATACAGGCTTCCAAGTTCATCTTCATCTAGGACCACACAGAACATTCTTTCTTTTTAGAAGCGGACTATAGAAATATGTGTGAAATGTCTTTGCCCATAGAAACCCATTTAAGTCTAAGAATCTGGGGATTTATGGAGGGCAGGTCACATGGGCACATCAGGACCCACGACAATCAAAGTACATTACATTATCAATCTTGCAACTTGTGCATAGCAAGTTTAACAAACTGGTGCAGAATGTTACATTGTTCTAAGTGTAAACAACAAATTGTCAATCATTAACATTAAAAGCCAGCTGAAGGCCTTTTTCCAGGAGTTGGCCAAGGGGCAAGCATGACTTAAGGTTTCTTTGGAGATATGTCAGAAGTAAACACTGATACTTATTTTATTAATTCTTTCCTAACATATACAAAGTAATCTTCAGCAGCAACAGGCTCAATATAGAAAATTTGGAAATTATACAAATATTCTCTACTAAAAAAAACCTAATCACAAAAACTCAAAGAATTGTTATCTTTAAATGTTATTTTTACAGGTGTTTTTGTAAAGTTATGTTTGTTGCTTTATTATTATTATTATTATTATTATTATTATTATTATTTGTTTTATACATTTTAATCACATCAGGTTTGAAGGCCGTGTTTTTTTTATTCTATGTAAATATATTTTCAACTAAATGCCAAAATCTTCATATTTTTTTATTTTAATTGCTTTATTTTAATTTAATATAAATGTGATATATGCTTGTTTCTTTTTATCTTCAAATTATTATTACCTTTTTTCATTTTCTAAAAGCTATGATTATTCCTAATTTTTTCTGTATTTGTAGTGATTTCCTAAGGATACCTTCAAGCATATTTGATAAAATCTGATTTAGACTTCTGGTTTCTGGTGTGGCATATAGGGAGCTTGGAAGTCTTCATTCTGTCTTAATAACACTTAAAACTGGTCACAAGATCAGCAACACTAACACTTTATTTATTTATTTATTTATTTATTTATTTTTATTTTTAAAATTTTATTAGTTTCAAGTATACAGTACATCAGTTAGACATTTATATAATTTATAAAATGATCCCCCTAATTGCTCTTTCTCTCCTCTGGCTCTCCACCTAGCCATTACATTAATGGTAACTGCCTTCCCTATGTCGTGCTCCCCATCCCCATGACCATCTATCAACTACTAATTTGTACTTCTTTAACCCTTCACCCCATTCTCTCATCTCTGCGAACTCCATCCCTTCTGGCCATCACCCGATTGTCCTCTATATTAGCGAGTGCTTTTGACTATTTTGTTCTTTTTGTTCCTTAGATTCCACATACAAGTGAAATCATATGGTATTTATCTTTCTCTGACTTATTTCACTCAGTGTAATAACATCTAGGTCTATCCATGTCATTGCAAATGGTAGGATTTCATTTTTTTTTTAATGGCTGAGAAATATTACATTATATATATGAACCATAACTTTTTATCCAATCATCTGATGATGGACATTTCTAGGTTATTTCATATCTTGGTTATTGTAAATTGTGCTGCCATGAACATTAGGGTGCATAATCTTTACAAATTATTGTTTTGGTTTTCTCCAGATAAATACTCAGAAGTGCAATTACTGGGTCAAAAGATATATCCATTGTTAATTTTTTGAGAAACCTCCAGACTGTTTTCTATAGTGACTATACCAATTTGCAATCCCACCAACATTGTATGAGGGGTCCCTTTTCTCTGCATCCTCACGAACACTTGTTCTTTGATTTATTGATGATAGCCATTCGACAATTATCAGGTGATATTTCACCATGATTTCAATTTGCATTTCTCTGATGATTAGTGACCTTGAGCATCTCATATGTCTATCAGCCATCTGTATTTCCTCATTGGAGAAATATCCATTCAGGTTTTCTGCCCATTTTTTAATTGGATTGTGTTTTTTTTGTTGAGTTGTATGAGTTCTTTATATATTTGGGATATTAACCTCTTATCAGATGTATCATTAGTAGATATCTTCTCCCAATCAGTTGGTTGTCTTTTTGTTTCGTTGATGGTTTCCTTTGCTGTACAAAAACTTTTTAGTTTGATGTAGTCCCATTTGTTTATTTTTTGTTTGTTTGTTTCCCTTGCCCGAGGAGATATATCCGAAAAGAAATTACTGTTAGTAATATCAGAGAGGTTACTGCCTATGTTTTTTTCTAGAAATTTTACGGTTTGGGGTCTTACATTTGTCTTTAATCCATTTTGAGTCTATTCTTGTATACTGTGTAAGAAAGTGGTCCAGTTTTCTTTTCTTTTTTCTTTTTGCATGTATCTGTCTAATTTTCCTAACACCATTCATTGAAGAGACTATCTTTACCCCATTGTATATTCTTGCCTCTTTCATGATGTATTAAGTGAGCGTATAGGCATGGATTTATTTCTGGGCTCTCTATTCTGTTCCATCGATCAATGTATCTGTTTTTATGCCAGTACCCTGCTGTTTTGATTACTGTAGCCTTGTATTATAGTTTGATATCAGGTAGTGTGATACATCCAACTTTGTTCTTCTTTCTCAAAATTGCTGTGGATATGCAGGGTCTTTCATGGTTCTATATAAATTTTTTATTTGTTCTAGGTCTCTAAAAAATTCCATTGGTATTTTGATAGGGATTGTATTGAATCTATAGATTGCTTTGGGTATCATGGCCATTTTAATGATGTTGATTCTTCCTACCCATGAGCACGGTATATGCTTCCATTTATTTATATCTTCAATTGATTTTTTCAATGACTTATAATTTTCTGAGAACAGGTCTTTTGCCTCCTTGGTTAATTTGATTCCCAGGTATTTTATTGTTTTCAATGCATTCGTAAATAAGATTGCTTTCTTAATTTATTTTTCTAAAAGTTCATTACTGGTGTATAAAAATGCCACTGACTTCTGAATATTTATTTTGTAACTTGATACTTTATTGAATTTATTGATCGATTCTAACAGTTTTTTGGTGGAATCTTTAGAGTTCTCTATATATAGTATCATGTCATCAGCAAATAACAAGATTTTCCTGATCTTAAGGAAAATGCTTTTAGCTTTTCTCCCATTGAGTATGGTGTTAGCTGTAGGTTCTTTATACATGGCCTTTATTATGTTGAGGTACGTGCTCTCTATTCCCACTTTGCTGAGAGTTTTTATGGATCTGAATTTTGTCAAATGCTTTTTCTGCATCTATTAATATAATCATATGGTTTTTATCTTTCTATTTGTTAATGTAGGGTATCACATTAATTGTTTTGCAGATATTATACCAACCTTGCATCTTAGGAATAAATCCAAACTTGATTATAGTGTATGATACTTTTAATGTATTGCTGAATTAGGTTTGCTAATATTTTGTTGAGGTTTTCTGCACCATTGTTCATAAGAGATATTGGTCTATAGTTTTCTTTTTTTGTAATGTCTTTGGTTTGGGGATCAAAGTAATAGTGGCCTCATAAAAGGAGTTAGAGAGTTTTCCCTCTTCTTAAATTTTTTGAAATAGTATGAAAAGAATAGGTGTTAATTCTTTTTTGAATGTTTGGTAAAATTCACCTATAAAGCCATCCAGTCTAGGACTTTTGGTTTTGGGGAGGTTTTTGATTACTGATTCTATTTTCTTGGTGGTAATCAGTCAGTTCAGATTTTGTTTCTTCTTGACTCAGTCTTGGGAGAGTCTACGTTTCTAGGAATGTATCTATTAGTTTCAGATTGTCTAATTTGTTGGCATATAATTGTTCAGAGTATTTTCTTACAATCTTTTGTATTTCTGTGGAGTCTGTAGTTATTTCTCCCCTTTAATTTCTGATATTGTTTATTTCAGTCCTCTTTTTTTTCCCCCGATGAGTCTGGTTAAGGGTCTATCAATTTTGTTTATCCTTACAAAGAATCAGCCCTTGGTTTCATTAATCTTTTGTATTGTTTTTCTAGACTCTATTCTGTTTCTTTCCACTCTGATCTTTATTATTTCCTTCCTTCTATTCACTTTGGGCTTTGTTTGCTGTTCTTTTTTCTAGTTCTTTTAAGTGCAAGATTAGATTGTTCATTTGAGCTATGTCATGTTTCTTGAGGTAGGCCTGTATTGCTATGAATTTCCCTCTTAGGACTGCTTTTGCAGTGTCCCATAGATTTTGAATCATTGTGTTTTCATTTTCATTTGTCTCTAGGTATCTTGACTTCTTCCTTGATCTCACTGGTAACGCATTCACTGTCTAGTAACATGCTATTTAGCCTCCATGTATTTGTGTTTCCTAGTGTTTTTTTTTTTCTTGTAGTTGATTTCTAGTTTCATACCATTGTAATCAGAGAAGATGATTGATATGATTTCGATCTTCTTGAGTTTTGAGACTTGTGTCCTAACATGTGGTCTATCCTTGACAGCATTCCATGTGCTATTGAGAAGAATGTATATTTTGCTGCTTTGGGGTAAAATGCTCTGAAAATATCTATTAAATCCATCTAGTCTAGTGTATATTTAGGCCCATTGTTTCCTTGTTGAATTTTGTCTGCAAGATCTGTCCATTGATGTCAATGGGGTGTTACAGTCTCCTACTGTGAGTGTTTTACTGTTGATCTCTTCTTTTTTGTCAGTCAATAATTGCTTTATGTATATAGGTGCTCCTTTGTCGGGTGCGTATATGTTTACTAGGGTTATGTCCTCTTGATTTAATGATCCCTTTATCATTATGTAATGCCCTTCTTTGTCTCTTACTATAGCTTTTGTTCTAAAGTCTATTTTATATAAGTATTACTACTCCCCTTTTATTTTCCATTTCCATTTGTGTGAAATATCTTTTTCCATCCCTTTACTTTCAGTCTGTGAGTGTCATTTTATCTGAATTGGATCTCTTGTAGACAGGATATGCTCAGGTATTATTTTCTTATCCATTTAGCTATCCTATGTCTTTTGATTGGAGCATTTAATCCATTTATATTTGAAGTGATTACTGATAGGTACATATTTACTGCCAAATAGTATTCATATTTGTTTTTTCTATTTTCTTTTTTACCGCTTCTTTGTTTATAGAAGTCCCTTTAACATTTTTTTGTAATACTGGCTTGTTGGTGATAAAGTCCTCAAGCTTTTTCTTGTCTGGGAAGCTCTTTATCTCACTTTCCATTTTAATCTAAAGCCTTGCTGGGTAGCGTATTCATGGTTGTAGATTCTTGTTTTTCATAACTTTGAATATTTTTTGCCAGTCCCTTCTGGCCTGCAAAATTTCCATTGAAAAATCAGCATTCTTATGGGGGACTCTTGTAAATAACTAGCTGCCTTTCTCCTGCTGATTTTCCATGTGAGATTTTCCCTAGCCGGCTTATGTACTTATTGTAACCACCCTTTGTGTGTATCACTAATGAGACTAGTCAAGAGTTACTCTGTTGTGGTCTAGTGTTGGTTTTGTGGCACCTTGGGACGGGCTCCCCAGTAAGCCAGGGTCATCTGCTGCCTTTGATTGTTCCAGGCTACCTGGTGGGAGCTACAGAGAAATTCACAAATGGTTGTTTCCTATGCTGGATCTATAGATACATGGAAGAGACGATGCTGTAAGCAACAGTCCAATTATCCCTTGTCCCTGATCTAGGGCAGTTTAGCAGAGGGACTAGTGCTCCTCAAGGCATGACACTGCCTGTCAGTTGCCCGTAAGTCTCTGAAATTGGAAGAGCCTCTGGGCAATATGCACGTTGGGTGGTGCAGGGACCCTGGGAGTCTCCAGGATCTAAATTTCCTCCCGCCACTGCAGTATCAGTTTACTTGCCAGTGCTGTCTCTGTGGTTCCCTGTAGAAGTTTCCAACTATATCAAGATCAGCTGCTGCCCACATTGGGCCTGCAAACACCCAAGCTCTGTTTAAAAATTATTAAAGCTCATAGGTGTGAGTTTGTGGCCCACCACTAAATGCTTCTCCCACATGAACAGGCTTTTCATGGGCCACATGAACCAAACGCTGTTGTTCGATGTTGAATTTTTGACCCAAGGAAAGCACAGGATGGGACTGGGTTGCCTGGAAAGCACAGGTAATTTGTGGGTTAGGTAGGGTGTCATCTCAGTGACTCAGTAAGGCATGGGGCCATCAAGCCTACACAGATTTGCTTCCGGCTCTGGGACTGCGGGCTCCCACCAAAGTCAAATATCACTGTGTGACCTACTGTCATCTGTGATAGGCCCACAAATCCCTGAGATCTACCCAAGCGATACTGTATCTTGTGCTGGCAGCAGTGACCTTTCTCTAGGTCCTTTTGACTGCCAAAGAAATGAATTTCAACTTAGTGAATATGAGAAATATTTGTTTATTAAAAGCACATTATTAGATAGAAGACAGGTCAAGCCTAAAACCAGTTAGCCACGTGGAAATGAGATTACTTACCACTAAGGATGGGGTACAGGTTACAGCCAAGGAAGATGGAGAGCATTAACCCCGGGGGAGGAAGAGGCCTGTGTTATATTTGGGGGCCATGATGGGGTGGTCCTAAAGACATTTCTAGGTGATTTGCAAGTGAGGTCACCTTGATTGGCACCTGGCTGCTATATAACTTTGTCTAGTGCACAGGTGCTTACCCAGAATTCAGTCTGTTATAGATTCATGAACTTCCAGGCATAGTCATGATATTATAATGATGGTATGTATAATGAGGCTGAAGTTAGGGGCAGTACTTTCTGGCATGCTTTTGTAGCTGGTTTAGGCCAGCAGCTTTTATGACATTTGTGCTCTAGGATTTGGGGTAATTTACAACCCTAAAAAGGAGGTGTTTCTGAGACGTCCTTAAGGAAAGTCTTCAAGGGAAGTTTCTATGGTTGCAGAGCTGGGCCTCTATCCTTTGTTCCCCTGTTGCTCATGCCTGACCAGCTACCTAACAGTGTATTCTCTGAACTTTGCTCACTTTGCTAGCTGAGATCTGTTGACTGTGCAGTGTATGGCACCTCAGGGCAGGGGCAGCTGCCTATCAATGTGTGGCGGGCACTTTGTGTATTGAACGGGGCAGAAACTCAGAGAGTCAAGGGCCGTCAGAACAGTAGCCTCAGTTTTCTGCAGTTTTTATGTCTACACATTCCTGCAGTAGTCACAGGTCACAGGGAGACAAGCTGCTGTCTGGGGCGGTCCCACAGCCCCCTGCGATCCCCTCAAGTGATATTGTAGCTCGTACAGGCAGCAGTCATCTGCCCACAGCTGTTTTCCCCGAAAGGTGCTCACTGCACTAACAGAGGTCTGTTGCCTGCACGGAATGCACAGACCCAGAGAAAAGCAGGATGGGGGAGGCTGCCTGTCAATGGGCTGCAGGCATTTTGTGGCTTGGGTGAATTGAAATTCTAGGGAGACAAGGGCTGTCAGGCCAATACAGCCTTGATTTTGCTGCAACTTCTGTGCCTGGGCATTCTCACTGTAGTCGCAGATCATAGTGAGACCAGCTGCCTTCTGGGGTGGCCCTACAGACCCCTGCACTCCCTGGACACAGTATTGCAGCTCCTGAAAGCAGCAGATGTCTGCCTGCCACTGATTTCCCTTCAGTTCCTGCCCTGTGCTAACCAAAGTTTGTTGCCTGTGTGGATGGGGGGGGGGGTGGGGCGGCTGGGAGACAGTGTGGTGGAGGTTGACCGTCAATGGGCTGCCTGGGGCAATTTGTGGGTAGGCCTGGGGCTGGGTCTCAGGCAGACAGTGGCAGTCAGATCAGTACATCTTCAGTCTTGCTGCAACTTCCATAACCATAAGCGGGTTTTCACAGAAGTCCCATATTACAGCAAGACCAGCTGATGTCTGAGGCTGGCCCACAGATCCTGAGATCTGCTCAAGTTCATGTTGGCAGCAGTGATCTGCCTGAAACTATCTATGAAACGTGTGCTGACAGTGCTGGCTCTCTGCTGTGAATGTTTGGCCCTGAAAAGGTACAGGGTGTGGCAGTCACCCGGCAACAAAAGCCTCAGGCAATTTGCAGGTCGGGTGGATTGGGCCGATCTCCTCAGGCCAGAGCTTCTTAATGGCCTTGTGGGAGGCCATTAACTGGCATGGTCTGTAGATTACCTTGTAGGAGGCCTACTAAGGTGCGATAGTGGCTGCCCTTCCAGCCCTCATTCTGGTGCCAGGAAATGCAGACTTTCTCGGTATGAATCTTGTGCAATCCTCTGTTCCACTGCCAGTGTCCCTGGTGGATGTCCTCAGGTCAGAAAGCCTGCGTGCGGGTCCCTCAAAGGGGCATCTATGGTTTCAGTCTCCTTCCATCCAACCAGGATGGCCAGAATCCCCTCTGGTTTTTACAATCAGTTATTAGAAACTTCTTGTCCTCGGCTGGGACCCTGGGCTGGGGAGCCATCAAATGAGGCCAGGACCCCCCTCTCCTTCAGGGGAGCCTCTGTAGCCTCGCTCTCCCTCCCGGTGATCCTCCATCATCCGCGGGTGCCGGTCCAGCAGGATTCACGACTTTGCCCCTCCTACCAGCATCGATGTAGCTCGTTCTTTATATTATCATATACACATGTTACGATCAGCTGGAGTTCAGGCGATTCCTCACATTGATAATTTTATAATTTGGTTGTAATTTCAATGCGAACCTGGGAGGAGGACAACCCTACTTTTACTTAGTACGCCATGTTTCTCGGAGACCGCCCCCCAAAAAAACTTTTTTCAGAAATACAAATTCTTAGGCCTCGCCTCATAAAAAATAGAAACTCTAGGGCGGGGCCCAGCAATCTATGTTTTAACGAGCTATCCTGGCGATTCCAAAGCTGGCCAAGGTAAGCAGCATGGGACAGCTGCAGGCCCTCACATTTACTGAAAACAGCCAGTTTTCAGTAAAGGGAAGGAAAGGCAGAGAAATGAATAGAAAAATCTAAAATGAATATGATTTTTATAATCATGGCTCAGAATTTCCAGATGGAATAGAGGAAACAGCAAAAAAAGAGAGATGTGAGTTTGTTTATATGCAATCATGCAAAGGCTTCAGGAGCAGCACTTAGTAACTATAAGGACTCTTGCTTTAGTACCTTGATTAGGTAGATAGAAGATGGATAGATGATGGATGGATAGATGGATGGATGGATGGATGGATGGATGGATGGATGGATGGATCAATCGATCTATAAGTAGGAAGAGAGGGAGAAAGGAAGGAAGGAGGAAAGGAGGACAGAAAGAAGGAAAGAAGGAAGGAAGGGAGGAAGGAAGGAAGGGAGGAAGGAAGGAAGGGAGAGTAATTTACTGACTCATTTAAGTAAAAGACCAAGAGCAAGCTAGATTCCAGGTTTCAAGCTACATTAATTATCAGGTGTCTTTTGCTTTCTCTTGGCTTCTGCTTTTCACTTTTTTGTGTTGGCTTTAAATTCCAGCAAGTTTCTTCCAATGTCCAAAAATGGACCTCAACTTCTCTATGCTTTTAGTCCTTAAAATGTATCACATTTGCATCAGTGCCCCCCAAAGTTTCTGACTGGCATTGTTCATGGCATGTGCTCAACCCTGTGGTAACCACTATTCTGAAGGATTAGAAGTCAAGAAGACTGATCTGACTTACACAGTAGTGCCCCCTTATCCACAGATTTGCTTTCCACGTATTCAGTTATCTATGGTCAGAGATAAAACAATTCATAAATTTTAAACTGAGCGTCATTCTGAGTAGCATGTTGAAATCTTGTGCGGTCCTATTCTATTTAGCCCAGGAAGTGAATCATTCCTTTGTCCCATGTATCCATGCTGTATATGCTACCCGGTTAGTTACTTAGTAGCTGTCTTGGTTATCAGATTGAGTGTCACGATATCTCAGTCCTCGTGTTCAAGTAATCCTTATTTTACTTACTAATGGCCCCAAAGAGCAAAGATGCTGATGCTGACAATTTTAATATGCCAGAGAGAAACCATAAAGTGCTTTCTTTAAGTGAAAAGATATGTATGCATAGGAAAAAAATATATATATAGTCTAACAAGGCTTTTTGCTATCTACGGGTTTCAGGTCTTAAAGCATATCTCCTGCAGATAAGGCAGGTAAAACTGCATATTCCTGTATTGGGTGTGGTTGACCATTTGAGAGATTACTTTTCTAAAATGACATGTTCTGGGAAATAATGAGCAAAAAGCAGTGCAACAAATGGCTACTTTATAGGAATTGAGCAGGTATACCTGCCACTTTGGGAATCTTTGAAGTAAATTAGCACTTGAGACAAAATTGAGTTAGTCCTAATTTTTCATGGCAGGAAAAGTTGACTGGGTGTAGCCCCAAAAGCTTAAGGAATAATTTGGAAGCATACTGACTCAGCAGCTTTCTAAACTCCCCTAGGTGGCAGGATTCTAAACTATTGCAGAGAATTCCAGTAAGATAAAAACTGAATAGTGTCCATTCAAACTGACAAAAAAAAAACAAAAACAAAACAAACAAACAAACAAAAAAACTATTGGCGACTGTGGCAACAAAAGCTGCAATGGATTGACAGGAAGGGAGCCAGATGGCAGTGCATTGAGAAGTATGAATGATAAATGAGAGATCAGAGATGGGGCAAGAAAACACTTCTAAAACATTTCATGGTAAAGCAAAGTTAATGAAAATAGCAGTTTTCTCAACTTAGAAGAAATATGATAACAGTCATTATCACTATGCTGTAGGATTACAAGTAACTATAATTTTGTTCTTATGTTTCATACATTCTAAATTAGCCACATTGAACATGCATCACTTTATAGTCAGGAAAAAATAAACATACTTTAAAAAATAAACATTCAGGCTAAAACCCCAAAATGCTATAAGGCCAAAATACATCAAACTCAACATTCCAATTTCTGGCCTTCATCCAAATAAGGTGAACATCTGGGTCTCCTGAAGCAAATGGAGAGTTGGTGTGCTTGGCCCTGTCGCTGAAAAGTACATCCAGTAAATTCACAGAAGAGTTTAGGTTTGTACCCTGGAGCTGTTATGGCAAACTGTACATCTAATTGACAGCTTTTCTGCTGAAAACATCAATAATCTTTCATGTGGACTCCAAATCTCGAGCAAAACTCTGAGGGCTCATTTCAGTAAGTTATAGCTTTGCAGGTCACCTTTGCAGCTGATTTATACAGGATCTGAGTGGAGAGGACAAGGTGGAAGAGTGTTTGGGGATGTGTCCTTACTCTCCGAAAACCTGGGTTAATGCTGTGCTGTCACACACACGTGCACGCGCGCGCGCGCGCGCACACACACACACACACACACACACACAGCTAAAACAATTTCTAATGTTGTTTCCCATTTGTTCTTATCTAAAATTTACTGAGTCAGCCACCTATGGATCTATTGATTGCTTAGTTTTCCATCACATGAAAGTCTAACAGAATCAACATAAAATGTAGAGAGCAAATTTTGATATAAAAATATCTCGATGGATCTTTAAAGTATTTTCTTTGTTCTAGGAAAGTGGTTTGAAGATTTAGCTGTATTGCAAGAGGATGGCTTATATTTGGGAAAATGAAAACCTTTAGTGGGAAGATCTAGAACTGCATGTTGAGTATGATAGCCACCATCTACATATGGCTATTTAAGTTTAGTTTAACTACAATTAAATAAAAAAAGAAAATTAAGACTCAGTCACTCTAAACACATTCCATGTACTCAACAGCAGATGTGGGTGATTTCCTCCTTATTAAGCTGTACAGAAGTACATTCCCATCATCGCAGATTGACCCTTCATATAACCCTGGCATAGATCTAGACATTCTTGGAAGTTAACATGTGCTACTTATATCAGGAGCTGAGTGGCAATGATCGTTTTGTGTTAAAAGATTATTGTAGCAGAGAGTACTAGTTTTCCTTAGACCATCAGTATTCATTTATCAGCTGACCTCCAATAATCAAAACTCCATTTCTCATCCTCCCTTAATGATGAATATACCAAGTGACTAAATCTCAGCAAATTGAATATGAACAGCAGTGTTCTTCAGTGGCTTGCAGGAACGTCCAGCAAGAGAAGGCTGACACTGAGTCTATACTATATTATCGAGGAAATGAGCTACATGTTGGACTACTAAGATGAAGATCATAGCTAGGAATGATGACGTGGAACTTTGATACCTGAAATCCTTGTAGAAAACATTGCCATATCAATCCAGGATAGAGTAACTGAAAAAGAAATGCATCTGTACTATGTTTAACTATTGTATTTTAGGTCTTTGTAACTCAAAGCGAAACCATGTTATCAAAAGTTTTGTGTGGTTGTGTGCGTAGTTTTCCATGATGGTAATCATCTCTGAATCATTGGAGTATGTGTTGCTAGGACCTCGGTCTCCCAAGCAAATAATTGTAAGGGATGGGTAGCAAGTAACGGCTCTTTATATTGAGAGGAATGTACAGTTACAGCTAGTTACTGATTCACATGTATGTGTTTTTGCCTGTTAAGTGACTAATGATTTGGTTAATGAGAAAATGAGTACATCTAACTTTATAAACCTGACTTCTTTATAGCCTAGTCTGGCCATGTGTGTTTCTCTGCCCAATGATATATAGAAAAAGTGCACTATGCACTTTAAAACATTTTATTTTTCTGTATAAAAAGAGGATAGAATCAGCTTGTACATATCTTTTATCCTTTTTCCTGATAGAATTTGAAAATAGTACCCAAAAGAGGAGCTATTAAATTATGAAGATGAAAATTGTATATTAAGAAGAGCAGAGAAAAAAAGAGTTTTGTTCTTTGAACAGCTATAAATCATAAACCATCTAACACAGTGACAAAAATTTTTATTCAGTTAAACTACTAGACTGCTATCTAATATATGAAAGTAAAATAAAATGCTAATTGACATAAGGGTTTTTATGGAAAAGATTCTGGATATGTGCAGGGACTTGGGCCTGTGATGCAAGGCCATTTTAAATCTTGATTTCTAGGATTATATGTGAACAGGGCAAGGACCCATATAGAAGCAGGAATGAAATACATCAAGCTCGTAACCACATTTCTAGTTTCAACATACTCATTAGAAGCTGCAGTTCTATCACTGTTCCTCCATATGGTTGCAGTCAAAGTCAGCCAAATATATTCAATGGGTGACTAATTTCTGTGCTTCAAAGACTTCCATTAATCTCTTTGACCATATCATGATTTAAAATCTTACATGCTTCTGTATTTTGAGCACTCCTGAAAAATTTTGCCAGCTATTGCATGAGTCAGAATTTTCTTCTGTTTCAAATAAAATCTCTTTATCCATGAAGGCCCATAATGGACACAGCTGGAACAGACTTGTAATAATTTATATGTTAGTTGAAGCTAAACTCCATCTGCTAAAGAGAAATAGAAACTTGCTATGCCATCCTGAAATAACATAGAAAGGGCTGGGAGTGTGGAATCATCTGCTATGTTATTGAAAGAAAACCAAGAATGATTGTTCTAACATGTAAAATAGATACGCAATTATATTAAAGTGATTTATAAAATAATCCTACAAATTTACTTGACTCTTATCTTTTAAAATGAAATATTCTACAAATTGTGCATACGTTACTTAAATTTTCCTTCTCCCTCTCATGGAATCAATTACTCAAATATCATTTATCTATTTTAAATAACTTATTGACAAATGTCAAAAATACCAAAAAAAATAACTTCAATCTCACTTCTACAGGCTACCCAGATATGCAACAGATTTTTCAACAAGGTGTATTCAAAAAAATGATAATTCTAATAAGTTTGTGAGAATTTAACTTACAGGAATAAAATTTAGTCATAAACAGCATAGCTCTAACCCAAAATATTCTATTCTAAATTATTTACTATATAGGCATTCATTGTATATTCAGTACATTGCCATAGCTGTTCCATTTAAAATGTCAGTTCTGGGATTCTGATACAGACTATGATGAAGTAGATGACGCCAAACTAATTTTTGCTGAGAGTAGTTATAAAGGGTAAATAAAATAAATGACAAGAATGGTTTATAGGTACCAGAGAACATTTAAGGCAAGCAGAACAAGAGAGACAGAATTCCAGAAAAAAAGGAAAAAAAAAAAGAAAACATACTGATTTGAAACCTACATCAAAATAACATTTTCCTTTGAGGGAATTTTCTGATTCTCACTCTCAAGCATAGAGACCAAACTAAATCAGAGATTAGACCATGTGGCAGGCGAGGTAAACAAAATTTAGAGTGCAGTGATTCCAAAGAGCTAGAACATGAAGGCACAAGTTTCTAAAGAACAGAAAACTGCAGAAGGATAAGACTTATATCATGCTCGCAATTCCCCCTTGATGAAATAATTTACATCTAAGCTGTACAGCCACTTGGAAAGATATGGAGAAACTGATGTAATAGAAACAGCTTAAAGGATACAATTCTAAGCAGAGTATTCAGTACTTTCATGTGTTTTGGGAGATAAAAATATGAGTTAAGAGATTTCTAAGAAGCCTAAAAAATAATCTAGGCATTGGAATATTTTGACACCCTTTGTGGTTTAGGCCCTCAGAGACCTGGCAATTCAGCAATGCACCACCCTCCACTGGTTTTCATTATCTCCTCGTAAACTCTTTGCCAGTCAGATAAAAATGCAATCATTATGCGTGGAAGATAGCAGCATCCAGAGGTTCTACATTTATTCATTCACAATTTGTACATTCAATCAAAAATTATCAAACATGATACAAAACATAACCAATAAACACATATCTTGGGAAAAAATAATAATATGACAGAATTTCACTCTCAGATTATCAAGATACTGATGTTATTAGATCCATATTTTAAAGTAAATATGAATTATATTTTCAAGAAAATTAATACAAAAATGTATAATTTCACCAGATATGAAATCATTGTTTTTAAAAAGCTGATAGTAATAATGGTACCACAAATATAATAATGCAATATAGAATTTAAAATGTGGGTTGAACTGCAAATCAGACCTAGGACAAAAAGAAGATTAATAATTCATAAAATATGTAGTAGAAAATATAAATATGGAAAGAAACAGTGTAGGGAAAAAAAGAGAAACAAAACGTAGATTGAGAATGTTATCGAATGCAGTGAAAGTTTTACATTTGATAACTGAATTTCTGGGGGAGAGGAGAGAGTAAGGAGCAGATAAAAAATAAAAAACAAAAACAAAAAAACTTCTGAAATATATCACTCCACATTTTCCATATTCTCTACAAATGCACAAAGTTGTACATATGAAGAAAACCACATCTAAATGTGTCGTTTCAGTTAGGGTTTCTATTACCAATAGAGACAAACTTGATGGGCTAAAATAACATAAATTTGTCGTTTCACAATCTGGAAGGCAAAAGTCTGAAATAGATGTGCCAGAAGGGCCGTGCTCCCTCTGGAGGCTGTTGCAGGAATCCGCTTCTTGCATCTTCCAGCTTTTGGTGGCTACCCGGCATCCTTGGATTTCCTTAGCTTGTGGCTGCATCGCTCCAGTCACCATCTTCATTTTCACATTGCCTTTTCTTTTGTGTGTCTGTATCAGAACATTCTCTGTCTTATAAGGATACACAGGTGTGCAATTAGAGCCCACCTGGTTAATCCAGGAAAAATTCTTCCTCTCAAAGCCTTAACATAATTTCCTCACTTGCTATAGTGGATATTATTTATAGGTTCTGGAGATTCAAAATTGAATGATATTTAAAGGGCGGGGACATCTTTTCAGCCTGCCACACATAGAGCAATACTACACTTAAAGACGTAGGCAAAGACAAAATCCTAATACCAAGACATGTTACCAGCAAAGGAGCAGTAATAAGACCAACACCCTGCTTTTTTTTTTTAACATCGATGCTTTAGGTAATAAGATAATAAAATGAAGTTTTCAACATACTTAAAAAATAAATTCCAAATCAGAATTCTGTAGAAATGAAACTGTTCTTACAAGTAAAAGTAAATAGAGACATGATGAAAAACAAACAAAACAAAACATCATCAAAAACAAACTATAAAAATTCATCAGGAAAGCAATCCTAAAAGAAATAGTAAAGGAAGTTCTTAAGGCAAATCTAAAAGTATATCACATGAAACTGTTGAACAACAAGAGGTAATGAAAAGCATAGGGAAGATAAAATATGTGGATAAATACAAAAACTTAAATACAGTTAACTATATAAAATAATATTGGATTAAAATATACTGTATTAAATGACAATGATAGCATTACTGGTGAGAGGTGGGCAAATAGGAACAGGGCCTTATGGTTCTTAAATTACTTGACTATAAGATTCAAACGCTGTATGGGAAGTGGTAAAAGAACTAATTTAAGATATAGTACAATAAGTCAAAGGTACATGTTATTATTTCTTCTATAATGGCTAAGAGAATAGTAAAGAAATATACAGTTAAAAAGCTAAAAAAGGAGAAAATATGACAAAAAAATATTCAATTCAAGATAGTCATGAAAGGTAAGAAAATGAACAAACTTAAGAAAGGATAAAATGGAACGAATACTTATATATGGCAGATTTAAACTCAAACATATCCATGACTGTTAAGTGAAAATAGACTAACTTTTCTATGGTGTATTTCATTATCATTCACTATTACTCATTCCTATATCTACCTCTGATCATGTGTTTTTAGTTTCAGTCCAATACAGATAGAATACATTACCTGTTCCAGTGATGAGCCGCTTACCCACCTGGTTTTCTTTTCAGTCAATAGAATGGGACAGAAGTAAAATGAACAAGTTACAAGCAGATTTTAAATGGCAAGTTTTAATTTATCTGAGAACTCTGACCTCTGACATGATAAATATGCCTCACAATCTACCGTTTCAAGAAAAATGAGTCATTGCATCATAAAAAGTTTTTGCACAGCAAAGGAAACCATCAACAAAATGAAAAGACAGCCTGCTGAATAGCAGAAGATATTTGCCAATGACATATCTGATAAGGGATTAATATCCAAAATTTATAAAAAAACTCCCACAACTCAACAACCCCACCCCAAAAAAATCAAATAAAAAAATGGGCAGAGGACCTGAATAAACATTTCTCCAAAGAGGACATACTGATGGCCAACAGACATAGGAAAAGATGCTCAATGTCACTAATCATCTGAGAAATGCAAATTAAAACCACAATGAGATATCACCTCACAGCTGTCAGAATGGCTATCATCAATAAATCAAAAACCAGCAAGCGTTGACGAGGATGTGGAGAAAAGAAAACCCTCTTGCACTGTTGGAAGGATTGCAAATTGGTGCAGCCACTATGGAAAACAGTTAGGAAGTTCCTCAAAAAATTAAAAACAGAACCACCTCATGACCCAGCAATCCTACTTCTGAGTATTTATCCAAAGAAATCTATAGCACTAATTCAAAAAATGTGATTTCCTAATTTTTGCGTAAATACTCCTTAAAATTAAATTGGTATAAACATTAATGTATGAGTCTTGGTGTGAACATATGCTTTCATTACTTTTGGGTAAATAAATACCTAGATGTGGAATAGTTAGGGCATGTGGTAGGTGCATGTTTAACCTTATAAGAAACTGGCAAACTGTTTTCTGAATAGGTTGCACCCTCTTAAAATCCCACCAGCAGGGGATTTCCAGGTGTTCTTCACTGTCACCAGCACTGGGATTAATCAGCCTTTTTAATTTTAGACTTCCTAAAGCTCTGCGCTAATAGTTTATTGTGTATTTAATTTGTATTTTCTCCCAATGACTATTGGAGTTTAGCCTCCTCTCATGTGTTTATCTGCCATCTCTTTGCGTGTGTGTGTGGGGCGGGGGCGGTTACGGGTGCTCACCAGCCCACAGTCAAAAATCAGCATATAACTTTTGGCTCCCCCCAAAACTCAACTACAGTTGTTCCTAGGTATTCACAGGGGAATGGGTTCTAGGACTTGTGTGGTTACTAAAATCAGTGCATGCTCAAGTCTCTTATATAGAATGATATAGAATAGTGCATCCAGTCAGCCCTCCACATCCATGTATTCCTACCCGTGGATTGAAAATACTATTTTAGATCCATGGTTAGTTGATTTACAAGACGTGAAACCCAAGGATACAGTTGGTTGACTGTATATTTATTGAAAAAAAAGTGTATATAAGTGGACCCATACAATTCAAACTGTTGATATTCAAGAGGCAACTGTGTGTGTGTGTGAATGTATTCTTTAAATTAACATTCAGATGATGTTTTGTACCTTCCTATACCAAGAAAAATCATTTGATTGTCATATGAAGGTAAATTTTGCTGTGCATATAATTTTAGGTTGTTTTTTTGTTTTAGAAACTTGCTTTATTTAATGAATGTATTTTGGACTTATTTCCATTCTGTAATCCATTATGCATCACTTAGAATTGTTTATTAGTATAAAATATATTACATTAATATCCCATAGCCATCATTTCCTCTTTTATTGTTGATATTTTAGGTTTTACTCAGATTTTCATAATTAACAAATGGAATTTCTATAATATATTTTCTAATATATACTTCCTTTGATATATATTATAGAGTTCTTTTATAGTATGTGGCCAGTAATGAAATTGCTACCCTTTTGGTATGCTAAAATTTATAAATTGACTACAAATTATTATTATTATTAAAATTATTATGTGGCCCCCATGATTTCAATACGATTTTTGTACTCCTCGTCTTAAACACACAATTCCTCCATGACCTTACCTCTCTTTAACTCTCCCTTTTTAAGCCCATTTTTATTCCACATGTGGACCCTTTTCAATTCATATACACAATTACTTATCTTTTCTGAATGTTGGACAATTTAACACATCTGCATCTAAATATATAGTATTATTTGAAGAGTAGACTACCTTTTTAGGTACTTTTTTTAAATGTAACTCTTAACCTTTCTTCAAAATTCAGCAGCAGTGTGATTTTCAACAAGGCTTCCTGAAAACCCTTCATAGTTCTTAGCTACTCCTTTCCAATATCTGTGCACACCTGAAGCCCATTTTTAAACTTTTACCACTGTCTGATATTTCTGTCTCTTGTTCTAACTGGACATCTTTCATCATAGTACAGTCTTAAATTATTCTTTTAAATTATCTCCCAGCCACATCTTAGCAGAAACTACCAATGACCTCAAATATTCTGATCACTAGTCCAAGTTTTCCCAAGCCATTTTTTGGGAATCTTGTTAAAATATTTTCCAGCTTCAGAAATGAATCATCTCAAACCAGATTATAACTCTGCTAGTATAAATTGTTCTTTGTCTCAGTTCAAATTTATAGCAAGCAAAAAAAAAGAAAAGAATAAATGATATAATCACATGGTACAATATTAGATAATTTCATAAAACATGTGCTGTTAGTTTGTATCTGGGGTCCTTTCTGGTTCATAGGAATCTTCCATAGTGCCAAGGTTGAGATATTCACTGTGAGTGAATCTCTGGGCCTTTTCATATCAAAAAATTAAAATGACATTTTGCAAAAGAAATGTGTATTTAAATACAATATAAATTATAAATGATTTTTCTCTTTTAAAATAATACTAACATGTGTTTTCAAAGTATTTCCATTTTAACTCCTTCACAACTAGGATTTTCTAAGAACAGGTTGATTATTACTCTATTCATTTGTAGCAAGATAATCATTTAAACTTCATTCAAGTATTTATAATCCTTGATGCCTTTTTACATTGCAGTGAGAAAATGCTAGCATCTTTGAAATGCAGACATTTCATCAAGTGAGAAATAAAGTATAATTTTAAGTTATTCCCCTTTTGCATCCAGACACAGTAATACATGTATGGTGCATGGCATGTTGTAGAGAAATGTTTATCAGTCAGCATTCTGGAAGAAAAAGGAGCTAACTCAAACTAGCCAACTTTGAAAAGAGTTTAATAAAGGACTGTTGTATGGCAAAACTATAGGGAAATCAAAAGGAAATGTGCAGGACCCCGGGTGCTGTAATCACCCCTTGAAGGACAATAAGAGAGCAAGATAACCAGAAACCAGGGCAGGTAGCTGTAAGAGAGAACTGCCTTTTCAGAAGCTGAGGATTTTATGTAGAATTACAGGAGGCCTAAGCAACCAATAACGTAATAAGCCGAGAAAATAAATATCACAGCCTCACTATTCACTGCATCTCTTAGCTCTCCCGGGTATTCCCAGTTGTCCTAACCAACAGAAGCTCGAGATCAAGGGATGCTGTGTAGTTCATAGAGGTCACCCTCCCACAGCAGAAAACAGATGAAGAAAATGGAGAATAAGTCGAGAGACATGAAGAGAAGTCTTCCAAAACAGTCTATCCCATTACCTCTCAGCATTCATTCTTATATTTTACTCTGGTGAAACAATTTTTACAACACAGGAGAATAGGAAGTCCAGCAGCTACCACATCAGCATTCACTGATGTCTGCTAAGTTCAACTTCCACCTGAAACCAAATGTATTAGACATCATCATTAGTATCCCCATAATGGCAGTGGGGTTCAGATGGCAGAAAGAACCAATCATTAATTTAGTACAGTCTTCACTTCTTTAGATGATCAGAAGTACTCTATTACTTTTCTTTCCCTCAGATAGCCAATCTGTTGTCTGGACTTTTTTAACCAATAGGTGAACTTAACCTTTATCTCTTGGAGTTATTTTCTATTTGCACTTATCTCAATTTTCCATTAAGCAGGATTATTAAATAAGAAAGCAGTACCAAGGACTCCCAGTAAATACCTAGGGTTTCAGGCACTGTCCAGCTACTTTCTGTAGCATATCAAAAACAAATTTTATTCTGGTGATTGAGATCAGTCTCCCTGATTAGCATATATTCTGCTTCTCTTCATGTGCATTCAACAACATGAGAAACTCAAGCTGGCCAGATGACAGTCATATACCTGTAATACAACAGAATTTTGATTATTTTCCTCAATGAAAGCATTCCTTTATTAGAATCAAAGAGCTCCAAGCTAGCCAAGCCTAAAGTTATGAAGTTAAAAACAAAACAAAGCAACACTCTATAACTGATTTTTTAGGGATAATCATATAATTGGCCACATCACCTCTATCCTTTACTTTCCAGAATTATGTGTTCTGAGTATGGAAGAGATAACATCTATTGCTGGTTTGTGGCAGTGGCTATATCTTATGAAATAACATCCCAACTTTGCAGGCACTCTGGCTCAGACTTCAGTATGGTAGTCTGCCCTTCCACCAAGCTAGTTTTATCTAGGTGATGAAACATATGAGATCAGTTTATTCTGTGAGTGTTAATCCATTTGCCACACTTCTTTATTTGTAAAACACTTTGTAAAGTGGTCAGAGGAAATATGTAAGAAACCACCAAAATAGATAAGGCAGTTGCTGTAGAATTAAATCCCTCCCTCAATGATGAAATAAGTAATTAAATTTCCACCAAATGGTCAGCTGTTTTCCCTCTTTCAATAACAAAGGTAAATGGGACTATTTCAGAGATTTGCAATTACCTTCTACTATGAGCATGTTTCATGCACAACTGTGGTAGAAGGTAATGCCAAATCTATGAGGTAGTCCCAGATTAGCCAAATCTATGAGGTAGTCCCAGATAATGCCAAATTTATGAGGTAGTCCCAGATTAGCTTTGGTGAGAAATCCATGTTGCTGAGCTCATGCCTACCTATGCCCCATCCTGTCTCCATTGCAAATTTATACATGAGTCCATTGAGTAAGCACTGGGGAGTCTGGAAGAAGAAGCTGAGTTTTATAGTACGAGTCATCGTATCCATCTGATAACTACATGCTTTCTTTACAGTAAATGCTTTCTGATGTGTGTTTATGTGCAACATAAATATCTTCACACTCCACACCCATGCATCTATATACCTTTCCCCCAAACTATCTGCACTGTGTTTCAATCTTTGTTTGTTTGTTTGATTTTTGAGCCACTAATCACCTAGTCAAACCACTAGCTATTGCCTATAAATTTCTATAGATCTCTACAGCAGGCTTTCTTTCCCTCCATAGATTGAAAAACCACAAGTGCCATCCAAATTTCTGTCTGTAAGAGTAATTTCACTTCTCCTTTGTCTTTTAAAGACACCCTTCAGTGAGGCTATAGGGCGAAAGTCACTCATTTCTGGCTGGTGGCAGCAGAATGTGCAGATGTAATCACAAATCAGGTTCGTGCTATTCTGTTTCATTAATTTTGAACAGAGGTCCCAGATGTGAGCTTAGAGGGGAAAAAAACAGCAAAGGGAGATCTAAGTCAGGTTCTGTGACATCTGCTCTTATGGATTATTATTATTATGATGATTGTAGCTTTCAGGAACTACATAGGCCCAGTCTTTTACATCACTATTCTAACATATAATTAATACTGTCG
This sequence comes from Pteropus medius, assembly GCF_902729225.1. Lineage (NCBI taxonomy): Eukaryota > Metazoa > Chordata > Mammalia > Chiroptera > Pteropodidae > Pteropus > Pteropus medius. Next base: position 10,627,627 of record NW_024351073.1, on the reverse strand, counting down.
TACATAAACATTTTCAATTTATGAAAGTATTTATGTATATATAATTATATGTATTTTTTATGTAGGTATTACGTGGATCAGATAACAATCACTACATAATGAGCAGTTGAATAATGATTTTGTGTTAATTGTGTTACTCTCCTATTAATCATAATTGCATTAAATTACCCATTGCTACTGTAACATATAACTACAAACTGAGTGACTTAAACAATTTAATTTTCTTACAGTTCCAGATATCAGGATTCCAAAAATCAAGGTTTCTACAGGGCTGTGTTCTTTTTGGAGGCATTAAGGGATAATCTGTTTTCTTGTCTTTCCTAGCCTTTAGAGGGCACCTATATTCCTTGGCTCATTGCACTATCCTCACTTTCAAAATCAGTAGTGTAGCACAATCCAATGTCCTCTTTCTCTCTCTCTGTCTGACTTTTACTTCTGGTATCTCTTTTTTCGAATGTTGAAACACTTGACTTCCTCTTGTTAGGACCCTGTGATTATGTTGGGCCCACCTAGATAATCCAGGTAAACTTTTCCACCTGAAGATCCATATTCATATATGTAAAGTCTTTTTATTTATTTATTTTTCCATGTAAGGTAACATATTCATGGCCCAAGCTTAGAATGAGACGGTATTTCAAATGGATAGAATTTATCAATAGAAAAGGGCATGGCCTTCCTCCCAAATCCTGTGATTTAGCACTCTTAAGCTCTCACTGGAGTTTGTCAAGGCTTTATGAAAATTATCTCTCTGACACAGACTCTTTCAATAACAATAGGTTTCCGGGACATAAAGTCCAAAAGACAAGACATTTTGCACAGTAACCTGAATCTAGTGCATGGCCCTTCTTGTTCTAGGCTCAATTCAGAATTAGCAGCCTTTTATATTACCCAGGAAGTGAATTGGAATAGTTTGATCAAATGTGATATATATTGTCTTCCAAATCTATAAATAAGACCCACAGAGTATTGTGCTTAATAGTGGTTGTTAAAAGATGAAACACTTTTTTTTTCTTTCTATAGAATATAAAAACATGCCTCAGACCACTTAACTTTAAAATATTTCATCAATTTTACATATCCCCGAATATTGAGGGGTTTATTTGTCGTTCTTTAGCATCCCTGTGTTTTTATTCAAGATCTAGAATGCTGGCTCTTTTCTGTGTATCTGTTTTGGAATAATCATGCATCAGGAATATAATGGACCAGTGTTATATTCTGTGGAGTATCAAGACAACACATGTTTCTAGTCCAGGATATTTATGACAGAAAGCTGGGGAGTTGACATAACCCTGAAACAAGACAGGAAGGGTGTGCTCTTGTATTTATCATGTGACAGCAAACTGTTTATGTTTTTTTCTTTGCTAGCAGAGATAGGGGAAAATGCATTTCTATTTCAATAGCTGTATACCAGGTGTCAGGGTCTGTGTTAATTTTCTCCAGGGGAGACACCATATCTGGAAATGCAGCTGTGATTGGAATCACTACCCAATTAGGTGGGTGATAATCGACTGTCATTCTCCTTGACACATCTGGCTTTACACTGTCCAAATAGGCATATTAAATGGGGGATGTAGTAGGAATTAGCACTGTTGCATATTTCAAGTCATTGATGGTGGCACTAATCTTTGTAATTTCTCTAGGGGTGTGATATTTTTGTTTTGTTTTGTTTTCTAGCAAGTCAGGTGCAATTCCAGTGGCTTCTACTTGGCTCTCTTATCATAATAGTCCTCCTTCCACAGATTGGAGAACCAATGTGGAAATTGTGACCGTTATTTTTTATGTCTGCGTCTTTTATGTATTTTAGGTTGAGAGAAATAACTATAGAATGGGTGTAGATAAGTTAGGTTAAGGCTCCATTTATCACCTCTCTAATTCCCCATTTTATTATTAGTTTCCAGAAACAGTTCAAAGCCAGGAGATAATAATCTCTACAAGATTTGGTATTTCCCTTCCTCCTAAGAAGATTTAAAGGAAAATTCAAAGTATAAATCTGTGATTGTAATTCAAGGTTTTCCTCAAGTGGATTTTGGCTTCCCCTCAATCAAGACACTCTAGGTCTACTGACTGGCTTCATTTTTGAAATGGTTTAAGAGCTCATGAATCTATACTATCATAATTCAAATAAGGTTTCTCCCTCCCAGACCTAAGTTTTTTTTTCTTATATATGTCAATACATACTCTATTAGTTTGATAATCTCATTTATTTCTAAAACCAAAGCAAATTAATGACCCAGTACCCCATATCCCTAAAGATCAATCAGTCAATAAATAATCAACGTTATGTTGTTTATGGTTGTAATTGTTCCCAACAGGGCGCGAAGAGTTAAAAACTACCACTGGCCTCTCGCTATAAACAATGTCATTATCCCCATTGAGATAAATCAAGCCAAATTCCATTGTAGCATTTGCAATCAACTTTTCATTTTACAGGTCAATCACCATAGACCCTTTCAACAATTGTTGTGGCACTCTCATCAAAGCATTTCTCCATTCCTTAGTAAAGGGTGAATTTTTTCAGCCTCTTTTTCCCAGGTCATGAGAATAAAAGATGGCTGAGCAGATTGCATATATTAGATCCATTCGAACATTCCCATCAATCTCAACCTTTGGACCAATGCATCGTAGTATAGAGTGATGTAGTGGATTTTCAATCTCTTTAACTATAGGCCACTCTTGAAACCAATTCATTTAGCCAATTTAGCAGACTCTTAAAGTGACTTTTAGGAACTTGAACCATGGCATTAAACCATGAATTCCAGGTTACAAAAAAACAAAAAACAGAAAAGAAAAAAAAAAAAACATCAATTCTTTCTAATTAATCCTTTTTCTTTATCTAAACCTCTTAGAATCCTCTGACAAATACCCTCTCCCCAAAGGAGCAATACAATTTGTTAAAGTCTTGTAATTTTTTATGTGTACAGGTTATATGTTATATCTCACTGGTATTAGGCCTTCTACTTCTTTATTCCCTTTTCCTTTCAAGCCATTTTTGTCTATAATGTGCATAAGCTGTCCTCTAAGCTCGAGCTTGCAGTTGTTACGCCACCTGGTACAATCCTCCGCATGACCTTGCCTGGCAGCCTTCTCTGCTTGGAGCTCTAAGTCACTGAGTTCTGCCTCTCATCTACCTGAGTGTCTGTGTTACGTTCCACCATCAAAAGAATATTTAAACCGTATATAACACAGGCACTGTGAGCAGAATAGTGTAGCCATGACCACAGACTTTTGGACAGCTTCTTGTTGGACTGCTTTTGAATTACTAATCGCCTAAACCACAGTGACAGTGGCTTGGGAGAGCAGTACTACTGAGGGCGAGCTTGTGCTTGAAACGCATGGCCTGCTGCTGTGGCTACTGGTGGTTGCCACATCTCTCAGACCCAGATTTCCTCAGTGTGGGATATTCCAAGCAAACAGTGAGAATTTATAAGTGCTGGTGGCTAGAAAATTGCCTGGGTGGGTTATTGTAGGGCAGGCACAGGGATGGGCCACTAGAGCGGCACTTTCTGAGGTCCCGTTCCAGTGGGTTTCAGTCTCAAGCTGTTGCCTAGAGGCCTATTGCAGGGGTCATCATGTCTTTGGCCTTGGTGTTTACTATTATTTGGGGTGGAATCCTGGTTTGTCCGTGTGTTTCCATTGGCCCCAGGAGCGGAAGATTCTGTTTAGCTTCCCGCATGGTAAATGGTCCCCTCGCCTCCCTGATAATGACACTCACATCGCGGGGAGTGGCTACCAGTTTTTGTTACTGTATGTCACCAGCAACATACAGGATCCCCAGACCCTCAAGGGTGCTTTGGGTTACACCCTTGGATGCAGTGGCCCAATTTTTAATCCGAAGGTGGCCTTTGGAGCAAAGAAACAAATATTTCATCCCTGCACCTCCTACCACATCCCCAAGATCTGACAAAGTTACCCAATTGCTATGACAGTGCAATCCCCTTAGCCAGAATGCGTAGGCCTTAGTGAGCACCTCCACGTATCAACATACCAAGGACCGATGATAGTTCAGACAAGGGAGCTACCGGACTCATCCCAAGGGGAGGCTGCTATGGCTCTCGAAATATGAATCTTAATACCTGGGAGGTGGGTAGAGAAGCATTCATCAACATGAGCGATGGCTAGACTGACTCCTTCCCCTTTGCCCTTTTTCTGTGACCACCCAGAAGTTCCAAATAAGGAGTTATTTAAAATAGAGAAAGAAAAAGAAAGAAAGAAAATAAACCTAGATACAAAGAAATGAAATTTTAAAAATCAAAAATAAATTGTTACATATATGAGTAATTTGACCCCATTGGAAATCCAAAATGTGCTAAAAGAATTAATATAACATAAAGATAAAAAGGACACTGATTGGCTTTTCACCTTTGTAACAGAGGTTCTAAATTACATTTAATATGCACTAAAATGCTCCAGTTGATAAAGCTTCATGGATTAATCAATACTGGGGTTCGAATTACAGATATATTGGGGGATCTCACTGAATTTAAACATGGTAGCTTCTATAATTTGAGGAGAGTAATTAAATATGATAGAGAAAAATAAGTATAACTCATTTTAATTGTAGCTTTGACTAAATTTTCCATAGTCATGGAACCATTGCCTATAATCTTCTGTATTGGTCATAAACAGTCTGTCACAATGAGTACTAAATTAAAATTAAATTAAGCCTTTGGCAATTATAAATTGGCTTGCCGAAAATGAGACTCCATGGACACCCCGATTTAAAATGGTTAAGATAGCTCTATGTAAGTTAAAATAGGGCCCTTAAGTATGAAAACTTATTATAGAAGGTCTAATTAATAAATAGATGATTATCTTCACTGCTTTTCTACCTGATAGTCCAATTTTGCCTTTTTTTTTTTTTTCTGCTGCAACCTTATGTTGCGGTCCCATCATTAAGGTCCCCAAACCCAGAAGCCAATATTATTGAAGTTGCTAACTCCATCCGGTCAATATCTGGTAAATATTTTGCTACTTTAAATTTAGCTAATATATTTTTCCCAGTACTACTTTAACAGTCTCAGCTGTGATGTAAATTCACCTCCAAAATGACACAATACACCTTTCCCATGCTACAAATAGGTTACCTTTGCAACTTTGCCTTTGCACACACTTTTTGCAGGCAAGATTTTAACTGCATCCAACTTTCTCCTGGAGTACACAAGTGACATTACATTAATGACAGCCTACTTTGAAGACTTTCATTTGACACACTTGTTAAGGAGCTACATCTTCAACATCTTTTTAGTCTTTTTTGAGTTATGGAGGCAGCATATTTCTCATTTACAATTTTTACTTAATCTCACTGATGCTACCGATTCATATCAGTCCACTACAAGTGGAGCTTTCTCCAACAAGAGCTCTAAAATCTGTTCAAATTAAAATTAAAAAAAAATAAATAAATTCCCATTGGTGTCCTCAGGGGTATTCACTATAGAGAATTTAAAAATTTTTGTCACATCTCCTGAAGTCTGTGGAACACTTATGATGGCCTTAAGTTGTTCACAGACTTCTCACTCAAGAGACTCTCCTTCTCAGCTCAGTTCTATACACTATCTGAGTGAAAATTGCTGGCCACATACTGGTCTCTTCTTAAAAGAGACACTCACAGATCCTGAGCCTGTGGCCCTGTGTAACCCACTGCCAATTATGCCTGGGCCATGGACGTAGCACCCCACAAGCTCAGCAAGGCTACCGAGACCCCTTGATTCAGGATGGAGCCAACCCTGTGCCCTCTGGAATATTCTACCTGCAGCAAGGGGTGATCTCCCTTGTTCTCAGTCTCTTGACAGATGTCATGTGCTAGTGAGGGTCACCTGTCTCTAAGAACCATTGGCTACCTGTAGAACCTATTAGGATTAACTGAGTCAACAGCAAGGGAGTTCACAGACTGTATGGAAGACATTGCCACCATCATAAAAATGATGGAACTAAATGAAATGTAGCTGCTTTGCATCCATTAATGAAGATTATATATAATCATTATATAAGATTATATATAATCATTGTATAAGATTATATATAATCATTATAAAGATTATATAAGATTATATATGTATGTATAATCTTCATTAACGAATATATATCCGTCTAATATATATATCTATATATGTATAATCTTCATTAACGAATATATATATCCGTCTAATATATATATATTATATATATATATAATATATATATATATTTATATATATATATATATATATATATATATATATATATATATATATATATATATATAT